>NC_051847.1:220510174-220517257 GCF_002237135.1 Teleopsis dalmanni
AACATATAGAAAATGTTGTTGTTTGAAATTCTTATATAAAATCATATTAAATAACAAATTCAGTTGAAATAAATACGATAGAACTGTAATATCAATGCAAATATACAAAATTTGAGAGAATATATATATATATATATACTATAGAGAAAAAATTTTAATGCTTTTTTGAAATAATGTATATATTTTTTATACAATTTAAATAATTTAAAACTTAATAATTTAAATAAAATATATACATTTTCAAATCTAATTTACATAAAGTTTATATATGGATTAACTGCTAAGATATATTTCAAGATCTACTGGAAGATCTTAAATGATTATGAATTTCATAAATTTAATGAGTTTTTTGTTTTGTAATAATAATGAGTAACAAAATTTTATTTTTAAATAATTGAATTTTTGTTTGTCCGTAAAATTGTTTCTTGTATTGTCAAATACCTCTCCTTAATGGTCGTTTTGGAAATTTATTTAATCATTCATAAACAATACTTTTTAATTGCAAATACCAAGGGTTAACTATTATATTTCGTGATTTATTATTAAAAGCATCAGAGTTCATGTCGTGAAGCCAGACGTTACTGATGACGACATACAAGTTTCACAGGGAATTCACCGAAGGCAAGTATGCTTTCGCTAAAGCAAAGGAAATATATGGACTACCAAAACGATTTTTTTAAGTGAATTCACGAAGAAAAATTAAAATACAATTTAGATAATTTTAACTACAAAAAGCATAGCTGTAGTATTGACCAGAGGTGTAAACCAATTGGTGTTGGAGATATAGCTTATAAATTTGACTTTCAATCTTATATCGGCAATACTTGTTTGTGTAAGAACAACTTTGAAGTCTTGAAGCTAACACATGACTAAGTTCATTAAATACACAAAAACATACTGAATTTTTGGTTTTTAAATATTTTTATACAATGGTTTACATATAAAATTCAATGAATATATTCCCCATAGCAAAATGAACAAACTTCACATAATAGAATTTATCTGTTAACAAAGGTTCTACATTTTTCTCTAGAAAAATATTTTTTATTGCAGATGATTTATTTACTAAGAAAATAAATAAAATTCATCATATATAATTTATCTAAGTGATATTTTAATGATCAAAAAGAAAACATTTTTAAAAAATTTTATTGCTTATAACTTTAAATGTGAAGTGCGTACAATAGCTAATCAGAAATAATTTTTTTTTCAAATCCTAATTTATTTCTTCAATTAAATTGATTAATTGATCAATCATTTCGTTTGAGTTTTTGTTTACTTTTACGATACGATAGATACTTTTCAAACTTTTTCAATGTAAGTTGTAGTATATCTATATACTACAATATGTTGCTATATGTTGCTAAGATAAAAAAAAAATCCCCTCAGCAATTATTCATGCTTATTCTTAAAATTCTCAATTACAGTCATTACAATACTGTAAAACGTTTTTTTATCTATATATTATTGACTGAAACTATAATTTTTTGGTGTTATTTTTTCGCCTTTTTTTGTTTCTGTTTTTGTTTTTGTTTTTGTGTATCTGTAAACGTATTAATTTATTTATTCATATTTCTACTTTCATTCAAAGCTGTCAATAAGTAATACTTAACATTTCAATACGTCAATAACAATTACTTGCAAATATTTGTACTTAAAGTCTCTGGACAATTCGTTATCCGCGAATTTGGTTTTTTGCTAATTTCATATTTGTTTATTTGTAGGTGAGTGAGTCAAAAGTAAAATAAATACTCAAATGAAATCACAATTATATATATAATATATACATAATTTAAATAGAATTTACAGCTTTACTACGTGCTAGTCTTTAAGGATGACTTTTGAATGAGTCGCAATAGTGAAATAGAATAATTGCGTATTTCATATCAAAATCTAATTGTTTGTCGTCAGTAAGGTACTTTAGCTCAGTATTATTCATAAATAAAAACATGAAGTTATCAAAAAACAAGTATCTTATCATTTCAAGAATGTTCTATAGCGAATGGCATTAAAAACAACTTAATAAACTTAAAGCAATTAGTATTTAAAACTTCAACCATCTATTAAGAAGCTAATATCAGCTTTTGTCTAGAACATAGAAAAATATTAAATATCTGCAGACGCAGTGAGCACTATCTACTGACATACCCGCATATCTGAACGAAGTGAGCTTAGTGCAACTCTATACACCTTTTATCTAGCAAGTAGCTTTACTTCCTAGCCATACTTCATTTTAGTATTAAGTGAGACTGTCATTTGCAAGTAAAGTATTTGAAAATTATTAGAAGATTAGGTTAGGTTACTGGGACTGTCCGAAACCTCACTTAGACCATGAGATCCATTGTGATACCCTTAAGAATTTGACACCTGTCACTATAACCATTTAGTACTGGATACAAAGCCATTGACACGTGCTAGGGAATTAAAACTTATCTCTCTTAAAGAACTAGAAAAGTGCGACACTGGTAGGAGTGTCTATATCTTGCGAAAGCAAGACACTATAACAGAATGTGTATTGGTGATTCCTCTTCGTCATTCTCCATGCAATGTCTACAGTGCAAGGAGGTCTTCAGATAAGTACACTGAATACAATTTCGAAATGACTAAATTTAAAAGATACTATCTCTCAAAGATTTCGTATTCAATAAAGTTAAGTCCGCTTGAAAAAATATATATAATCATTCAATTAAATAAAAATATTATTTATTTAAAAAAATTCATATCCTTCAGTTATAAACCATGTTTTATATATATTGTGTTTATTTTTTAAAACGTTATAAACATAAACAGTCTTTTGTTAATATATTTTATAATTCATTATTGCAAAAAGTATTATTGTTAATTTATAATATTTTCTTTTGCAGAATTTAAAACGATTTTTATTTTGTGAATTTCTCACAAAAAATGACTATTTTTTTAAAATTATAGTCAGATCGCACCTGGTTGATTGGATTGAATCTTTAATTTTTAGGTATTTTTATGCTTTGCACATGTTACTCTACTCAAAAAATAGGTGTATATGTATATATAGAAAACTTAATTATAATTGCTAATAGCAAGTGTTTGACTTGATTAGAAAACATTTGCATGGTAGCACGTGAATGTAAATTTGGTGATTTAACTTTTAAGTTGTAAAATTTTTAGGAAGCACATGTACTTGGAATTTCCTAATGTATTATGCTTAAAAAAACTCAAATTTATAAAGAACAGTGAAATTATATCAGAATTAAATATATATCACTGAAAACTTGTTTCACTTGCAAAGGTTGTTATAATATTTTAGCAAGAAATTCGTAAAAGTCATTTGAAAGTTAATGTGCTAATTCGCATATGCTTTTCTAATTCAGATAACATTTGCTTCTACTTAGTTTTTTAATGACTCTCAACTTATCATACATTTACCAGAACCTCTGTATTAGATAAAGTGGATCACTGGGAGAATCCTTGTTTAGATATTGCAGTATTTTGCAATCATTTTGATGCTATGACCCACGTAAGCCCTTCTAAACCGCCTTAGCATCTATTTATTAAATCATAATTACGAACATGCGGACAAAAAATACTTACTCCCTATGTTTATATGAAAAAGAAAGATATTGAAAGGACACTGTAATCTTCAAGATTAAAAATAAACAAAGTCAATTTTCGTGATGGTCTCTTTCGTGATAGTAAGTAATAACATAGACTTCAAGTACAAGATTAAAAATAAACAAAGTCAATTTTCATGATAGTCTCTTTCGTGATAGTAAGTAATAACATAGACTTCAAGTATTAACAGAATATCTTTATGGCCTACCTACTTCAACAGCAGAATTGACGTAAGTGCAACGAACAGCAATTTTGTGGATATCTGCAGCGTACCGTACCATTTCTGAACTAACGGTGCGGGTGATTATAGGCAATATTCTCATTGATCTACAGGTTCAGCAACATAAAGCATATTGGCAAGGAAAGCAGATAGGTAACAATAATATCCACAGGTAGTCGATAAGTCGCCAGACCAAAGTGGTATGGCAGCAATATTGGGACTGAGATAACAGTGCATAATAGACCGCAAGGCTCATCCTTGTCATTGAAATGATATGAGGATGATAACGCGGAACACACATGCTTTGAGTACAATAAATGGCTAACCGAACGAGAAGTGCTAGCAACGCAAGTTGGTGTTGTCTTCTCAAGAACAGTGGCAGAAAAAATTATCGAAAACAAAACAAACTGGGATGAAACATAGCAATGTCTGCTGAAAAGATTCTGAGATTGAAAGAAGTTGATCTCGACAGATGGGAACTGAAGCAAACAGATGTATAACGCTAAGACGAAGAACAAGGCTAGCTACCTAAAGCAGCAGCGGAGTCTGGATGCAGGTCACACCGATGGAAGCCTTAAATCACTAATAGAGACCATTTTTCTTGTACCATTTTAATACCATAATTTAACATGGAACTTTATGTAGGAATATACAGATTTTCATGGTGAAGGCATCTTTAAACTTTCAAGACAAATCGATTCATCTAATGAAGATTTAACTAGGTGTGTTGTTGAGAGGATTAAAAAAAGAATTGACAGTAAACCACAAACCAGAAGAATATTAATGCAGATATAAAGAGAGATTAGTACATTAATCTTTTGTGTCTCGGTGTGTGAGGGCTAAACTGGCGTCGATAGTTAGATCATTCCAAGTATCATAATAACATATTAATTACTGCAGTATATCAACTGCAACCTTATATATAATTTCCTTATATATGGTCATGACAAATAACTAAATGAGTACTTTGTGGCGAAAACCAATAAAAACTAAAATAAAATTGAAGTGATTATTGACTAAAGCAATAACAACAAATTATGAAGCACGCAATGAGACATTAAATTGCATTCGCCTTAAATAATTGCACTATCTGAACAGAAATGCAATATTCTAGAATGTCTCTAAGATGATTAAATTTCTGTTTTTTATACATTAGATACAGATAGATAGATCTATACCTATATACGAGAACACATACGAATTATACAATTTTTATAAATTACATACTTAAGTGGTTAAGGAAAATGTAGTTTTTGTTGTAGTTTTTATTTAATTGCAGGCCGTCAATATAAATTATTATAATATTAAAAACAATTTAAATCGACTTAAATTGAGGCAACTATAAACTAAACCTTTGCATTGCATTCAGTTACTTTTAATTATAATTTTTTCCAACAAATATTTATTGTTTATATTATAAACTACTGTTTTGATTGCATATAATTGGTTTTTTTTTATAAAATGAGGTCAATTTTGTCATATATAATTTGTTGCATATTATTTTAACTTTCTATAATTCAAAACAAGTTACTAAGCATAAAATCAGTAAAAAGTTATTTTATCGAACATTAACATTAATTCTTTTAAAATGCACATTTCAAAAATGCAAATAATCAACTCAAAAACTCAATTAAACTTTACGTTAGATTAATTAACCAGATCCGATCAACTAGAACTAGAACTAGATCAACACGGAAACTAGATCTGTAGGTTATATATATTGAAGGTTGTATATATTGTTTTTTAGTTCAATAACTTATCAATATAAGTGCAAATTTTTTTTAAATCTAGTCAATTATGATTTATATAGTCTATACTGGTGTATAGGCGTACCATAGGCAAATATATAGTTTGTCCCCTCGCCCATGAATGCAATTGATTAATGGCGAAGGAATGCGAATGTTTAGCGCTTTACTTCCACTCATCTCATCATCTCTTTACTATTGAGGCGGAAGCATACTTAGTTTTGGAAAAAGTTGGTTTAAATCGTTTACTTATTAACTGCTGTCTTTCTCTCCTAGTGGAGAGTAGGATCTCAAGTCTAAGTCGACCCCAAGTCGCAATCATTGCAAAACTTTAATAGATTTAAAGACTTAAATTGTTTGTGCAGATATATATCTACAATATTAACCACTTAGTTGAACTTACTTGAGAGCGTGACGGGTACTTGGTATACAAATAATATATACAAATAAAATAACACTGAACACGGAGGCTATATCAGACTCTATAACAATTATTTGTTCTGCTTGAATTTTTAATAAAATTTAAATAAGAGAGTAGAGTAAAATGTTATAGTAGAATGTGTGTATGGTTTAGATAAGTCTACATGTTTTGCTATAAGATATTATATTTTGTATTTCTAAAAAATCCCTTTTTTTCATACTGTGTCATAGGCTGTTGGGTTGAAACTCTTTCCCGATGTAAATGTTACTGAAAAGATGTATATCACCAAGTATGGTTGTTTAACTCACAGTAATCTATCAACAAACCTACTGACAGTAGGTGGACTCTTAGTAACTAAATCAACTTACTATAATATCCGCATACCGTTGATCTCTCTCAACTTGTATTTAATTGATCAATAGTATTTTACTTTGTTTTTTGTTAAATTGGTTATTGAATAATCGATAGAAAAGCATATTGGGGTTGAGGTTTCTACCAGACCTCTTTTTTTTGTAAATAGTGTGTGCTATATCATAGACTGCGGTTTGGTTAAGAAGAATCATTATAGGTTTTTATTTCAGTTGGTCTTCATTATCGGTTTAAAAATCGCTGAAGATAATATTTAATTCCTTCGTATGGTTTTTTAACCTACAGTAGCTCATTAACAAGTCCACTATACGACTAAAATCATTGTTTATCATCTCAATGAAATTTCCGAAATTTTTCAAATAATATAGTATAACATATACATAGTATATGTAACAGTGTATAGTATACTATTACCATTTATTGATTGTTTACTATTTTGGAATTTAGAAATTAAATAAAAGTAGCATAAAAATTTTGATGAGATTGATCAATAATTTATACTTTCCTCATCATTGGCTATTGATATTTAATAAAATTTGCTTCAAAAAATGTGTATGAATAATAAATTTTATTTGTTTATTTTTATTGCTCTTATTAAACAAATTGTGTATTTTTATTTTACTCAATTAATATTTTAATTTAAGCATTTTTAAAACTCGTTTCTCATTTCTTTTTTTTTTATTTTTTATATTTAAATAAACAAAATTCAATCGAAATGGCAGCGAATACAAGATAATTTT
>NC_051847.1:220517357-220524922 GCF_002237135.1 Teleopsis dalmanni
AGCAAACGGTCTAATTTCGCGTTTAAATTTATATGGCATACATATCGATATCAAATACTAATAAATTTTTTTATATTCAAAATGTTTATGAAAAGGTTTTCGTAATTTTTATTCAGTATTATAGTGCTATCAACTAGTACTTTTTTATCACTAATAATCTTAAGTCGAGGCTGACTACTAGTATTTTTTTTTTATTATAACTATAAATAACTATAAGTTATTTTAGTATATAATATATACGAATATTTTAGTTAAGTTGTGCATCGACCACATGCACGTGTAAAGTGAAGGATCGATATAAACTTAATTCAGTAAGGCAATTGAGTATTGCATTTTTATTGTACAATTCAAATGCTTTTGCAAATGATATTCACAAGTACTGGCCATATAATCACACCCTGTATAATCATTTCTATTCATTATAATAGAAACAAGTGCTGTTTAAATCTTCTTATTATGCATATTTGTCCAAAGATCAGTCACTCAATGCTTATTTTGTTTTTTTTTTATTTACAAAAAATAAAAATAAATGTTCATATATATTGTAAACCAGAAATATGACGAATTTTGTTTTAGCAAAAAACAAAAAAAAATGAAGAAATAACTACAAAATTCACTTAACTTAGCAAAAAACTTCAACAAAAAATGTAAACAAAGCCAAAAAGTTAACGTGCCTGACATTGAATAGAATCCGTCAAATCAACAATATTTTGAATATTTAAAAAAAATTGTAGGTAATATTGTTCAATTTTTTTCCTTCAATAAACTTATAAGAGTGAAGTACTTTTTGAAGGTAATTGCATATTTTGTATTTACGTTAGCAGAAAATTTATGAACCGGTAAAATTTTTCTCATAATTTATTTTGTGGTATATCTGACCTATTAGTTTTATTATTACATCTGCAACTTTCTTACAGAGGGATTCTACCTTCTACTGATTGTTAAAGATATTTCTCCTAAATAAGACTTCTTGATGCATTACCTTCTACTGATTGTTAAAGATATTTCTCCTGAAAACGAAATTTTGAAACAAAAAAAATATTACAACATAAAAATTTTGTTGGCAATTTCCGTGAAATAATTATAGAAACTCCACCACTTAGAGTTGTAATTAAATTACAATAAATAATTGCTACACATCTGTATATTTCTGTTCACTTGCAAAGCGCTTGCAGCTTTCGTACTATAAAGTATCTTTTCCAGCACGCACAATTTCAATAGCCGCAACAAAAAGTGACAGTGTTTCCACATTTTTGGCCATTAAATGTGAGATTTGGCGGCAAGGTCAGCAACTAAATTTCGTTGCTACTGCAGACGTTGTAACTGTCAGCAGCAACTGACAGCAACAATCAACTACGAAACAAAGATATTTTTTAATTAATAATAGTTTTGCACAATTTTATTTTATATCATTTTTTTTTGTATTTATTTATTTTTTTTTTTTATTTTTTTTTATTTATTTTTGTTTTAGTAAAAAATGCAATTTTGAAAATTTTTTACAAAGTGATTAGCTAAACGCCATCAAAGATACTTGCTGAGAGTGGAGTGGAAAATATTTATTTCACTCGCTTGTAAACAATGGAATTTTTATGCGGGGATATTTTGTTATTGTCTGGCTTTAGTGACTTTAGTGCTGTTGTCATAATATTATTGAAATAGTATAAGATTTTTAACCGGTTTCCATTCAGTTAAGAGCGTTAAGTTTACTCATGCATCTTGTTGCACTTAGCAGCGCCTTTTGTGGTCACCAGCAGCAGCGGCAACTGACGGGCGATAGCCACAAAATAGTTAAAAAAATTTATAATAAAAAACAATCCGTTTTGCGGTTATCGACAACAACAAACCATGCGGTCGTTATCAGACCATGTGAAATATATCGTACGTACGAGTAACTCAACTTTTAGTAAATATGTCTTTACCAGTTTGCAATTTCATAGCCAATATTTTTTCCAAATTTATTTTAGTTGAGCATACCAACATCTTACATATATCAATGGTTGCACGCTTTAAGCTCTGGAATTTTCTAAGAATTATTAACTGCAGTCAACTGATTGCATGAGATTTTCATTCTGTGGTTGTGACTTGCGAATAATAATGAGATATTTTTCAAATATTTACCTACGATAATTTGCTTATAGACTTTTTTAATTTAATTTTATTTTTCATTTATTTATATGCGCTACAGATATTTTTTCTCATGCATATACCGAAATCAAGTGATTTTTAATTAAAGGATGTTGGATGCCGGAAACTTAATTAGCAATGTTACAAAATTATTTAATTTATCATATTAAAAAATATTTTGTTCCAAATTCAAATAAGATTATGTAATAAAGTTGATTTTGCACAGACTTCACATAGACCATTGCGTCACATAGACCGTTGAGAGAAGAGTTTCACACACTCTCCTCTCATAAGCATATGGTTATTTATAGGATTTCTATATTACATATATTCGTGAGCCATGAACTACCTGCTTCACTTTAACCCATTTAATTTTTTGAGAATTATGTTAGAATTTTAATCTCGAAAGAGGTTCTACAGGAACCTTTTTACTTCTTACTAAGGCTGGGTATCTGCTCAATCGGCTAGAACATAATAGTATTTGCTCTTCCACTTGACAGAGACTACAAAGATTGACGATCCAAACTTTAAATGTCTGTGTGTACCTGGTTGTGAGGCAATGATTTCATATTTATTATATTACTACCGATTTCGATAGTTACTTTTTGGAAATAATATAAAAATGCAACCATATGGCACAATATAGAGATGAACGGTGATGGCATAAGAAGAAGTTCGACGAGAGAATTTAGAAAAGGGGTTGTTACACAAATAGGACAATTGACACGAGTGACAGTATTATATACACTAAAGTTTGATATTAGCATGTTTAAATAAATCAATTACTATTTAAAAATAAATAACTTACTTGAGATATATTTTCTTTTTCTGGTATCCAGATACATTGTTGTGCTTTTCAAACCTCTTTCAGATATATTGCAGAAGATAGATTCAATATATACATACGAAATTTAGACTTTAATCATTGCTTGATTATCAGTAAAAAATCTAATAGCAATTTCTGATATATGTCTTTGTAATATTTGTAAGCGGCAACTTTTAGTATTGTTAATTAACAAAATTAACGTTGGTTTTTGAATGAGACAAACTCGAATATGTGATGTGAAATTTATAATAGATATATTGAAGCATTTTTCTATATATTGAGCTTGCATTTGGTGTTTACAAATCCAATATCTGTAACTGGCTTTCATCAATAAAAAAATTTGTGAACCTAAGCACCTTTCAAAGTTTAACCTTTATCTATCACCATAAAACTATTTATTCTTATATAATACCAGGATACTTCCTAAAAACAGATTGAAACTTATTTTTAATAAACTGATTTAAATATTGCTTTATTTTAGTTTTATCTTCACCTAACTAGTAGTAGTAGTAGTAGCAGTAGTACGAATCTAACTATTAAGTAACACACTTAAAATCTAAAGACAGTAGTAATGAACTATAGAGAAAAATAGTTATTATTACGTAATAAGAGATTGCCTGTTATATATGTTCATAATTTGGATTTATAAGTACAGTATCTGTGATGAAGATATATAAATGACATATAGCTAATTTATTTTTTTATTATTTTTTCTTTAATTTATGATCACCTCGATGAGCATAATAAATTATCTACATTCACCTTAAAGAAAAATAAAATTAATAATAATTAAAATAATAATAAAAATAAATAATCCGCAACGATTGTTTATAGATAACTGTTAAAAGAAACCTAAATCAATCAAGAGCCTTGAAGGTTCATAAGCGTTATTTTACAAGGTTCAGTGTAAACGTGTATTACTTGTACGTTCTTAAAGATACAATTTAATCAGATGATTTTATGTGAGGAAAAACCCATAGGTTTCAAGTAAAAATTAATAAAAATATATTTAAAATTATTTAATTGTGCATACCAAAACTAATTAAACAATTTATTAAATTACAAAACGCCAAAAAGGAAAACATAACACATTAAACACAACAGAATTGCATTGATATATACTATTAAAGTTGGTCAATAAAATGAACGAGTGCATTGAAATGTTCAAAACCGTTGGTATTACCATTAAAGAGTTAAATTTAAAAGTATTAAAGCATCTAAAGCGAAAAATAAAAAATTTTAACTGACTGACACTCAACATCAACATCGGCGGTAACAGCATTGAGCGGCGAGCGTCCAACAACAAGAAATATGAAACCTGTTGACCATTAAATGGGCAACTTTGCATAAACCAACTTCAAAACGAATCCAAAAACTGAAAACCCAAAAACTGAAAACTGAATACTGAAAACCAAAAACTGAAGACCAAAAGCCAAAAAACTCAAAATAATAAAAGAGCATTACAAAAAAGATTTTAAATTAATTTTAAAGCAATTGGCATACATACTTAAGAGTGCTACGAACGACTGTTCCAATAGATTGTTCATCGAAGAAAAAACTCAACTCAAAATATTGGGTAATACCAACCAAAACGTTCGCATAAAAATAAGATGAAAAACAGTGATGATTGATCTATGAAACAATCTTCTTAAAATATCAAACTTTTCTTCGATGATATAGGATTAAGACATTATAACATGAGATGTAAATATGCACCGAAACCCTGAACAACTTGAACTTGATATAAATAGGGACTACGAGTTGTTGTTGTGACTAATTTCAATTTAAACTGATTTATCAACAACTCATAAGCGCAGGCACGCAGTTGAAAGGTTATCTGCATGCTCTGTATGCTCTAAATCGACTGACTGAACAGTCGACGAAGCAACGCTGAGTTATCAAACCACTTTTAAAATAATATATATAATTTTCTTCATAAATTACTATTAAATTTATATCTAATACTAAACGGTTTAATGTATTTTAATTTCAAGATTGAGTAATTAAGTTGCGCTCGAATGATTATTTAGAAATTTATTATTATATTAATTTTTTTGCGGTTTTTATTTAAAAATAATTTATTTTTTACGATATATTTTAAATGATTTTTAAATATTTTTCTTAATAACATATAATTATTTTTTGAAATATTTTTGTCTTTACTTTTAGAGATCATAGACAATTTTTTTATATACAATTAATTCTCTTAACAACAGATATTTAAATTTTTCCTGATGTTGATAATATTTACATTTTATAGACATCTCGCCAGTGAGTGAAACCCCGTAATTTGTACAACTTCTTCTTTATTTTGTAGGCACCATCGTTTTTCCCCAGCAAACATAAATAACACTAATTATATTATACCACTTCTAGAACACTACAGCTGAACTCATTAATTCTAGATTGATAAACGATATTTGTTATTTATTTATATATTATAACATTTCAATTAAACTATGTCGAATCTCTATGATTCTATATAATAATGTACAAAGGTACGATAATTTAAAAAAAATTCTTTTTTCTATAAAACCAAAATTCATGTGATTAATATTACGAATGACCTCGAAGGGAATTTCAAGGAGTTATAATACTAAATGCTATACTGCCTGTTGTGCAAAAATTCGAACGAGCCCAAATCACAAACTGAGACTTCTAATGTTTTCTCCTTAAATATAAAAATCATAAATCAGTAAAATATGATGTCATGTAGAAACAAGATAATTACACGACTAATCCTTATCTATGCATGCATTCGAAGCCTACATCAAACGTGAATGCACAACGGAACAAAAGTTCATACACCTGCTCCCATAAAAATATAACTATTTTATTATAGTATATAAACCAAACTTCTATTCACGATGAAACAAAAGCTTTTCAGGAGCATATCCGGTTCCATAAAAATAGAACTAGATTAGTTCCGAATAAGAATAATGGTTTTGTTATAAGATACGAATCAAAAACTTTAAGAGAAATCTTAGAGAATCAAATATCCTGAACGGTCATGATACGTCAACTGCATTTCGAGATTGGGATATAAAAAACGTTTGTGGTACGTGGTACGATCTCTCCGATATTGTTAGCTTGATAGGGTTAGAGCTGATTTGAGACAACTTGATGTTAGTGATTAGGAAACAGTTATAAAAAGGTATATGACTGTAGGAATCTGGTAAGAAAGACTAAGGTGATATTTTACCTATTGTATTACGGAGTAGGAGAATAACGATACATAACATCGCACATAACCTTTTACCTGTATAAAGCTGTTTGCTATCGTATATAAAAATAATAACCGTGTCTACGTTTTGGGAGAACTATAACCAATTAATAACTTATCATACTTGTTGAGAAAAATCGAACTCAGTATATTTTTCTATGGATGGTGGAAAGTTATAGTTTGTATCAGCAATAACAAAAACATACAAGTCTTCTTAATTATTAATACTTTTCTCAATATGTATGTATATATACAAACTATGTGAGCATAAAAACTTTTACGATTCGTAGAGCGGATCAAAATGATATCTTTTAAGATCGTCTTTTGTCTTTTGCATCAAGGGTTATAAATGTTGGTTGAAATTGAAACAAAAATATTTAAAATATTTAAAATTTAATTTTAAAATTTTTAATTTAATATTATCTTATGTTATACATTCATTACAAATATTGAAAAATTTGCTAAAAAAATTGTGAAGTAAAAAATTGTAATTCAGTTTGAAGTACCGCCTGTAAAATGTATACAAGCCTAAACATACGATATACAAGCACCGAAAGTTCACCACAATTTTAATCCTCTAAAGCTTGTTAGATACAAAACTACATAACATATCTATTTTAATCAAAAATATTATTTCAGAATGGAAACGTTTCGTGCATACTAAAATGTTCATTTATATATAAAAAAATTTTAGTAAAAGAATTAAAATGGTTAAGCAATAATTTTTGAATATTTGGTATTCAAGTCATAAGTTATTTGCACATGCGCGTGTGTACAAAAACATGATAAAAAATTAATTTATTTAATTATAAAGATCTACACACACAGTAAAATACCCTATAAATTAAAAAATAAATTATAAATTAAAAAAAAATATATAAGAGAAGTGAATTTGTTTGAAATAAGATGGAATCATTTTTTTCAATAGCACATTTGCAGGACACATAAGGCCATTATTTTAATTATTATTTTGATTAAATTCAATATTATAATATTTTATATATATAATTATTAAATTTTTAAATATAAATAAAATATTTTTATTAATGTATATTCATTCAATCACACAATTTTATAACTAGTGTCATGATATATCTATGTCCAATAACAAAAAATTTATCTTCAAGTAGAGGAGTTGGAGAATTTCACTATTTTCTTTTATTTTTTTCTTTATTAATATTTTTAATGTTTTTTGTTTTTAATGAATTTTGTTAATATATATATATTTTAGTATATATAAAAATTTTACTAGCACTTAACATTGTTTAAATAGATTTATATTGGATAAATTATTCTAATATTTTTGAAATAGATTAAGTTCACTTTTATCTCTAATTTTTTCTTTCAACTTGTTTTAGATAAAATTTCAAGAACCATGCGACTATCTTACCA
>NC_051847.1:220525022-220693726 GCF_002237135.1 Teleopsis dalmanni
ATATAAAAAACTATAATATTTAGCTCTCATATAGTAAAAAAATATACCCAGTTTTTGGTTCACTGACAATTTGTATTAAATTAATCCAGCAATCAAATATTATATTATATCAATCAACAACAAAAATCTGATGACCACTGCCCCTGATTTTATCACAAAAAAGGCTAAACAACAGTACAATTTCCAATATAAAAAAACTCAAAAAAAACGAAGTCATTGGTTCCATTGTTTTACAAAAACACAAACTCATATTTATATTAAAATTAATTGATACCAAACATGTAAATCTTACTGAACTTATACTGATAATTATTTTGTAACTAAATGAGAATTATAAAACGGTTTAATATGCAATATATGACCATATTTTACTGTAGTAGCATTAAATTAATACTATGATGTATGTGACTATTTCTTAGACTACTGAAACTATTTCGGAAAGTATAAAGTAGAGTGAAAGTAGAATGATAAAGTAAATGATAAAAGTTACCCAGAATAATAAAAGCTTACCAAAAGTCGTAGTATATTGATGAACCCATATAATTGAAATCATTTAGAAAAAACAAATTTTGAACTTGGAGTATAATATTACACACATTTCGTTGTAAAACTGGCATTGTAATATGGATAACGTAATAACGATAGCTCCTTTTTATATCATATTCAGTTCGATGTTTTGTTTATTGTAATTCTTGGTTTACCTTCAGTGTCCATCTTTCAATTTTTTTTCTAGGATAAATTATTGCAAATAAATTTGGATTAAGACTCCTAAGGAGTCTAAGTTCTGCGACGTTTGTGTGTTCTTTGACAAGGAGGTGATTGGCATAATGGCTTACCATTAGATCGACTATCTTATAAGAGGAAATGAATGACTTATGGTATGAGTATCAGATTAATTTAATTATTAATTATTCCGACACAAAAAGTTCAAAATAAAGCTATTGCAATATAACACCACCAGTAAGTCTTTTTTTTACAAGTTTACTATCAATGTCGTTGTGTCTCAATACAGATGTTACATGAAAAAGAGGACGTAGTATTCATATAATTTCAAGTCTACACAGCATTAATAAGAATAATTAATATTTGTATATAACCATAGTATATCAAGAATATCGAAGTTAAGTGACAGTTAAACATCGGAGTATTGAAGTTGTGGCAAATGTTATTTTATTTATGATGTAAGTTACATTAAAAGGGGAACATGGAAACAGAACACAATAGCTACAAGTTGAACAAGACCTTAATATACAATAAATAAGCATCAGTCATCTAAAGATATAATATAAGTGATTTGTCTTAACTCTTTCAAAAAGATCTAATTCATTGTATAGACGTACTGACGTGTTGTACAAAAGGCTCTGTAATATTATGTAAAATTCCGCCCATATAAATCAAAATCTCTTAATTTGTCTATTAATTTGCCTCAGAAGAATGAAACGTATATTCTTACCCAGAGCTGTCAAAAACACGGCCCGAGGGTCACATGTGGCCCGCAGTTAATATTTGTGCGGCCCGCACAATGTTGTAATCTATCAAAATTATGCAAATTTTCTTTTGATGTACTGATAAAACTATATTATTTAATTCTATGGTATACCAAATAAATAAATTTAAATTAATAAAACTAAATTTAACATAATAACCGTATTTTTTTTTGTCGAAAACAACTATCTGTGGCCCTCCAATCTATACAATCATTTATATTGGCCCGTAATCGCAACTGCTCTGGACAGCCCTGTTCTAACCTATTGTACCATATTTTTTATTGCTAAATTTGCAAGCAAATAAACAGCTACTTTATTATTGGACCAAAGATATTGACCATTAAATTGTGGAACAAAATATTTAGAACATATATATGTAGAATAAGAGAATATAGACTTTTTAGACTATATTCGAATATGTTTATGTGTTTAATATGGGTATTATAAGGCTTTAATTGTAACAATAAAATTAAAAGAACATATATCTGAAATCAAAATAATATGTAATAGTATTCATAACTATTTAAACTTTTATATTTTCTATATTTAAATAATTGTTAAACCGCTCTTCAGTAAAAATAAAGAAAAAATGAGACAATAATTCTGTATCAATAATTAAATTATTATTAGACTGTCATTTCTATTAATTAAAGTTTAGCTGCTAGCCACATTAATTAAATTCAAAATCAATAAAGCCAAAAACCATTCATTGAATGCACCATTGATGTCACATCTGGTGCGCTCTGCTGGCTGTTGGCTGCTAACTGCGAGCTGTGAACTGCTTGGCACTGCTTGGTGTTGAGTAAGAGCTGCATCCCATTCATATTGATATTTTGCATTTAAATTCTTAGCCCCAAACGCACAGAGCAGACTGCGAGGATATCAGCCAGAAGGACAAATAGACGAACGCGCAATCGGCCATTCGAACACTGAACCAACGGAGCAAATAGACCAATATCAGATGCAATAACGACCACAACAGCTTCGAACGTGTTGAGCTCGCATACTATAGCTGCAAACTGTGTTGGGCCACAATGGCCACTATTTTACTTCCACACTAATTGAAGCTCAATAAAAAACACCATTATTTTGATGTCATAATTCCTGAGGCCATTCTTCCATTGCACAATGGCACAATTGTTTCTGCTTTCGCATTTAGTGCTGCAAATAATTCCTTGATGCCGGGCAAATATTTTCGGTTTCACAATTACGAGTTTAATAGTATCTGAGATACTCGACGATTTTATAAATAAATGAAAATTTTTGCTTAAGCTAAAAATTTAATTGATGTACTTCGATAATTTGTAGGTTTAATACTCATTCTACGAAGAGATGGTACGAGTGTCTGTAAACTTCAATTTACAGATGGCATAAACAATATTATATACACAATGTTGTGAAATATTTTATGGAATTATTTAAAAGAAATCAAATAAGTCCACATATATATATATATAGAACCCATATAAATCATTTATAAGTAGTTAAGTAAGCGTATATTTAGTTAGAATCTATATAAAGGTCTAGTTAGTGGAGTGATAAATAAAGTAGTTGGGACGGAGCTTTATAAATATGTTAGCACGATAAATTAATATATATAGTATTATAGTATTATACAATATACAATATAGTATTATGTTATGTTATTATATTATAATTATTATTATGTTATAATTAATCAATATAGTATTATGTTATGTTACATGATCACCAATATTCGAAATCGAATTGGAAAATAAAGAAGAAAGAAAGAAGATAAATTGATATTTAATGGTATTAAAAGTATGAAAAGTGTTGTATTTTTTATTGAAGAATGGAGTACTTTTACTTTTTATATATGCAACTCACCAAAGGTTTCGATTCAAGAGAAGAAATTTTATTTTAAGAACTCAATTGTAGTAAGGAGTAAGGTTTTTGCAAACTCTGTAATTTGATCAATGTTATATGAGAGCATATTCAGCTGCAAAAGCTCAGATATTTGCCAAAGTTATTCCAGGTTGGTTGGTTAAGTTGTAGTATCATTCTTCAATTAGCCTTAAAGTTATATCATTTCATATTTCTAATCGTATTAGAGAATGAGTTGAGTGGTTAATGATTAGTTAGATGTATTTATGATCAGTCAGAATACTCACGAACGTAAGAACTCTATACACATAAGAGGAATATGATATCTACTCCTAAGATTTATGAACTAAAATGCTGTTCTTACTTTTCAATTAAGGCAGGCAGAATAAAGATAAAAATGAAAAATTAAAAATAACTTTAATTACTTTTTAAATAACATTTAAAAACATAAGGAAATCTCCTGATAAAGGCAAAGCGAATTTGCCGAAATACTTATTAGAAGAGACAAAAAAAAAAATACGATCGAAATAAAAATTAAAATCCTAAAAAACAAAACCGACTTTAAATGTAAAAGAATATACATAAATAAAAATACAATAATTCTATTGATAATGCAGTTCATATAAATGCAGTTTATACTAAAAATAAACCGTACTCACTTATTTAGTTGGCCATTACCGTCGTAAGTCGTCCTTGGCCGGATACAGTAACCCCCTTCAATCAGCCGGATTAGTCACATGTGGTCATCTGACTCTTCGTTCGAGGATGCGGATGACATCTATCAAATGTTTCACTAATTGATACCGAATCAAACACCTTTTTAACAGGAACATTTTCTTCAATTCATAGGAATACGAATGGTCAGCGAGATACATTCTGACCATCAACTAAAATTGAGAATATCATATATTTGATAAGAGTCAGTTGATAGCGCTAATGATCTACTATAATCACAGTATTTCATTCCATTGAGATCCAATCTATTTGGCTTTATTTTATTCTACTTTATGCTATTCCCCTCAATTATATTCTAGAAAACAAAAGTGTTTCTTGAGAAAGTTTGTATATAAAACCAATTCTGGAAAGTATAATAAAACCAGTTCTGGAATCTTTTCAATAAACTATGTAAAGGACATCCATATGCATGGATTCGTTGTGTTTGATGAAGACTCAACATGAGTTGCGACATAAAGCAAATTTTGAGGAGGGATTATAACTTTCATTCTAAAAAAAAAGGTACAAAAAAGCATTCATTAGGGTTTATTAGCTTTGTATACTCTCTTATTTCCAATTCCTTTTTTTTTCCAATTCTAAATACTAGCAATACTCAACGATAAAATAATTCCTCTATGTCTATTATAAGAGCTATCAAAGAATTTTCTTAGAATCTTTTTAAAATATATTTAAAAACTCTAAAGAATAATAGTTGATTCAAATTAGAACTAGTTAGCAGCAAAGTACCAAAGCATAGGCTACTAATTTTTTCAATCTTCAACTTAAGTGACGATAATTTTATTTCAAATGTTAAATGTCATCACTTAAGCATTCGTACAAATTTAAGTTGATTAATGCGTAGAGAATTCTCTTTTCAATAATAACAGAAATCAATTTTTACTACTTGATTTCTATTGAAAAGTCAAAATTTGTATAGATTTTTAACGCTATTCACTTAAATTCAACTGGATTGGCGAAATTGCTTTGAAGCAATAACAAAAACCAAAAACAAAACACAAAAACAAAAAAAAATAATGCATTTTCTAACGAACTATCCCATAGGATAAGGATTAACGCTTCACTAGTCTTAACGAAAATTCCACAATGAAGGGTTTGCCAATGTAGCGGCATTCCTGCTCCGCTGCTCCGCTTCCCCGCGCTGAAGGCAAACAACAATTACAAACCCAACTACTCAGCATTACTGCGCTTCCACTGCAGATACTCTGGATGCTGCGGATCAAAAGAATATTCGCGAGTTTCAGTGCAGTTTGCAAACAGAGTTGACATTCACTTGAGGCATTTAAACATCACAGCTTAAGCCGCATTTGCTTACTGCTGCAATTCAATAGCTGCAGTAGATGCGAATATTTTTTCAATTTTCGCCATTCACTTCAGATATAGTATTTCAGTGGAAAAATACAGCAAAATAGAGCAGATAAAGCCTGAGAATTTCTTTTACTTATAAATATTTTTGAGCAGGTGTTTCAACAGATACAAGTACCTGATTCGCGCATTATTTCCATATTTATGTTTTTTCTCTTATTACTTTATTTTTCTTTTTATTTGATTTTATTTCACTTATTTTATTATTTTTTTTTTATTATTTCCACTCTATTAAAGGTACGTTTTTACCCATAGTTTATGACCTCCTCCTTCAATTTTTTGTCCATCTTATATTACAGCCGTATTAAGCGTAAGCGAACCCGTTTTAATAATAATTGCAGCGAAATAATACGCTTTCATCTTCAATTTCAGCACTTCAATTATGGGTTTTGAATTAAGAGTTCCACATTTTTCTATTCTGTCATTTTTCACAATTTTCAACCCTCCAATCAGATGTCAATTTTTAATGATTCACTTTAAAATGGTGGCAACACTTTTACGGAAATCTAGCAATTTGGTTAACACGTTTTTTGTGTGCTTTATATATTAAAGGGTAAGGGTAAGGGTAAATGTATGTACGTCCGTCGTCAATATTGTGGAAGATTATTAATTATTTATAAACTTTTAATTAGCATTTGCAATAATGGTGGCAACGCCACAGACACAACTCTTAGTATTTCATAGATCCCTGCATGTTAATAAGTGTATTGCAGTGTTATATAGATACTTTTTATAGCAGTTTGAGGTTAAACAAAAATATTATTCAGAAAGTGGTTTCACTATAATTGGCAGGAAACATTTTGATTTCAGCACAGATTTTATTTCAGTACAGTTTATTAAATTAATGTCTGCTCTTCATCAACACATCACTAATTTCAATTATATTTTTAATTAAAAAGTAGAAAATAAATAAAATAATTTACTTTAAATTGTTCAATTTAAATAAACGAAAATCATTAAATTAAAATAAAAAAAATGCCATAAAATTACTTTTCACTTAATACAGTTCTGGACAGAGGGATATGGGTGTCAGTTAGCGATAGAGATAAGGATAGGGACATGACCGCGTTTTCTGTTGGAAGTCCAACTGTGAAAAATATCAAGTTGCATTTGTAAATTCATAAAAAAAAATAAAGAAAATTATGACGAATTTTTTTGAAAAAGATGGAAATGAAAATCATTTTTTAGTTATAGATATGTATAATATTATGTATAATGTATATATGTATGTATAATAAAAATTAGACAATTATTGAAAATTGAAAAAAAATATTTTTTATATACATATATATAAGACTTCGTTTGGTCAGATGTAAATGATTTTTATATTATATATTTTTAAATGAGAAAATTAATTTTATTTCTTATTATACTAATATCTAAGATCCGCAACTAATGTGATATAATATATAATATTTATGAAATGTTTACAAAAAGTCAATAAAATTTATATAACACAGATAATTTTGAGACAAATTCTATACAGCACAAATATGATAAGGAATTTATATGTTAAAGTTATCCACCGGAATCAGTTAAAGACTCCGAGATCAATACTCATAACCGCATGGGTTGTGCGAAGTCATCCTCCGTAAAAGAACACGAATAGTATGCTAGCGAAAGGGTTAAAATGTACACCGTGCAGGATTTAGTTTAGAATTTTTGGACTGGATACCGGTTGTAGTGCAAATAATAATGAACAAAGTGCTTAGAACTTATGGGTGACCAACTGGATAATAGCGAGTCACATCCGTGGTTCAATGATTTCTTTAAAAAGGTTAAGATCCTACAACACTTATAGTGCAGGTAATGAAAATTACTTATCAATCAATTTTTATATTGTCTTTTAAATAAATAAATATAGACAAAAAAATATTATAATAAATAAAATAAAGTTATAAAAAATAAAAATAAAAAATAATAAAATAAATAATTAGAATAAAAATTTAATATGAAAGCAAAAATAGTTATTGACTATCAAGATCTAAAGTTACTATTTAATTATAAAACCTTAAAATGTACTTTTAACTAAATATTTTTTATAATAAAATTTTCTAGAGAGGTTTCGAAAAGTAATGAACTACAACAACAAAATTTTTTTTATATTATTTTGATTAATTGAATTTTTGGCTGACTATACAGCTGTTTCCACACGATAGTTTCTATTAAGTAAATAGAAACTTAATGACTATCGTCATAAGTGACGTTAAAATCAAATTTAATATAAAATATTCTGTAATGTAAAAATTTAAATATATACATGTGTATATAATTATATACTTATTCAAGTAAAAACGACATAAAATAGAAAATTAATTATCATAAATTAAAGAGAGAAACTATTACATATTTTCAGACGCTGCTTTAAATCAACGAAAGTCAAACATAAACTGAAGTGCCAGAGTTGTAAACATTTCTACACTGAAAAAAAAATGAAATAACACAATCGCTTGTGTTCAAAATAGTAAACAATAAAACAGTAAATAAACAATTGTCGCCAACTAACCAGCTACCAATGGCGAAATCAGTGCGAATCCTTGCTTACAGTAACCGAAGAGGTAACGACCGAAAATGTATTTAATACTACTGACCTAGTCTACGAGAAATCGTGTGCGAAAATGCCAGAAAAAAAAATAGTGCAACAAATAAACCTACATGGATATGTAAATTGAAACAGAGGAACTCGTGAAACGAAACAGCTGCCACAGTATTGGAACATCGTAAGAAAGAAAACAAGAGTTTGCGCCAGAGAACCACAGAGCGAACTCCGAAAAAGTGTGGTGAATAAATTTGATTACGTATTTGCTTGAGATGAGCAGGAATGAAACGAAATGCTTGTAAACGAAAGAAAATGAAACGAAGGTGCTTATCGACTCCAATAGTAACTGTAAGCAAACAGTTGTTAGCTGTTCGCTGCTGAATCAGGATGTGAACATTACATCGAGGATGAGGTGAGATTTCATTGGAAATTCTCGTTATACACGTGTGAACATGTTTAAGCCGAAAACTTATTTTAAAACTTAATCACAAATTTTTTTTTGATCATTTTTTTGATGTCAACGAAGTAATGAAATTTATTAGTAATATTTATGTTATATTTCAGTTCCGATTGTCTAGATCTTACCACGAAATTAGCTTCAATTCTGTATATGGAAATATGTATTTTCCACTTAATTTATTTTCAAAATTCAATTCAACTTTAAACTTTGTGAGGATTTTTATCTTCTCTTTTGGGTTCACGCCCACTAATTTTAACTTTTTATGCAACTTACACCATTAGCAATTGCAGTTAAACATATCCTTTCATTTCTATGCACAAGTGTTGTCCTTCCTGTGTACCGAAGACATTTGTGTTTTATTCCTTGCATTGCATTAAGAGTCCTTGCTTTTGCAACTTAAGTGAAGCGCTGGCACAATGATAAAATAAAAATTGGAAAAATCACACTGAGGAAAAGTCGCAAACTTTTACATAAACGTCGCACAGTTTGTAGGAAGTCGAAATTAATCATTGTCAAAGCGCATAAATCACAGATTCGTTATCCTTTTTCCATTTAATTTTGTTAAAGTCATTTCATTGCAATTGCATTTTTTGTATTCAATCTATGGAAAGATTATTACAGTTTCTCGATTTTGATTTACTCAAATAAAAACGAAAAAACAAAAATTTTTAAAAAAATATGGACTAAAAAACTTAATGGACTATTGACAATACTTTCAAGTTATGGAATTGTGCACTCCTATAATGAAAATAAAAAGTTCACTCTCCCACCATGTTCCCGAAATAAAGCAAGACTCTAAATTGTGGGGTGAAAGCGATTCTTCGGCAACGCGATTTCCAGTCCAGAAATCGGTTAAGAAGATGGTAGCATCTACCAGTTTGCTGGTATACTACCACTTTATTAGCTAATTAGTATATTCGCACGATTTTCTCCCTTCTAAGTTCTAGCTCTTCTTACCCCTCCAAAACTTCTTTCATTGAAAACAAAGTGTTAATAGCTGCCATAAAGAGGGAATGTGCAGATCTACAGTTAAATAGCTATAGAGCTGGAATCCATGAGTTGAAGAATCATTGATGTAAGAAAAATATAGTTGATAAACATTATAATAAAGAATAAAGTGGTTCCTAAAGAGTGGAGTGTTTGACGTAGATAGATAATTGACAAACAACAGCAACTGACAGGGAACAATTATTCTCATATTTGTCTAATTCTATTACACTACATGTCAACGAGATCGTTTTTTCGCTAATCACGAAGGTAAAAACCACATTCGGAGCTTTAATAGACACAACGATTAGTGAAGATCACAAAATCTTGAAAATATTGAAATAGGAAACAGATATCTCTAAGTGAAGGTGCTTTTCAACCACAGTTAATATTCGTTTCTTTTGGTTATTTTAACTCAATTTGTTTTGGTTTTCCTAGTTATTCCCTATCTCTTCTCCTGTAACAGATAATTTAATTTAAAATTATCTCTAGCATGGACTTTTAGGACTGTTAATTATTTTCTATGTATTTTATACACAGTACGATCATCAGGTCCATTTTATATATATGCCTCTAGTTTGTGGACAAGTTTTATGTAAAAATTGCAAACAGTTTCGTATTTGAAAAAATTTCTAAGATTCGTGAACATAGAGATATCGAAGAGAATGAACTCGCTCAATACATAACCATAAAAGGTTCCTAAATAGATAGAAATAAAATCATGTGGATTATAAGATCGTTGAGACCCCAAGATCTTGATTACATAAAGGAACAACGAAAAATTCTTTGGGTTTCAAAAAGTCGGTAACTCGTATGCACCCCTATGTATTAACAGGGCGCTGTGTTATTATAGCACTGTTTTAATGTTGGCGCATTCCGAGAAGTGGACAGTGTAATAGCAGCCATGTTGAAGAAGAAATAGAATACATAATTTATTTCATAGGCTTTAATAATAGTACAATCATGTAGGTAATTGTTTTGAAGGTAGTGAATAAAAGATAATTCCTTTTCTGAAGTTCCTGGTGAAAATATGTTTTCTAATTCTTTGAAGCATACTTTTCGAATTTCTGTCCTCAATTATTTTTGCACTATAGTCCAAAGTTTATTAACGCGATGTGTAGGCTATATCTTATATCCTATATATATACTTAATTAAATCCATATAATATATCAGCATACTAATCTATATACCATTGGAGTTAGACTTTTCACACGGTTTATTTTATTACTAAAAATTTCAAGTAAATTAAGTTAAGTATATTATTCATGTATTTAATTTCATAAAATATATATAAACTTCAACTAACTGTCCAGATATTTCCATGTAATATCTTTCTTTTTTACTTGACTTTCATTGAGTTGTACGTGTACTTGCATTGCAAATATTTAATCAGGACAAGTACACCGATTACCTTTTTGTTAATTATTTATCACTAAAGGAACTATCACCTTCAGTTAAAGTTCATAACAATTCTCAGAAATTCTTCGACTTTATTATAATCAGAAATGTAATCAACAATCAAGAAAAAGAACCAACTTCTCTCAAAGTTAAATTCAAGTAAAAATGCTTGTTCTTTATTTTATAAAAAAATTCTGTTGCAATTATTCTGCAAAATAAAAATATTAAAAATGCAAGAAATATTTCTGATAAAATTCGTTTTAAAGCCAAATTAATTTTTGGTGATTTGAGATTCATGTAAATGTTCAGTTTCATTATAAATAGTTGTTGGCTTAAGAGGAACTTTTGCAGTGCAGGGTGGTGGAGTGCAGTGTAGTATCTCTCACCTTGGATTTGTAGGTCTTTAATATTCATAGTTTAAAAAGCACTAGAGCAGTAGAATTAATAAACTGTAAACTCAAAGGTAGCACTCACAATTCATGCGTAAATGTGCCACCTCAGCCACGAATGCTTCATTTAAAACCAAAAAGCAGCTTACTTGACCTTTCCGTTCTCTTCGCAGAAGGAATAAAATTTATACATAAGTACAGTACGAGTGAGCACTGTTGCATTTGGTTTGTATTTTGCGCCAGATAAGGTCAAAAATTATGAATAAATTATCACCGAACAGGAGCGAAGTGGGACGAGAACATATTTCTCTATCAGAATGTAAGTGCTGTAAAAATTGAAATGTGGAAGAGAGTCGTACACATCTGCCAAGCCAAATGGTAGCCAACGCTTCCATGTTTGCCGTATTCTGCGCAAATTGCGTGCAATCTGCAGTTAAGACTGTACAATGCTGCCAGCAACCAAGCAACATAATTGTGGCTCTACTGAACTTACATCAGCAGAAATATCCTCACAGAATCATCATCGGCAACATCACTGTGAATATTGGAAATCATCTTTTCTTAATAACACAACTTCCGTTTGTTATTGCTGCAGTTGAAGCTGATATTGTTGCTGTTGTTGTTGTTGTAGTAGTAGTTGTTGATGTTGTTGTTATTGTTGAAAATTGTGGAACTGCAAATGGTAGTACACGTTCATATATTCGGTAATTATCACACAAATTTTGCTGGCTTTAAAAGTTCTAAAAAGGATACTCAATGGCATTAATTTTAATTGGTTTCACATAAACACATTTGAGCCTTTAACGGGTTAACGATGGCTTAATGCATTTTCAGTGAAATTTTCGGCATTAGAATGAGAACTGATTGCGATTTTGACATGAACCAAAATCAGAAAATTAAACTGTGAGAGTTTACAACATCGGAACAGGCACGTAGTCAGTGGAGTCGATTGATTGATGTGGATTGAGGGAATAAAGCCTCCTGTAACATGTGTTTTCATTCTTAATGCTTTATGATACGTCTTAATAATAATCAAAAATATATCCAATCCAACATTTAATCTGCATGCCATCCTCTGAAGCAAATTTTTGGCTGCTGGTCAATATCTACCTATGGCTTAGACTAATTAGAAATTATTTAAAAATAAAAACAATAATAAATTAATATGTAAAAGTTAGTTAGTTGTGGTGGATGGAGGAACGAGTCCTCCTCAATTAGCTAAGAAAGCTGTTTTGAATCCACAAAACCACCCTCGTAATAGTGGGTAGTAGAAAGAAGGTCAAGGTAGAACCAGCCAGATGCATTTATAAAGACAATGCTAGAGCTATCGCCGAGTGTGTTGAAGAAGGCTGCCCGAAGAAACTTAAGCTTAGTTCTGGCCATATCTGGGTATAGACACATCAGGTGTTCTGGTTTCTTTTCTTCGAGAACTGGTAGATACACATTGCAGGGTAGGGCAAGCCAAGCCTACAACAGGGTAGGCTAAGCCTGGCTACATATCGTCCTTAGTCCAGTGCTCTGTAAAGACAGATGTTAACCTGGATACCTCTGATTTGCTTCTTTGTTAATGAATATTAAGTCTCTATACAAATGATAGCCAAGCTAGTGTGGGGACCAAAAAAAGGTAAACTTCGCTTTTCCGCAATCCTGACTTCAACAAAAGTAGTGTTTTCTACATATTAAAAACTTATTTCTTACTTATTAGGTTGGAATAGGTTAATTAAAACAGATGTGTAATTAAGCTTATAGTTTCTAATATATCTGCGCACCTCTGACGCTTCTGTACTGTTCCACAAGTTGTGGAACCATGTTCATTTTAAAGATATAAAAGCCTGCTGCTGCCTAGCTTTAAGTATTTCCAGAAATTGTTTCTATATCCTTTTCACATAATCGGCAAATATTGGTTTCTGAACGGTCCATTAAGACAGTACCTCAAGCTAAAGTGCTCTTTCAGAAGTCTAAGAATTTTTATAATCTCTCTGCTCAATGTAATAAGTTTACTTCATGTTATCTTGTATGCGTAGATTAGCCTGTCTTCGGGCTTTACAGTTAATATAGTGGTTTTTGAATTGTGAATCCTACTAGTAGCTGTTTTCATAAAACTCAGATGCTGCCATCATCATAGTATAAAATAGGTTAGGTTTAATATCTTACTATTAGGTTCTTCGTTTAATTAGGCAGTTGGCATTTTAATTATCTTTGTGTCATTCATATGCTGTACTCAACCACAGAGTTATGCAACTTATTTAAGAGTGATAATGGTTGTAAAACATTCTTAAATGAATGTCGATAGAGTTTTATCCCAGTAAGATAACTTGGTTGTCAGACAGAATAATAATAATATTAAATTATCTTAAGTTCACATTTTATGAACTTTGACTTAATTTCTTATTCTTATACCACTTCGAGATTGTCTTCACTATTTTATTTTACAATCTTCTTAACTTACAATGCTCTAATATTTTTGTAACATACACAGGTATTTTCGATGACAAGGTGCCCACCGTAGACGAGTGGATGTTAGATATATACCTTACGATATTGTTAAGTACAAATCAATTTGAGAAGATGACCTTCGTAGAGGAGAGATTCCACTCATCTATTTTCGATATTTTGCAACCTTACAACATTGTTAAGTTCATATTCCAGATGAGTATTAAAATATGGCCACCGTAGATAAGTGGATGTTGGGCACATACCTAGGACCACCTGTAAACTCATGACATCGTAAAGTTTATATTTCAAATAATTAAAATAGGGTTGCTGCCGAGGACCTGGAATCTTCTTCAATCCTGCAATATTGTTAAGTTTATATTCCAAATCAGTATTATAAAGTAGCTATATTAAATAACTAAATATCGAATATTATGTGTACCTAGGACCACCTGTAAACTCATGACATTGTAAAGTTTATATTCCAAATAATTGAATTCATTCTAGATACATACTTGGGGCCTTTTTCAACCCTACAATTTTGTTCATATTACATATCAACATGGCTAGGTGGTCATCGTAGGTGAGTGGATGCCCAACATCTATTTTCGATATTTTGCAACTTCACAAGATTGTTTGGTTCATATTTCAGATCAGTTTTAAACGATGGCCACAGTAGATCAGTAGATGTCAGAGACATACCTAGAACCACCTGCAAATACATGACATCGTTAAGTTTATACTCCAAATCATTAAGGCAAGGTTGCTGCCTAGGACTAGTAGATATCATATATATACCTTATGAATTTGTTAAGTTCATATACCAGATCAACATGACTAGGTGGCTACCGTAGATAAGTAGGTGTCGGAAATATGCCTAAAACCTCTTGCAACCTAACGATGTTGTTAAGTACATATTCCGCCACTGTAGCTGAGTGGAAGCGGGTCATATAACTGGGTGCTTCATATTACTGGATAAATTCAAATCCATTTAAATTTGTGTGAGCTTTCTTATATAAGGTTCATATCTAGGGCCGTATAATTATCGTTTTCGACTTCTAATTATTTGGTAGGTAATGTCATAGTGACTAATTATAATTTTTTGCAATAAGATGAAACTATAAATACAGTTGATATATATACATATCGTATATATGTTATTTTTAAATAATTTTATCAATGAAAATGCATATATGGTATAATATTATGTCATGTTAAAGTGTCGCATTCGAAAACTTGAACTGGCTTTTTGTATTACTTTTATTTTTACTTCAATTCTTATTTCAATGAGTTAGTAAATATCAGTACTTAGCAAATAAGCCAAAGTTAAAATGTATCTACAGCAATAAAAAAAATATAAAAAAAAAATATTCCGTACAACTGAAAGCGCTCTTCGAAACGCTAAATTAATGAAGCACGTTATTTTGACTTATGCAGAAATTTGCGTAATGTTTGCTTGGCTTTTGTTTCTGTTTATTTGCTGATTTATTCCGAAATCGTTACGTGAGTCGGGTACATATAGAGTGAGTAACTGCCAACCAACCAACCAACCTACTGTTATGACAAACTATACCAGTTTTATAAAAACGTGCATTTCTACCAGGCGAACATAAACGCTAGCAGACCGCATTCGAACTTAAATTTCGCCGCTCATATGTTAAGTCGCTACATCGGTTTTCCATTTTGCGAACTTGTGTTGAATGTGACACGACAAAACAAAAAAAACAACATAAGAAAGCAACAAATTTAATTCTGTTGAGTAATTGCACAATTGCAGAAAACATTGCATCTTTTTAGGCTGAACTTGATTCACGCTTGTAATGACAAATAAATGAATGCATCGATACATTGAATCAGCACAAAGCTGCGCAAAACTAAATATTTCTATTGTATATGTAGTATACTTTTAAGCGCTTGTGTTATACAAAAAAAAATTTCATACGTATTTCAATTTGAAGAATTTTTTTCTGCTCGACTTTGTCATTTTAATTGTGCAGATTGCGATTAGAACAGAAAAATCTAATATAAAAAATGAACTGCGCTGCTGAGCTAACATAAAACAATCTTTTTATGTCGACGACTGCAACCAACGATAAATTAATACCGAAAAAGTATAAAAACAAAAGCAATTTGCGCCGTCGTACATTTCTGTGCAGCAGCATTTAAGTTGCTTTTTTCGCTTTCCATATTCCCCAGCTTCAAGTGCTGAGCGCCTAATCAAAATAGCTAAAAACTGTACTAACAGTTTAAAAAAATTAGTTAAAAATAATTTCAGTCGCTCGGTGTGTGTCGAAGCTAATAAGCAACCAATAAACAAACTGACAGACTAAACTAACAAATTGAATTTACTGTTGCAACTGTTATTTGTTGTTTATTTAGTTTATTTAAATTTAAATAAAATACAATTTATTTCAGTTAAACGACAATTTAAGCATATAAAATCGACTAAATACGCAACGCAAATTTTTATGTATATTTGTGCTTTTTTTCCCCGTGATTTGCTTACAGCAATAAAACACATATGCACACACACCCACACGCACACACACAACGATGTTGCAACAAATTATCATACACGGTAAAAGTTTTAAATAAATTATAAATGCAACAACGCGGTATTCAGAAAGAAATTATAAACAATTTAACTCACTTTTCAATATTAATCTTTAATGCAGTTGAAATTCCGAATTAAATTATTTTAGTTTCATTAGTGAAAAATATTTAACATTTACTCAGGCATTTGGCATTTGTATGCTTTCCCGTACTATATACATATATATATTTGCATTCATGCTTTAACATAATGTGCATATACAATATATATATTTGTACATATATTTAACATATATATCTCATACCATTTACATATATCTACATACGAGTACTTCAACCAGAATTTAACAGATGAGAATTCAAAAAAATAAATATATTTTATAATTAATTTCAAATTACATTTTGTTGTGTAATATTTTTTTAACATATTTTAGTAAATATTTCATATATATATATATATATATTAATTTTTAATGTTAACATTTAAACATTCATTTAATTTTATAGTAAAATATTTATTTAATTAAGGTAACTACAAATTAAACCTACAACATAACTAATTTCGTACAACTGAAATACATTATTTGTGCCCATTCTTTCCACTTATTAACTCCTTAATTGAATTTGCTTAAAATAAAATTTTTAATAATAACTAGAATTGTTTAAATTAGGGTTTCTTGTCCTAATCACTGTCGGTCTGAAAAAATATAATGTTTTTCGGTCTTTAACGGTTTCTTCTTTGAAAAGATATTGGATGCCAGCTGTTGAAAATATTGGATACCACTGGATAAGCACTACGATTGAAAAACACTGCTTTGAATAACAGTATCTTAATATGTAACTTATAATTTCATATATATCAATACATAAGCACAGCATATAGTTTAGCTATATAAGTACATAATAGAGATAAAAATAACTGTAATAATTTTAATAGGGCTATTCAGCCGTGGATACTCTGGAAAGTGAGAAAATTTCATAAATGAGAATAACTAAAATAAATTCAGAGACTCAAAGAGACCCAGAGACTCAGTAATTCTGGAAAGTTATAAAATTTTATAAATATTTGTTGTAAAATTTTAATACGACCGAGTTTTTGAGCCATCAGATCAGATATTTGAGACTATAAAAAAAAACACTGATCGATCGAATGGAGAGAAATCACCGACAGCTAACACAAAAAGTTAGTAGAAATCCTGAATTGCAATAATTAATAATTTTAATATTGAAAATTTCGAGTAGATTTTTTATATTAATATATTTGTTTTCATTCCATGATATCATTGCAGGTAGCCAGCATTCTTTTATATTCTAACCATTTTATGATTTTTTTGTGCTGTTAGCTAGCACTTTGAATATATTTTCTTATATCGTATTTTAATAAAGTTGAGCACTAGCTACAGTGCTAGAGTGTATTGAAGACGTGTATTGTATAACTGAATAATAAGCTCTTATTTTCTGAAAATTTTATTTGTTTTTTAAATCCACAAAGTTTTTAATTTTATAAACTTTTATTTCTTATAAAATCCAAACTTTCATAATTTTAAACAAAATTTTTAATTTTTATTGTGTGAACAAATAATTATGAAATAAAATTTGTTTATATAAACAATCAATATATGAATTAATTATTATTAACATTAATTAGTAAAAAATGTGATACAATTTAATAAAAAAAATTAAAACTATAATTTATGTGAAAAAGGAAAATATAGTGATATTTTTCTAGATTTAAAAATTTTTAATAATTATATATAAAAGAGTAATAAATTTTAATATAATAAAATAATTTTTTAGAACAAATAATACAATTACAATTATAAAAATTATAAATTTGGAAATGTATAAAAAAATATACGCTATATAATTTTTAGGTATTATCATCTTTTTATCTAAGTAATATGTAGTTGAATAAAGACATCAATTTGGTAAAAAATTAGTGATTTATATATTGTATTTAATGATAATGCATTTACTAAAAGTATGATATAATGGTATAAATTAATTAATGGTTTATTATTATATTTAATTTATTATAGAGCTTTTTTCGACAAGAAATAAAGTGAAATATTATAGACTCTCTTATTGAATAGTTTTTAATAAACATTTTTATTAAAAACACAATATTCCATTAACAAACAGTATGTATCTAAAAAAATTTCTGAACATATATAATTTCATCTGGTTTTAAATATTAAGCTATATAAGCCTATATGTTCCAATCTAACTCATCACATCGCATTTTACTAAACTACGTTCAGGACATTAATGGCTTTATATAATCTTAAGGTTAGTACTATAATATAATATAAGCTTATGTTCAAGAAATAATCAAGCTTAGTAATATTTTACTATATATTCTGAGTTATTTTTGAACATTAGACTACTATTTTTACAAAGTTTAAAAATTTAAACATTAGAATAATTAATTATTAAATACAATATTATATTGATTAATAAATTATTAATAATCTGACTATGCTGTGTGAATTTTTCTGTGTATAATTGCATTATCTTTTATTTAAAACCATAAAAAAAATTTAAAACAATATATTATATACTAAAAGAGTTTCAAAGTAGTCAGAACTTTTTATAAATAATAATAATAATAATATATGGTGTTTTTATTAGTATCGGATTTCATATCTAATTGGTCTAACGAAATGTTCTTTAGGATGCAATTATAGATCTTTTTTAAATATATTTTTCCAAAAACAAGTCCAACTATGCCGAATCAGTTGAATATGGGAGGTTCTTAAGGTTACTGACGTTAGGAATTGCCAAGAGACAACTTATTGAAGTATTCGTTTCAAATTTTCAAACATTGCAATATTCGAATAGTTTAAGCACTAATAATAATAATTAACATAAACAGTGAAGTTTAAATAATCCACAAATATTACAATCATTACAAATTTTTGAGCTTTTCGTTACCTTTTCTGTTGGTTTTACCATAGAATAATTTTATAAATAATTTCTGCATTGTAATAAATATATATTAAACAATAGTAAATACATTTGAAAGACAGATATAACTCTAGCTGGAAGCTATTTACATTACAACAAAAATAAACTGTATAAATATATATACATATATATATGCATTGTAAGTATAAATTATATGGATAAGTTTTAATATAAATATCTATCTAAATAGTATCCAATCACATCATGTGCACTTTGAGTTTTTCAAATAAATTCTTTTCTAACAGCTATGAGGATGAGTTTCTATACGACGCATAGAGGAAGAATATTAATGGTTTGGTAGTTTTCTTTCGTAGTCACCCCGCCTGTCCTGTGCAGATTATAAGATTCATTTTCTTCATTTTAGCACTATATAAATATATTTTACTACTGCAGCTAAATGAATCGAAATTTGCTATAAAGTTGCACTTTATTTGGTCATGGTCATACGGATACTGCTACTTTTGGTCACAGATACGCTTCTGCTCTCGCATTTCATTTATCTTTTAAATTTTCGCAATATTTATTTCAGTAGAAATTTAACATTTTCCGAATTTTTTCTACTTGCTACTTAATGTGTACTGATTGATGTATGTATGATAAACATACATACTTATTTTTCTTAAGTTTTAACTAAAAATACTGTTAAATTTTTAAACTTTCTATCCAATTTCAATTTTGTTGAATAATTAAAAACGATTACAATGCGGTTGCATTTCAATTAATCATAATTTGTTAAAATATTTTTGGCAGCAGCAAAAGTTCCAGCTCATTTCCACTCCAATTCCAATTGTAATTTCAGTTTTGCAACCACAGCCACTGCCACAGCTCTGCCACATCCACTGCCACAGCCACAGTCAACTATTCTCATTTCAGCTTCACTTCTTACAAGCTACGCAACATTTTTGCATAAACTTGATTTTGTTCAAACTTTTTGAAGGCATCCAAGAAGCGCAACTTTTGCTCGTTGCTCAATCCGGCAAAGAAATCTTGTGCAGCTGTCACGAACAATGCAATCTCATGTTGACCCAATTTACGAAATTCCTTTGCACCAAGCACCACCGGAAATAGTTTAATCAAATGTAGATTTATTGAAGCGGATAAAAAGATGACGCATAGACCCCAGACACCTTTTTGTTCAGGTAACGCCAAGAAAGTTGGCAGCGAACATATGAGCCAGTCTTGCAACATTTGTAGGAATGCTGAATCGATAGCACATCGGAAAACCTGTTAGAGCGTAACGCAAAAGAAAAAGAAGAACGCAAATGAATAAGTTTAAATTTTAATAAATGATTTAGGTAAACAATTACTAAAGCCTTAATCTTAGAAAAAACAAAACGAGACAATATAGAATTTTAATAATAACGAAGGATGTCAAGTTTGCAAACAGACGGTGAGGAGAATATGTGAACTTTTTTTGCTGGAATAATTTTTCACTATAAAATTAAAAATTTATAATGTTTCTAAATGTTATTCTAGTTTCCTAAGTATCTAGCCGAAATCAAATAAATTTACAAACAGACATACACATGCATACGTACATACAATCTCATTTATAATTTATAACCTTGAACCTTGAACCGTTTAGCAGCTTAATGAAAAAGAAAAATTTTATAGTCACACTTCAGGCGTTCTGTTACGCCTTAATACGGTTGACCCACATACTTTTAACACACTCATGATAACCATTAATTTTGCGGTTGCCAAATTTTATATACACTTACGTACAAAAGATAAAGAACGCACAGATATGAGTGGAGAACTTAAACACAGATACCTAAAATGGCAGGCAAGCAAACATTTATAATGCCACCCTGCCTGCTACCCTTTCAATATTAAGCCAACACACAAACATACACACAGATACAGCTACTAAGTGCTACATACAAGCACTTATATATTTATATATGAAGTATGTGTATAGTATGAAAAAGGTTTATTAAGAGTAGGAAAATGGTTATATGTTCATGCCATATATGTGAAGGATACGCTATACGCTATACGCTATAAGATAGACAAAGCAACTGTAAAGTAGCTGGTTATGCGATATTATGCGGTTTTTCTATAAGCCAATTGACAAACGGACAGACAGATTTGAACGTTATATTCTCACATAGATATTAACATTTTTGTTGCAACTAACTAATAAACAGACACACTCGCAGTTATAAGACAGACTCGAGAGACATTCAACTTTTACTTCGCCAACGCTCCACTCAGCAGTTGGGACGATTTACGCAGGCAAGCAGCCAAACTACAAAATAGTAACTCACCTGATATACAACCATGGCAATAACATCACAATGCGGTTGATTTATAGCTAAAAACTCCTTTATGACCTTCGTCAATATTTCATTTGGTGGCACTAAATCACGTATAATTTGGCACAACACTTGTCCATAAATCCAGGCGGCATCTCGTGTCGATGATTTAATACAATGCAAAAGGATATCAACTTTATCAGTTTGCTGCGCGATTATCTCGGGGTCATCTTGCACGATGCCATTAGAGAGTTCCGTATTTGCCAGTTGCTTTGCTGAACCTATTGTTGCAAAGAGAAAAAAATAACATATTTATGTATTGATGGTATTGTGTATACAAATAAATATAATATAAATGTATTATTAATAATATCCTATACCCACTCGTATATTCGTATATTCGTATACTCGTAAGAGGATATGGAGTTTTGTATTTTATGGAAATGAAATCTTTTGATTTGATTTGATCGGATTTCGATTAATTCAGTTGAGCACGCACATTATTAAAATAAATGTGAGCGCTGCATTGCGAAATATATTTGAATAAAATTTAATGTATTCGAAAGGATATAAAAATAAAAATAAATATCCTATAACAAACTAAACTTTAATGCTCGCGGAATATATTGAATTTTGGGATTATCAAACAAATAATAACGCCAACAGAATTCGAAACGAAACCAAATGATTGTGTTTTAAATACACTAATAAATTTAATTAATTTTAATAAATAATTATGGTTTGAAAATCTAAAATTTAATAAAAAAATAAACAAATATTTGTTTAATGACCAGAAATCAGTACCTCTTAATGAGGTATTGTTTCCAATCATTAATTACAATTTAAGCCCAATAAGTTCGAAAAAATTCTTAAAATAAATATGAGTAATATGAGTAATAAAAGTAGTTATACTATATTTAAATTTACTTTTTTATAAGTTTTAAAATTAATCTGGTCTTAGGTCCCAAATCTCAGATGAGAAACTCAAATAATTATAATTAATTGGTGTACCTATAATGTATCTACCAGATACATTATAATATTAATAAGAATGATGTCTAAAGAGCAAGAACTTTAACAACCACATATGTGAAATACCTTGTAAAATAAAGCGCTGTAAAGAAGCACTTTGTAACTTCATAACTTTATAAATGGATGCTACAGTAGTCGATGAATGTTGCTGCTATAAACTTATGTCGATTCAGTTTTGTTGGTCGTAGTATGTGTACATTTATGCAAAGTAGAAAAAATGTAATTTATTTTTAAAATTTTTTTAAATTTGCGCGACTTCATGACGCTTACCGTATACGAATGATGAGCTATTTGGGTACAAGGATAATCACGATATTGACATTGGTCAGTTAATTAACATACATTGATTCCACTTGATTGGTTAGAGTGTGTGGAGAAAAGACAACGTTCCCGCAAAAAAGTTTTTAAAGTGGTAACCGTATAAAAAAATATAAGGAACAACGGATTGCTATAGCTACTTAGGTGTATAAGTAAGTAGATTATATTAGATGGATGCCTAACTGTTACCACTTCCACTCAGCGGCATTACCCTTTGTGTTTCTTGCCAGAGGTGATTTACACTAACCACAGTCATCTCCATATGTTATCCTTGCTAAACCATATGGTCTTCTAGATGAAGTTAAGTGGATCTAATAAGTCTATTTTCATTATTTCTGGCAGATCAGTAAAGAAACGATCTTCAACATATTGAAGTCGTTTCGTTAATCGTCCCAAACGAAGATATAAAAAGTTATTAATGCTTTTCGTTGATTGCAATTTTAAAGGAATATACATTAGTTCTTCTTTTAAAGAGGTTAGGAACTATTTAACATATACAAATTAGGTTTAAAGTTTTGTGAGGCAAAATGTCAGTTAGCACTTCGGCCCAACAATATAAAACTAAAGTTATAATAGTGATTTAGAAGAATAGGGAGAAGTAGTTTAGTGTTTAGTGAAAGTTAATGCAATTTTATGTATTTGTCCATGACAAAAGTAACCGGTCACACCTTCTACTTAGAATTATGAAGATATTGTAATTAAAAAACTGAATAAAAATTTAATCTTTATCATAGAATTAGATATATATATATACGTTGACACTGTAGATAGTTTTTCTATTGCATACATATAAACGAGCATCTTAACTTTATATGTAAGAACGATAGATATTTATTCCAGAATGTAATATTCAATTTTTATTATCAATTTAATTTAAAAGATTCATTAAATTTAAGTACAAATATGTATACTTCATATATTATGGAAGTTAAATGTATTTTTCTCTCAAATGTGCATCCATTTGAGAACTCTATCAAAATCAATTAGATCTTCCATAAGCCACGAAAAACCAAACCAAACACCATCTCAAAGTAATTAACACTCAATTAATTTAAACATTTAAGACGCTCGTCCTAAATATTGAAATTAATCTTGAACGCCTTCAAATCAAATTTGTTCCGCCATTATTTTAAGTCCTTCGTACTTCGTACTTCGCCCTGCGTCCTCCGTCCTCCGTCCTGTGTCCTACGTCCTGAGTGTTTGTTTGTGCACATGTCGCATTTACAATGAAGGCACATAAATAAATTTGCATTTAGATTTCATTGATTTTCTAGTGGAACATCATTCGCAACCACATACTGATAGGGATTTTTTGCCAAAAACATGCTAGCAAGAAAGTTTACAAAAACAGCATTAAGGGCCACAACAAGAAAAACAAACTAACAACAATAATAAAAACAATATTTCTCAGACGGCACAACATTCCCTTTGACAAGGACTATTCGAACAGGCGTTGGTACAAGGAATCGATTGTTTGGTGTGAGACGCTGCCATGTAAATGCTTAAGAGTTAAGTGAAGTTGATTTAAGTCGATGTCCTATTTTCCAGGAAGCTTCTGTTTACCGACTTTATTTGTTTGTTTGTTTTTAACTTTGGCGCTGGCACTCAACTAAAAAACAGCAAATATTAAGCAACAACAACAGAGTCAAGTGTACAATAAGCAACGCACTGCACCGCACCGCACCGCACCACACAATTGCAAAACAACGAAATGGTATCGAGAAGGGTTAAATGACTCGGGTTATTTGTTATATGCAGGGAATAGGATATAGAAGAGAAGTACACAGTACGAGGCTGCTGGGTTAGCAAAATTGAAAACAAAGTGAAACTGTAAAACAGACATCATAAACCACTAAAACCTCAACCATAGATTAGAGATTTTAGATTTGCAGCATTCGAACAGTTGGAAATAGTGCAATCCGCTTACGCCAAAGAAACGCTAAACAAACGAATTGTCGAATAAAGTAAGGCTAAGTATTCCAAACGCCAATGGATTAGCGCAATTTGAGTGGGGATTGGAGTAAGTGAGTGGAGGGCAGAGTAAGTGACGCGGAAATGAAAGACCATTTCATCCAAAACAAATAAGTTACTGCGCACCAAGACGACTGTACTGTATGCAGTACAGGTGTTATTCATATCGTTACTTACATAGCAACGATTCCGGTACGCACTTAAAACAATTCCAAAATTCCAAGAAAACTTTTAAACTTCCGTTGAGTTAGTAGCCGACCACCACGAAGCCATCGGCCACCACTCACCACTCAACACCCACCGCAATATTTTTCTAAAATTTTTACTCCTATTGGCAATGCTTTTGTGTACTTTCTGTACGAGTAGAGTATTCGCTTTTCGAATGGAAAAGCATTTCTGCGGTTACCACAATTATGAACATCGCAGTATTGGCAGCAGTGTTTAACATACAGAGAAACCCAGTTAACCCTAAACTTCTGTTGAAGCAACAACCAGGCAGGGGCAGGGGCACGGGTACCGACTCTAACACAAGTTTGGTTATGAAAACAACAACAATTGCGGGAACAACAAACAAAAAATGGTTGCACTAAATAAGGTACGATTTGGTTGGTTGCTGTATTGAGAAGCAATTCAAACAATTTTTGGCTAGGAACTTAGTGGCAGCATTAGCACGGGTGTCGGGTAGCGGGTAACGGGTAGCGAGAGCGAGTACAGGAGTAACTCAAAATTTTTGAAGTATTTTTTAGCTACACCCAATGTTCCCACAAATATTTATCATAGCTTCTGAGTGATTCTAGATTTAAAGCTTTTCAGTTTGTTTTGAAATTTTTTTATGTTTATTTTTTTGTTTGTTTTTATTTTTTTTATTAAAAAAAGTTTTGTACTGTAAGCAATTATGTTGCTAATACCGAACTAACACATATTCAATGGCGGAAGCCATATCAGTCATAGCCGTAGCCATGGCAGTGACGCCACTTTGGTTCACTGAATTCGGCGTTGTTCTTTTCATCCACGCAGTTGCTATGGGAACGATATGAAAGGAAGCGTTTGCCTTGTTCGATGATGAAGTGAAAAATATATGTGCTGTAAAAATCCGCTGACGCACAGACTCTTAAGTGTAAATCGAAATAGTCAACAGTGAGTAGCACCGTAGCGCCGGAGCACCGGAGCACTAGTAGTAGCAGTAAACAGCAGAGCAAAAATATTATGACTTTTGGTAACAAAAATTTATAAAATCCAAAAACAAAAAAAAAGGAAGCTAAAGGGACTTAAGTTCCTTTAGTTCCTTTAGATGCATTTTGAAGTGGAACGTAGATATAAGGGAGCTGTGCATTGCTATTGAAACTGATATTTTTTGTTGATTGAGTTTGACTATTTTTGCGTTGGTGGCACAAAAAATGACAAAGGTGGCACTAAAATTGGAATTGTTGGAAAAAAATTGCTGTTTCCTTTGCGCTTTGAAGAGTACTACTTCAAAGGAAACGCACTTTTTCGTTGTTTGGAAACTTTTTAGGTTTTTTGCATTTAGCGAAAATACATTTTCAAGATTGAAATGTAACACTTAAAATCAATTAAATTTTCTAAAAACTTTAAAACCGTTTCACTTGAAGAGAGACTTTATGGTAAAAAAATCTGAGTGATTCAAATTTGTTCGATTGCGTATAAACAGCAACACTTTTTGATTTACGATAAAAGTTAAGTTAGCAGTTAAGTTTAAAGTTGAGATTAAGCAATTAAAAATGATTTGAATCTCCAAATACTACTTTATAACTTTTCAAAATAATATATGACGCAATCACGATAACTACAGACACAACAAATATGTTTTACCTGAAGTCAGTGGAAAGGCTATAGGTTTCTTTATAAATCTTTACCACAAAGACTACTAACTGGTGCGCTCACTGATCACTGGTTACGTACACGAAGCAAAAAGATTATAGATTTTTTTATGACGACAGGATATGTCCACTTTGTTTGGACTATGCCTACACGATGGAACTTTTTCTATTGCTTTTGTCTCGGCCTTGCAAGACTCAGAATAAAGTTCTCCAGTCCCAAATAAGTAGTTCAAATTAACTCCAATATCAACTCCTTATCTCTTTTAAACGTTTTCTGTTTCTTCAACAGGAGCCCAAAATATTATTTATATATCGAAATGTGATTCACAGTACAATAGACCTTCACGTTCAGGCCATGCTGTGTTTTTTTTGTACAAACTATTTTCAAAAGGTGGTTTAGTTGTTTTAACATCTCACGCGGTGGCTTTTGATATTTTTCAACTATGAATAATAAGAAATATTATTTTCCAACTTTTTATTTTTTGCTCAGAGAACCAATTTATATATACAGGAATCGAAGAAATTTTGTTGGATCTTAATAACCACAACAACATATTTAGAATAGAAGGTATATTTTTTCTAATTAATATAGGGACAAATTCTCAACATATTTACTTAAAATGATTACTTTATCATTATTGTAACTGATCAGTTGATACCAACAACCCACGTTTGCGCAATAACTTCAACACCTTCACCTATCTTCCTTCTCCTGACCACACGCAGTACAATGCCTTCTGCAATAACCGCGCCACTTTCACCTATATTCCTTCCTCTTATCGTACGCGCAATGACTTCTGGCTTAGATAAATTTAGACTATCAAGTTCTTAGTCTCTTTACCGCAACTTTCACTCTTAATAACGCAAATACAGTTTTACCCATTGCTCTCCAAGATAATGATTCCATTCTCCATTCAATCTCAAGAGATGTTCCCACATTGTGATTGTCAACACTTTTCCACTTCTGTTTCATAACGATATTTCCCTGAAAGATATCCCGATAGATAAAATAATATCCATCCTTTTATATTTATGTAAATCACCAGGTCATTTGTCCTACCGAAGTGTATTCCGTTGAACTATTTAGAAAGTAATTTCCCGAAAACCTGTTTCTTCTGGTAGACAAAGCTGTTCAATTGAAGAGGTGTCTTAAGCACTTTCAGGTACCTTATACTAAAAGAGCAATTACTTCTCGAGATAAATTTAATGTCGTTTATAAATGTTTTTGACACAAATATGAAAAATAATAAAATTGATACACAATTGTTAACTTTCAAAGTTTTAAAGAAACTGATTGCGTGAAAAGGATTTTATCATAGCGCCAACAGGACAAAAATTGCTTTTCGAAGTTAAATGAATTGAAAATAAATGTATTTTGTAAAAGTGCTAGCAAAACTATTTTAAAATAAAAACTTTTATAAACACTTCAGCATTTTTATACCTTTTAAAAAAATAAAAAAATATAAAAAAAGGAAGTATGACATTTTATATCTGAAAATATGTGAGACATTTTCAATACTTTGTTTGTCCTGCATATTTCCGAAATATATAGATTCGAAAAGAAGTTCAACAATATTTAAAAATAATAAAAGTTTTTATAAATTATTAATCAACTTATAATTGTATGTAAATTTTTAACATAAATTCAAAATTATAACTTGTATAAAAAAAATAAGATTTATTACACATCTTTATTAAAACATTAGCATTAAACAGAAGTACCTGGCGATTCTATGTAAATAGTCTATGTTCCTGATGGAATACGACTTTATAAATAAATTAAAACGGTGATATCTGAACAAAAAAAAAGTATACATTTAATTAGTATATTAAAGAAATGAAGGGTGCGTTTAAAAACTTCGGCGACCGACATAGCACTAGATAAAATTTCCTCAATTTAACTTCTTAAGACCCTCTTAATAGTACATTGTGACATTAGGGTGGCTCACGTTATAAGGGGGAAAATTAAAAATGAAGTTTTGAATGAGCGCACCCCCTAGGAATATGCCATTGACCAAAAAAATGATATTCCCAAAGTTTTGGATCAATAGGATTAAAAATGACGTTGCGCCACTCGAGCAAAGTTGGGTTTTCAGTACAAAAAACAGAAATTTTTCAATTCAAGGTCATTTTTTATCTTTGTTACTTATTTCAATAGTTATTAATATATACTCATTTGATAGACAATGGAAATATCTTTTTAATAAGATACTAATGAGCAAAATCGGTTAAAAATTATGCGCAAAACACAATAATTAGTTGAGCGACTGTGCTCTATTTTCTATTTCATACCTTTTAGCTGGCATGCACAATGCAATCGCAAATGTTTACAAGAAACGGAAGAAACATAAATAAAAAATTTAAATATTACATTTCTACTTAATAATTTATATAGATATTTAAGTAGAATTGAAAATGTAGTCAAAACAAGAAGTTTTTCGTAAGCAAAGAGAAAATGATCGTACAGGGAGTATGACTGAAGTTAATATCCTTTTAACAAACGAAGCAAGAGCGGCTAAAAATTCCATTGATTTTAATTGGAATAAATTCAATGAAGAAATTTGTCTCAAAATGGAAGCTGAATCTTTAATCAACAAAATTGGGATAACGCAGACAGAACGATTGAATTTATCACTCCTAGTTTAGATTCTCGATGGAGCATATGTGTAAAAATTTTAACCCACACTAGGTTAGGTTATGTTCGGAAGGCACTTGCTGACAGTTGTCAGCACTTCTACTCGGAGACATATATTGCCCATTGGGATGCTCTCAAAAAATTTTACCAGGCGATGCGAGTTGCTAACCTTTGTTATCCTTGTTAAACCATTTGGTTTTCCAGATGAAGTTGAGGAGATCCGATAAGTTTGCTTTCGTTAGCTCTTGCAAGCCAGTAAAATAAGGATCCCCAAGACATTAAAGTAGCCTTGTTTGAAGTCCAGGACAGAGACATAGGAAGTGGTTGATAGATTTTACCTCTTCTTCATCTTGGCAACTTCTCCATAATCCACTTGTTGGAGCAACTTAGGTCATAAGATTCTAGCGACCTTACAGTCTTCGCGGTTAGTTTATGGATTGATAGTCACCGTATTGATTTCCTTTATTATCCTAAACAGTTTACATATCGGTGTATGTATTTAGAGGTCGGTCTCTCCTGTATGCAGTTCAGTACCTCTTCGGGCCATCTCATCTGCTAGTTCATTCCCTTCAATATTGCTATGTCCAAGTATTCGAAATGTACTATGTCCAGCAAAGAGAGACCTTATGATGTTGGATGCCCATCAGTGAATCGCGACATTTTAATACTATCTTGGAATTTAAATTCAATTGCTTTCAGTGCGGCCTATCTACAAAAATCGTGATATTCGAAGGACGAATTGTACTTTTTTGTCTAATGTTGACCTCTTTTTCGATAGCATATATCTCGCCGTGAAAGACGCTGTAAGTAGCAGGGATTCGGTAGCACTGTCTTATCTGCATATTTTTCCCGTACCGCCTTCCATCTTTGAGCCATCTGCGTGATAGTAACTGTAGAATTACCGGTGACAGATCCAAGCTCCCAGCTATCTCTGGTTAGATAAAGAGTGGGAACCCACTAATGAAGTAATTTTCCTCAAAGAACCTTATTGATTTCGTGACCGAAGAGATAACAAATTTTTTTGATCGTTTTTGCCTATCTAATAGTTTTATCAGTTTCGATCCTTCGCCATGGATGGAGACGCAAGATTATAGAGATGCACTTGGATTCTGTGCCAGACTTCATATGAAAAATGATTGTATAAAAAGAGGAATTAGGCTTATGATGGATTATAATTTGATTTTGACAAAATATAAAGAGGAAAAACAATAACATATGTTCTGCAAGTACTCGAACATTATCATAAAAATTATCCTTCACGTAGTCAGATTTATGTTATAAAACATAATAAACACAATATATTAATTACTGAAAAAAAGGGTTTTCTTGATATTATAATTTTTTATAAATAATTAACTAAATCGTAGCATATACCTATTACGTACTTGTGCATGCCAGCTAAAAGGTATGAAATAGAAAATAGAGCACAGTCGCTCAACTAATTATTGTGTTTTGCGCATAATTTTTAACCGATTTTGCTCATTAGTATCTTATTAAAAAGATATTTCCATTGTCTATCAAATGAGTATATATTAATAACTATTGAAATAAGTAACAAAGATAAAAAATGACCTTGAATTGAAAAATTTCTGTTTTTTGTACTGAAAACCCAACTTTGCTCGAGTGGCGCAACGTCATTTTTAATCCTATTGATCCAAAACTTTGGGAATATCATTTTTTTGGTCAATGGCATATTCCTAGGGGGTGCGCTCATCAAAAATCGTATTTTAGTTTTTCTGAGCCATCCTATTGTGACATAGTACAGGGTCTGTGACACTTTTGTTACATAAGACACAACATTTTTATTTGCCAAGAGATGTTTTCCATTTTATGCAAATGTTTAACTTTGACAACAAAACTATAGTGACTGGAGATTAGTTACATCTGAGCTTATATTATATATGGTACTTTAGATATTGAGCACTTTTTTCCAAGTATTCAATCAAAAATATGTCATTGTCTTCCTAAAAATAGTAGCTATGATTACCGACAGACAGAATTTTCTTCGCTTTCTTTAGAACGCCATCAGCTTTTCCATTTAATTGTTTTTTTTTTGTGTTCAGATTTAATCGATGGACCGACGCTTTATCAAAATTTATAAATAAACAATAAAAAATTCATATTGATTTATTTAAATCAGTCTAATAGAGCCTCAGAAATATTTCAAGTTTTTCGTTTTTGGTGTCAACTAAGTTAATGCAACAGTTATTGAAAGCTATTGTATATAATATTTAAATCTTCTTGTGGTGCTCTTCAAATAAAGTAAATTGAAACACCCACCCACTTATTCAGCTCCCTAACTCGACAATCATTCAAGACCATTTGATGCATTCTTTCAATTTTGTCCATATTGGTGCCAAAAGAATCTTCTTCATAACCAGAGTTAAAGTCAATCAAATCGTAATTGAAGTCAATCACTCACTTTATTTATTTTTTAAACACAACATTTACCATATATCACAATGAACTATTTATCTGTTTTTTGTTTAAAGTCGGCCGATGAAAAAAAAAATTTTTAAAAACCAAAAAAAATTTAAAAAAAAAATTAAAAAAAAATAAAAAATAAAAGAATAATAAAATAAAATGAAATAAAATTAAAAAAAAATTAAAATAAGATAAAATAAAAAAAAAATTACTATAAATTATTTTAATAGTACAAAAATATTGAAACTAATTATAATTAAGGTCGCATTTCACCGCATTTTTCAAAAATCATGAAAAGTAGAACTTTCGACTTAAAACTTTTACCTCATGTTCGAGTGCAAAACTCATCCTACAGCCCACGTAAAAAAGTGTATAATACCGTGTACTAAGAAATGTGTCATATTATTTTTATAATACTCGGATAAACAAGATTTTACAGCTTTTAAACGTTAAAAATTTTATTGACGAATAAAGGCCGTCATTATATTAAATTATTCTCACATCAGTAATGGCTCAAGTTTTCATCCAATTCGACAACGTAACCACTTTTTATTTTCTGTAGACCAACAATTAAATGGCGCATAATTTTGAAGCCTTTTGGGTATTACATCCAAACATATCCCACCCTGCTCCCCCGGTTCATTTCATTTAATTGTTCGAATACATTTTTGATATTCAAATGAACTTTTGTTATATGTTATATCATCGACAACATTGGAAATTTATAATAGATATAGTAATGTAGATATTTGGGACAAATTTTGATACCGATTGCCTTCTATAATTATTTGAAATAATACAAGTTCAGTTCAATGTTAATGAGCAGTTAGCCCAGTCATTTGCATATAACGCTTACACGCTGGTTACTCTGCATAATGCCAATATGTACGCTGCTGCTGTTCTGTATTCTTCACTAATTGCGCTTAATATTTACAAATGTTAAAATTCATGCAAATTTATATGATAAAAGTAGAAGAAGAAAAACAAAAATGTTATGCATTTTAAATAGTTAAGTCCCAAAAATAGTAACCATCATACATTAGCACATATAATTTTTTGTGTTTTAGTTTCACCAACGTTTAACAAACTAAACCACTTTTATTCATGTGGCAATTTTTGTTGGTCGATGTTAACGCCACTGTTGTTGTAGCTGTTAATGTTACTGTTAGTGTCAGTGTCACCATTTCTGCTGTTGTTATTAGCACAATTTCACAACAATTACGTTATTATCATTAGAAATGTTATTCTATTAGCATGTTTAACTAATACAACCAACACAACTAAACAGGCACATGCACACAACACACAAACAAATTGCAATAATAATGCAAATTCAGGCATTCAAATATATAAAACAGCTATGAGCAGCATTAGAACGGTTTTGTTGTTGGGGTTAGGAAAATATATGTACAGTCGTTTGCGATTTCGCACAAAATTGTTCATTTATCCAGTTTAATGTTAAGTGGATTTCGTTATAATACGGAAGTTGATTTTAGATCATTTTTTGTTTAGTTGCCAAGAGAAAAGAGTAGGCAAACAATAATTTTAACGCATGTACTCCTTTGTAAACTTTATATAGGTAAGAGGGCTATTTCTTTGTTTTTTCAAAAACAGGCATTTGGCTTTAATGTTAGTTCAATGGTTTTGTGTTAGTATTTTATATTTTTCGTAGACTCGTGGCATTTGATAAAGCCTTTGTTGTTGTTGTTGTTATTTGTTTTGTTTTGTTGTTTGCTTTTGCAATAAAATTTAACTATTGTGATGTGTGAATTTACACACCTATTTCTCTGCCAAATATTTTTGCATTCATGTTAGTAGCTGTATGGCTGGGTTTGTATGTTTGTATGGTTGTGTGGATTTGTTGGTTTCAGTCTTGGCTATGTTTTATAATTGTTCTCTGTTACACAGCCGCACACATGTAAATTCGATAAGTGGCGAGGCTTTGTTCTCGTTCGTAGTTAAGCCTCGTTCACATGCGCTATGCGATTTTAAAAATTTAATTTTTGCTTGAACGTTAAATGTTCAAAGATTTTGAATTCATATGATTTATATTTAAGTCATCATCAATTTTTATATTGAAATTTTCAGTAAGTTTTTTGAATCTACAATATTTAATGGGAATTGATCTCTACATTATATACCTAATTATTCAAATGTTTTAAATATCTTATATGTATAGTAGGATGGGCCTTTCTGATTATATTCATTATATCATTCGTTTTCTTATTGGAAAGGAAAAATATGTGGAAAAAATTATTTAAAAAAAATTGGTATTAAGAAATGCCATAACGCCCTAATGTATGTATACTATATAAATAATTTGTTAATTTTCGTGTATTGTTACTGTTTTCCTAAAAATAACATTAAAAAATGTTCCTCGTGTTAAAATACAAACCTGACACTACTGATGGAGCGCACTAAGCTATTCTCATCATTTTAATTTCATATCCTGTTATTATAACATAGGTTTATGTGTATTTATTATCTAATGATTTTTAATATTTAAATAAAAAACCTTAAAAACGATTCACATTACAGAATAATTTACAATTTTTTTCTCTTTTGTAATAATATAATAGATAATGTTTCAAGCTCTTTTTTTCAAAATATTATGAAAAAATGTTAAGTAATTACTTTTAAATCACATAATTGACGATTTTTTTTTAAAAAAATACTTTTCTTTTTTTTTTAACTTCAATTCTTCTATAATAATCAAAATAAAAAAACACTTTCAATTGATAATGTAATTTTCCCTCAATATCTTTAGTTATTATCAAGAATGTACTTACCGACATACATGCACGTCAAAAGTAATTTTAAAGCGGGAATTGAAAATTTTTCATTTTCCAATTTTACCAAGTCTAGAGCGAGTTTTTCAATTTTCTGACGCAATATTGGTGTAACGATGCCAACACTCAAATTACTACTGTTACTGCCGCCGGCGTTGGCAATTCCGCCAGGGACTGCGCTACCATTTCCGCTGCTACCGATGACAACCAAACGTTCGAGACCCTGACGTATAATAAATAAAAGGTTGTGAATATTTAAACACATAAAAGGCTTATAAAATACATATATATATATATGAAATAATGTGTGTAAAATAATAAAATTAATAAAAATAATAAAATGCAATTTTACATTGCTTCGTATTTAATTTGTATTTAATTTCTTGGAAGGGTTATAAAATACTTAAAAATTATATTCAATTAAAAATTATTGAAGATATTATTACTTTACAATGTTAAGTCACTAAAATTGCAGTTAAATGTTTTTTAATTGCAAAAAGAAAAAAAACGAAGAAAATCTTTTTGTATGTATATATATGTATAAATTAATTATGAAAAAGTGCGTTAATTGTTTAAAACTCTGATTCGAAATAAAAAAAATGTTTTTATTTGAAGCGACAACAACAATAACAATACAGTTTCAACAAAAACAATGCCCTATAAACAATGGCCGGTTTAACTTTTCCACTCTATGTGGTTTATGTGTAAGTTTTGCGTCCGCAAACCATGACGCTGATGGGTCGTAACAACTTTTCTGTGTTAGTTGGTACCAAATTGCCAATCAGAAAACCAATTAACAAGTATGTACTGGTTGAGCTTTATCCGCTCAAATTAGGACAGCTGCAGTCTATGTATGTGTGCTCAGTGTTATATCCCAGCGGCACCATTATGCCAGCGCTGAAAAAGTAAGCGAGGAGGTAATAGCTCTTCGTTTTTATTTTTCTTTGTTTTCGACATTTGTGTTTGACATAGGCAATTTCGGGGTTGAAATTATAAAAGAATGAAGAAGAAAAGCATATGAGTTAAGAATTTCTTGTTTTGCCTACATTGTATACATTTAGTCTGCTTTTGATTTTAGTGAAGTGCGAACAGTGAACAATTTTAATTTTTAAAATCAAATAAAAAACAAAAATATAAATAAAATATAATTTGTAATTTCACATAAACTCACTGTAAGTATATGCAAAATTAAGTAAATATATTTAAAATGATAATTGTAATTTTTGTTTTGTATTATGTAGAAGCTACTGCGTCAAGAACGATTAATTGACCAATGTGCTGCGAATGCAGTCATTCTAAAGCAAGAGGTAATCAGCTGTAGTCATGTAGTCAGCTGTTTCAATTGGAAAATTTTACAATTCAAACTGAGGAGGATTTAATTCAATTTAATGAAGAAATCACTGCCGTTGAAGTAGTTGTAAGTTAAATTATATATGTTTCTTACTTTCAATTTCAACTTATTAATATATTCACATGTAACAATTTTACTAATTCATACATTTCTTTTCATCTATTACGTTATTTATAAGACTGCATCAATGAGACGCGTTATTAAAAAACAATCAATTACGCGAAAAATTTCCTGGAATTTTGGAGAATGGTACCCAAGGCAAGAAGTTCTTAAGAGCATTAGAGAATGTGACAGCAGCACTTTTTGGTATGGTATATTGTACATAATTAACTTTAGCGTATACAATAACATACTTTGTATTTTACAGATGCTTTAAGTACAGATGGTAAGCCGGAACAAGTGATCGAGTCGAGTCTGGAAATCTCTTCAAGGTGTTAGTAACAATTTCCAGAAAAATATTCATGTATATAAGTATGTTATATTTTTATGTAAATATTAATATTTAATTGTAATAAAACATAAATATAAAATATAATTTATTCAAAAAATTTATAGTATTTTATTTAAAATCAATAGCATAGGTAAAATTGAAAATTTAAGCGAACATATCAGCGCTGATATGTTGCATTACAAATTTCGAAAAAGTAAGCGAACATGTCAGCGCTGATATGTTGCATTACAAATTCGAAAAGGTAAGCGAGCATGTCAGCGCTGAAATGTTGCATTACAAATTTGAAAAGGTAATCGAACGATTCAGCGCTTGCCCGCAATGACATGCACGTGTAAAAGTAATTAGGAGTTTCATTTGAATAATCAGCGCTAGGCATTACCATTCAGCGCTGAGGGAATCGATTCCCTCAGCGCTGAAAGTCCCGCTGGGATTCAGAGTAGAACAGACAGACCATACACACACGCACGCACACACACACACACATACAATCTCTTACAGATTCCTATATTAAAAATCGCAGAAAAGAAGAAAAATGACATACACAATAAATGAAATACAGTACAAATGGGACAAAACTCAAAACTAAACAATAAACTGAAGCAAAATGGGCTCTGGTCCATTGTATTGTTTAGTTGAAAGTTGACAAATACCAGCCAAAGCAACAAGAGCATAGCAAATCATCACTTATGACTTGACTTAAAAAATATTGAATGGAATATGTGTGTGTGATTGTGGTTATTCTGTTCGTTTATGTGTGTAAGAGCGTTAATGGATCAAGAGTTTGTTGCAATTATATTCAACAAAAGAAAAAAAACACTTGATTAATCTATGGTCAGACAAGAGAAACACAATAAAATAATAAAATATAAAAAGAATAAACCATAAGTTTTAGCTCTGTTAAGTGTCACATTTGGTCAATAGGTCAAAGAACGTAAATTAACTAGTTTATTTGTTTTTTTTCAAGCAGTAAATGAAATATAATTTTAACTCATTTTTCTTATTGAGTACATTTTAATTAGCAAAATATAAATAATTTTATATAAATAATTTTGTATAAATAATTCTATATAAATAATTTTATATAAATAATTTTATATAAATAATTTTATATAAATAATTTTATATAAATAATTGTATATAAATAATTTTTTATAAATAATAATTATAATTATTTGATATAAATTGGCATAGGTTAGATAAGATTTAATGTTGTATTTATATGATACTTGGAAAGTATACAATTATAATTTCTGTTTGGCTAATATATCTCAGTACTCTCTATCTATCTCAGTACTTTATATCTATCTCAGTACCATCTGTCATGCCTTGACTAATTCAGGATCGGTCAAATACCTGTCGCCTACAAAGTTCTTCCAACGGTACTGTATGAAATATCGACAAACCTGAAAGTCACCGACCATTTTTTGTCAATAGTTTTCGATAGCCCTTCTATCCTTCAGTTCTTTGGTTATGTCAACGACTTCGACATCATTGGGTGTAGTAAATGTGTTGGTACTGCTGCTTTTGCTGCTACCAAAAAGGAATCTACAAATATGAAATAATTGGTGATGGTAAAAATATTAGTCGCTCTGATGACGGTCGTGTCTCCAAATCTGTCAAGCATTACCATTGGTAACAGGTGCTATTATGGGCTTAGTAGACAGGATTAAGGATTAAGGATTAAAAACTCTTACGCGACAGACAAAACTTACGGTTTATAGATCGCTCATTCTACCTTGTTTACTATCAGAGAGTCCCACTTGTAGTGAGAGTTGTTGAAAGTAAAGTTTTTTGTAAGATTTTTGGTGCTCTACTAGTTGGCGTGACGTTTTTGGTGTGGTTTTCATTTTTTGAAGCAGTGGCACAATCTAATGCTGTCAGAATGTCTTTTACTCGATTTGAATTTAAGCAGCCTACAATTAGAATATACATTGACCTTTGGATTCCATTCAAATTGGTAGCTTTACTCTTTTATTTTAGTGATGACCATTAAATTATTATGCCGTAGAGTAAAATTGATTTGCAAACAGAGTTATACCATAGATGTAATCAATTTAAATCTCTAGTTTTGGGTTATTACTTGTTTGTATGTACAAATCAATTTAAGCACTATTTTTTACATATGTTTCCTATATAACCTTATAAACCACAGATGCGTTTATTGAAAACGTATTTGAAAACTTTATACTGTTAATAAATGTTATAATTTTAAACTTATGTTGTTAATGTTTGCTTAAATCTTCAAAAATTGTTCATTTATTTGGCAAACTTCATTTCCTGTAATTACTAATTGCAAAACACAACAGGCTAATGAAGTATCACTACTAAATGTATAAAGATGTGGCACTTCCCATTTGAAATATATACAAACCGATTAAAACAGATTGCTATGTTATATATCTGTACGTGTTATATATCTATATGTATTTATGAGTAAATTATGTAGATATACGAAAATGTACTTTTCGACTTACATGTAAAACACACAAGTATACATCCTCTTTGTTGGTCTTTCTCAGGAAATTACTTGCCGCAATTATTGCATTCGAAAGCAAATTACATTGTGGCACAAATTTCGATGTCCATTCAATCAGACAATAGTTTAGTGTCCACACGAGCTTAGTATGCATATCACTGCACTGCATTTCACTGAAAATAGATGAAAATTTTGCTTTAATGATTTGCACATGCAGTTCAGATTGTTTGGCAAGAAAACAAATTACATCAAATGAAGCTTAGTACCGAGACAATTTACATTTAAACTGGATTAAATTTGTATTTATTTTTTTTATTGAAATTATGTGACAGCACATATGGTGCTTATAATTATAGTATACATCAACTAATCTATACAATTTTTCAATGTAATTAAAATAATAGAATTAACTTAATTAGAATTATTTAATTAGAATTACTTAATTAACTTAAATTAAATTTGTTACTCACTTTTATTCAATTATACTTCATGCAACAGAATAAAAACTTTTGTAGTAAACAAAATTTAGTTGAATATAAATTTTCTAATTAATGCTATTCAAATTAACTGACAATGAATGCAAAATTACTCGTTAAAAAGTTGTAGAATATGAAAAATTTATATGAAATTCATATTTCAAGTAATTCTAGCCAAAATTATATTAATACGAATACCTAAACTGTGCCTAATGCAAATTGCAGCCAGTGTACTCACTGTAGCATAACAACTTCAGAAAATGCTATATTACAGATTCAATGTCAATGTTCTTTAATTTTATACTACGATATATAATTCCATGTTAACTAGGTAAATTGTTGAAATACTCTTCACAGCTACCACACAGATACATAAATACATATCATAAATGCACTACACTCGTACTTAGTTCAACTATTTTTAAAAGATTACACAAACTGTTCCGCCCGAGTTATGCCAATAAAAAGCTAATATAAATTTTATACTGCACACTTTTACCTTCAACTACGAATCTGTACGTGCAAATGTAATCCAACTTTCGCATTTCCCCACTGTGAACATTGCTACAAGTATTTTGTGAAAATAAAATTTTATCAATGTCAAAACTTCATCTGCAATAATTACAAATTTTCTGCACGTCTAAAAATTTTTGCTAAGTAGTTTCCGGCAAAAACTTTCATCATTCAAAAATCCAAGACAAAGTGCAATCCTCCAGATAGGAGCACCATTCTGCATTTTCGTAGGTACAACTGTATAACTGTATAACTGTATTCTTTGTTAGCTGCAGTCCTTGAAAATTTGTACCACAACCCACAAAAGTAGGAACTTTTGTCATTAGTAAAAGACAACACTCTGGTTGGTATGCAAAATGATGCAAGTTCGATATTTTTTCTGCGAGGCAAAAAATCAATTCTTTCGTAAAAACTCAACTCAAATAAAGAAATAAAAGGAAATAATAATAAACTCAAAGTATATTTTGAAAACAAAATCTAATCAGGGGAAAAAACAAAACACTTCCAAATTGCAAAACACAAAAAAAAATAATAATATACATTCTAAGTACCAGATATGAAATGAACTCAACTAAAGACACCGAAAGACGTTTTTTTGTAAATAAATTTATGTTATAATATATAAAGATAAAATATGAAGTTAAAATTAAAGAAAGGAAATTTAGAAAAGTTGGTAGATAGTATGATGAAACCTAAACCCAAGAAAACATAATTTCCACTCTCTTAAATACAATACAATCATTATAAATTTATTATTAAAATTTCTTATAGAAACGATTTATATTGCGAACTACTAACAAAATAAAGTTGAGTGCGATAACTTTGAAAAGGTCTCAGAAGAATAGGTGAAGAATGTCTCAGTTGAAAATTTCGAAACGCGTCCTGGAAGCAAAACCTGAAGGAAAAAGAAATGCTGGGTATACAGGACTAAGTCAAGGAGACAGCGATAAGAATGAAAGAAACCATAGGTGAAATACGAAGAATATTCGCTAAACGATCGAAATAAAGAAGACTGTGAAAACAAAGTCCATTCCAAATCAATGCTGCAACAACAATAATTAGGTTTGATAAAATCTTTGTTTTGTTTAAATGTTAAGTATAAAACTATAATCATTTTTTTTGCTATACATGGTTCTGTGATTAAATTGCAATCACAGACCGTTCGAGACGGTCCAATAGTACTGACCGTCTTTTACTCTACAAGTAAAAGTATTTATTATTTATCAAACAATACTATTAAAATTTCTCTGATTAAAGTACAGTTGGTTTTACTATTATCATCGATCTTAGTAAGATCATAGATTGGAATAGGAGTTTTACACAGATTTCCCAAGTAGTATTTCGTTTTTTGGGTAAGAAAAAATGTGAAAATTGTATGAGTAAAAGAGGTAAGTCTAGCTTTCAACGATATTAACGTTCTACATTCAACTACTCCCTGAAACTATTACTTTTTATAGCAATATTCAGCATTTGGTTAATCTCTTATTTTAAAATTCACAAAGTTACTCAGTTTATTAGTATTCGTATTAGCATTGGCACCACAAAAGAAGCGGAGAGCAGAAAACTTGACTTGCAGAGACTAGAGATGCGAACAGAAAGTAACATAACATATTATCTATACACAATATAACATATATATGTAGTAAAGGTAGGAAATGAACTGAAACGAATTTGTACTCTAGAATTAGGGATTTGGGATAAAATTTAAATTAAATCTGTACCAAAGATCAGGAATATTGCTTCTTCGATCGAATAATACACAATAAGTATTCAACAAACCATAATTCAACAACTAAACCACAATCAAATGTGATGTACAACTGAGAGTATATAGTCCAGATGCGTATTCATTTATACTTATATATATTCGTTTTTAACGATAAATTTCGAAATTATTTCGAGAAAATATACTGATTTGTTAAAATTAATATTGTACATTATTAAAACTTTAGTTTAATAAACTACATCCTAAAAATTACACACACATAATATTATTTTAAAGATCTTAAGCTTCAATTTTATGCGATTTTAATTCCATTATAAATTTAAAATTATACAGAAACGTTTAAGTCCACAAGACAAGTTTATGGGAAATTATAATCCCAATTTATATTTGCTATTTTCATTACCAAATGGATTTGAGAGGAGAAATTAATTCTTATTATGCAGAGGAGTTCGCTTTTCAACTTACCTTTCATCGATAATTCCATGCCGATTAATATAGCCAACAATTAAATCTCTCAATAAAGTTAACTCCTCACTTAATTTGCCAATAGTTGTGTTGGTTTTGGAGCAGCTTTCCAGTAAGCTTAGTAGACCATTTAAGGTGGCGTTGCGTATGAAAATATGTGAACTTTTCAAATAGTTGCAAATAAGAATGCACAATTGCTGCAATTCACCCAGTGTCGGTATCAGCATGGCTTGAGTTTTACACAATAAATAGATGAGGTGCTGCAAAAAAGAGGAATGAAACTTAGATAAAAACAGGAAAGAAGAAAAATAAAAGAATGCAATTGCAATTGCAGCTTTGCTTTGTAATAGTAAAAAACAAGACAAGAATCTAGCAGAAGTGGAGGGTAAGGAGGAAATGACAGCAAAATTCAAACGTTCTTGTACAATCCTTGCTGCTGCAATTCCAAATGAAATGTAACAAAATATGTTGCTACAACTTGTCTTACCTGATGTGAAATGGTATCGTCCATTGGTATAGTTTCTTGCAATTTAAAAGCTTTATCCTTAATCCATTTGATTTGATCACGACTTTCGCAAATCTCACAGAATTTTACCAGATTTGGCAGCACTAAAATGTGATTGTGCTGTAAAGAAAAATGAAAGTGAGATAAAAACACCATAAAAAGGAAGGAACTTTATGTTCCTTAAATTTTTATAAATACCTTTAGTGAGATTTTAGATATTTTTCATGAAATTTTTTTAACATTTTTTTTATACTCATTTATATATATATATTTTTTTATGTTTATTTACAAGTATTCTTAAAATTTAATTTTAGGGAATGGTAAATTTTATTTAAGTAACTTAAATCTTACAGTTACTTAAATTTTGATTGAAGAAAAAATTAAAATTATAAAATGTTTTGAGTTGCTGTACCATTACTCAATATCATTTGCATTGATATTGGATTGTTATAGTTCTGGATAGTCTTTAACGGACATAAGAAGGTATAGAATACTAAATTAAGGTCTGACTATATTTATCAATATTGTTTCTTACATTGTTACCTTTTTTACTTGTTCGAAAGTTCTCTACTAACATTCTCACAAAACGAAATTTAGATAAGGGCAAGGTATTTCCAAACAAATGCCTCGAGATTTATATAGAGCGTAGAAAGAGTGAAAACAAAATGGACGAATATTTATTTTTCGATGAATTAAACCTAAAATTACACTGCCACTTTTGCCATTATTGAAGTGCTTTGGAACAACAAAATATTTAGCAGGAATATTTAGATTCTTAAATGACAGCCAAGTGGCTAGTATATATTTTGCTGTTTTTTTACAGCATCTGCCAGCATCTACATACAATGGTGAAGCGGAGGAGGATTATAAAATTGTAGGAACATTGCAACTGTACGGTGTTTTAAAATGATGAACCAAATATGAATACACAAAGAACACGTTTGTTACACAACATTAGTGACATGGTTCGTCTTCAAGCACAGCAAGTACTGTTAGCAACTAATAACTCTTGCTTGCTACTTACAAGCCAATACATTTATCGTACTGATGGAACACTGTCTATTAAGTATGCATATCGACTGATTAGAAGTTCGTATCAACGGTTACTGTCAGTTGTGAGTCGGAGTAGAAAAATAAAAGTGTTATTCATTGCCAGGGGCTTTCCAGAAAGCGTGCATACGGGTTATTCATTGTCGGTCACCTGGGAATCTTAAAAAGTGATGGTACTAGCTCACAAACTACCTGTTTTTCGGCAAATATCCTGTTGTTAGCTCTGGTGCATGCAAAGTTTTTCTATAAAACACTCATTGAACAATTTATCTTAACTATTTATGTACATAAAATGTTTATACTTCCAAAAAAAAAAGTATAAAATTATTTTACTCTTTTATTTTACTATTACTAATTGTACTTTATTCACTCAATTTTATTTCAGGAATTTTAACTCACATGTACCAAGAAGCAAACCAATTGTACTTAGATACATGTTTCACGTACGAGTACTCTAACTTGATTATTGTGCAATAAATTCACTTTCTGTTAACTCAATATTTTATAGTAACAAAATTGTAAAATTGCTATTAAAAATAAAACTTAAATTAAAATCATCGCGAAAAGTTCAACTAAACTTGGAAAGTTTTATTTAACCCGAAATTGACTTATATTTCATGCTGTCATCTTTCCTTTCGCTCTCTGTAAACCTTTAATAAACTTACAAATTCACTTGAACTTTTCAATATTATCAGAAACATTTTAGTTGAATCGACCTAACCGACCACCTTACAACTCAAAATGACACATAGGGGAGTCTTAAAGTAACAAGTATGACATACACTTCTTCGGTCGTTTTTCACCTACAAACAACAAAAAAAAAAGCGTTTCACCCATTAAAATGTAGGATGCGAATACACATGTGCGTCAGTCATTCATGGATGTACGTGAAGATTTAAGAGCAATTGTTGTAGTTATTTCTTATGGAAGATTTAACTGACTTAGTTACCTAAAGGTTAGCGCCTACTTCGCAGCTTTATAAAGTTTGCTGTGACAGTAAAAGCAAGCTTATACTGTCAATACGTCAGACAAAAAAAAAAATTGCCATGTAACCTACTGAATTTATAACTTATGTAAGTTATAAAACTCATAGCAGATAAGAGATACGAGTACGCAGTACACAATATACTGTACCAGTACAATAACGCACATGTCAATATACAATTACGAAGAGTATGACGAGTATGTATGGATGAAGTAGATCATTAGTGGGGAATACGCGTATACTCGCGCAGTCATTGAATGTGTAATGAATTTGAATTTTCTCGTTTTGGGATTTGATTACATATGTTTCATTAGACAACACAACAAGCAGTAAAAGATGCTGCACAAGCACATACGCATGCAAATGCTAGTTAGATAGATAGATAGATAGATAGATATATAGCTATGTTAGATAGTGAGCAGTACTGTATAATGCTTACCTCAATAATCTGCATCAGAACATCAAATATAAGCTGAGAGCTACTCTTAAAATCGACGCCTGATTGTGCTGTAAAATAACGATAATTTTTCGTTGCCGTATTTTCATTGTCAGAATTTCGTATTGCTGCTTCGTTATTTTCAGTGCCACTTGAGGCATTTTGATCAGGAAAACTGCTGCTGCCACTGCTACTGCTACTGGTAACATTTATATGCGTTGTCATTGCTGTTGTGGGTTGTGCATAGGCTTCCATTTGCTGCCATATAAAATTGAGATCATATTGATTCGCATTGAAAAGTTTCGTACCAATAACCGTATCAGTCATAAGTTGTCGTTCCAAATTGGGATGATAGAAAACATTTGATGCCGAAACAAGCAATTGTACTTTATGCAACTTTTTAAGACTAAAAATAAAAGAGAATGATTTCAATTGAAATATGAACGAACACATCAGAAACAAATATGATAAGAGATAAGAGATAAGAGATATTGTGTATGCCATGACAAATTCATTCAATAAAAAGTTCAACTTAAAACTTTAAGTTAAATGTTTACAAAATTTTGTTTTACTTTTTCGTTTCCACTTTTCAATTTTGATTTTTCTCATTTTTCTCTAAACAATGACGCAAAACAATCTATGCTATAGCATCGTAGTATCTCTACGACGAGTATATGAATGCATATGTTGGCACAAGTAGATACTTTCATGCACATTTACACACTCATGGACATTAATCCAAACAAGCGTATAAAACATGCTTACAGTATGTGACTCAAATGCAGACAAATTACGAGCTTGTTTGCTCACAAACATTTTCTTCCTTAAACTTGTCAAATGTACGACTAAAAACAACAAAACTATCATAACAGACAACAACGAAAGCAACAACAACAACAACAATAGCAACATCGATATGATATAAATTAAATTGTGCTGCATGTTTCATGGATGTCATAAAAATTACCGAACGCCAACCAAAAACTTTGGTTGGACCAGCAAAACTTTGATTGCCTCACAATAAGCTCGGCAACTAATTTTTACTAGAGAATTTGCTGAGAGAAGTATTATAAATAATATGAAATTAGTGAAAAAAATTACAATATAATTGGTTTTGGTTAGCAAGTTTATTTAGTTGCTAAAACAATATTGCAGATCTACATCTTTTATATGTAGCAAATACAATATCTCCTACCGAAATACTCATTGCAAAATTCAAATCTAAACGTTTCTTTAAAAAGACGTCAACTAAACGTGTCTTCAGTGAAGACACTGCTTAAATTAGACTCTCTTTTATGTTCTAGAGTTACAAGTGTTTGTCTCGTAAAAGCTATTAGGAAGAAGTGTCTTAATAGCTTTTCCTGGGGAGAGTTCTAATAACAACTCTACTGCTAACTTCTAGAGAGAACCGATACTAGAACATAAAACTATTGCGTTCTGTTGTTATTGGAAAAGTAATTTTATTTTTTTCAAAAACCGTCCTTAATAGTATTATTTTACTTGAAACTAAGCACTTAGGCTCCATCATTATAATATAATATAGATTGCCGTCATATAGCTAGACTTGCTTGTAAAAAATTCGATTGATTATAGTAGTAGCTCTTGGTTGATGCCCTTTTTAATATGGAAAATAAAAAGGAAATGTAAAAATGCTGTTGAAGCAACAAAAATCCATTCTATATATATGGAAAAGATATATAGTCAGAAGTCTAGTGCCAAAATCGAATTCCAAAATTTTGATCAGACAACGCTCCACAATTTTGATGTTAAAAATGCGTCATAGAATGTAAGGCTAGTTGACAAAAACCTGACAATAATAGCATAAATTGATTCAAACCGGCTGATAAGAAATCGTGAGATCACAGACTTAATTCTCAAACATTCAAACATTCTTGAACATTCGTTACGTCTAGGTTGAATCTCAAAGTTTGACATTTGGTATCATCTGTTTGTAATTTGCTCACAGACATCATAATAAATAAATATATAATAATAATAAAAATAATAAGCCATTTTTGAAACGCATCATTACTTAGAACGAGAAATGAGATGTCTGCAATAACAGTATGTAAGATCATGGAGTATAATAGATAAACTAGGTCAAAGTACCTCTGAAGCCAATTTTCATCAAAAATAAATGGTGCTATCTGTTTGCTGGGATTTTAAAGGAATCGTTTCTTTCTGAGCTTTTACCGGACAATACAAGGAACCATTTTAAACTGTACTGTACAGTACTGTACTGTACTGTTTGCCAGAAAGATGACAAAAACTATCGGACCAGAATGGACAATATATAATTTAATTAAATATACATTACTTTATTAAATAAAATTAATTTTATTAAAAGTATTAGAACTTATAGAACTTAATTGAAGCAACAATTAAGTTGAAATGTTGTGTATTAGTATGAACTCTTCAATTATGTTTTCAACCCAAATTATATTTTTTATTTTTAAATTTATACCTAATTAAAGCGTCAATAAATGACCTATAAAAATTTTAAACCAGTAAATTTATTTATAATTTTATTTAGGGTGAATTTACATTTACTCACATAATGATAACAAGAAGAACAACTAAAATTTTATAACGTTTTAATAAAATAAACATTATTTTATTTATAGCATATATTTTTAAGCGCATTTTGTGGATATGATAATGGAACAACAAACAAATAAATTTAACATTAAAATTAAAAATAATAATAAAGAAATTATCTTCTTAAGGATGTACTCGTAACTACATTTTTAGTTAACACTCAAAAAGTTGTTAGTATTATTGCTATATTTTTCGATTCCCTCCTAGCATTGAACCACAAATTATCCATAAAATACCAAAGTATCTGACTTTTATATAAAATAATTGCTTTATGATGCATGCACCATCAGAACAAAAGACGCATGAGGTCCTTTAATGTTTTTATTTTGTTGTATTGTTGTTGCTATAGAACCGTGCGTATGTCCTCCTTAATGCTCAAAATAAACGATTTAATTCATTACTGCGGTATTATTTCTGTCTGTAGGGGTAGTTGTATTGAATCTTTGTTTTATATGCGTAATTAAGATTTCTTAAGATTACCTTTTAATTGGTAGCTGGTAAATGAATATATTCACATCCCTCTGTGTTATCATAATGTGCACTACATTCTGACCAGAGTTATGAGTTTTTTACTGGCACTGGCAGGTTACTGCCACAGTTACGATAAATCGTTTTGGCACGAAGCCTTCCTATTGTATTTATTGTTGTTATGAATGAGTTAATCACCCGTGGCAATTGCATGGTTATAAACCATTATTTACGGATATCATGTCATGCAGGATTTTATTCAGTTTTTTTCTCTTCTACTAGATATACTTAACATATACTACAGTTCTTCGTTTCGATTCGAAATTCTAATATATTTTCGATAAGAGCAATTTGATTCTCAATAATATTTTATTTATATTTAATAAATATTGTATTTAAAATCGATTAACTGCGATGCTATAAACATATTACATACTATTCAGGTAGTCGTAACATCGTAACAGTTCTAATACAATACGTATCTAAGGATAATTTTTAATATCTTAATTAACAAAAACAAGGACAACAAACTAGTTGTAAAATAATATACAACTATTAGCTGAATTTTAAACTAAATATTTAGACGAGGCCCTTTTTTTCATTGTTATGCATTTAGTTTATTTAATTTATTGCTTTGCAAATCTCAAGTATTTACTACTTCTCTTGAAAGATTATTTTCATTGAATTCACATATTTATAAATTATTAATTCTCAATATATTTAACATATATTTGGTTGTTTTTAGTGTTAATAGTTTGGGATTGTATCCCTTTAACTTAAATATTAAATATCTTACTGCTATTATTGTTAATTACTTGAAAAGTGAACAATCTTAACAGTTGCGTCATACAAGGTGTTAATGTACTTTTCAACTTGCAGAAACTAGATTAGTCATACAATTCTGGCTGTGGAATAATTTGGACCATACAGAGATCTCTCATAAAAAAGCGGTTTAAAACTAGCGAAAAAAATCGCTACTGGTGCGAAATTACAGGTAGCCGGTAGGTTTAAGCGCTGGTTCGTCCAATATACCTAAGGTATGCCTCTTGGTACACCGAAACTGAGGTTATTAGCATGTTATTTGACAAGTCGTCACCGCATGTGTTAATATTTCAACAATAAGGATCTATCTGAGCAAACAGTATGGCATGGCGACTCTGCTTGGAAGCGAATGAGACTTCTAGTTATATTCTTTGTGATCTTTCAGATTTGATTTGAAACAGAAGGAGTTACTAAGCCGAAAGTTACTTATTCCATCTAATCTTATGATGCCCTTTGCAGCTGATATTCGGACTTTCATTCGCAGGACGTAATGTTTTCTGGTTGCAGTGCTCTGATACACTTGCAGCCAGTAACCTCTTAATTTTCTATTCTATTCTAGTACATTTCACTACAAAAAAATAGTGATGTGACATTGTAAAGCCGGTTTTATCAATTTCTTCAATATGCAATTTGTTATTATTCTATGGCCTATTTTAATGATGGGGAGTATAAGATTGTTGCATGAAATTTTTATATTCTATAGGTAAACCAAAAATTTAAAAAAATATTGGGATTTTCTCAATTAAAATCGGTTTTAAATGCTTTACGAATGCTTTCATTAGTGTTTTTGTTAATTCACGAAAACATACCAATTAAAAAGTAAGTTATACATAAACCGAAACTGCATAAATAGTTTTAAAAATCCTCAACATTTAAAAACCATGAAAAGTTTTGCGGTGAATAGCACCAAAATATTTAACGTAAAATTTTAAAATAAATATAAAATAAATTTTTAAAATACCTTAAAAACAATATATAAAGTAAAAATACATGAAAAAGCTAATACCTCAACTGCAGCATGACTACATTTAATATAAAAACAATACAATGTATGCTTATATTGAAATGAAAAGCATAATTATGGTGCGGGTATTACTCGCTACTGTATATGTCAGATAAATGTATATAATTATTATTTATATAAAAAAAAAATATTGCTTTACCTGAAGTACTTTTAAAATGACTTAATTTTTACAATTTCATGTTTGATGGTACTTCAGAACAGTTCATCAAAGTTGTGCCAATAATGTCAAATACAACGTTTTTGATGATTTCAAATTTATATTGCTTGCTCTGCTAATGAGCAATTTACAACGCTCTGACATTGACAACCAACTTTTTAGATAGTAGCAAAGCTTAACATTTTCCAACCTGTATTCGTGTGAATACACACTCCGCACATATTCAGCAATTATCCAGTAACGGAAAAGTCACTTACCTTATACTATCGCAATTAATGCGAGACCATCTCGTCGTATGATGGAAATAGGAAGAAACTTTATCACCCACAAATGGAAAAGTTTTGTACGTAATTAAAAGTTCTAAAATCGCTTCTAAGCAAGTGCTTTTAATTTGAAATTGTTCCTGTTGGTCCACCATATTTTCATCATAAACTTTATTGATTAACAACAGGAATGTCATGAAGTACTCCTCGAATTGTTGTCGTGTTGTAAAGCCAAAAATTGATAATCTGAAATAATAATGAAAAAGAGATAAAATGAAATTTCAGAAAAAAAATTTTTTTTTTATTAAATTGAATTAAAATTGTCACACAAGTACGGGTATGAGAAGTACGACTACGAAGAGGATTCATATGAAATTATCTGCTTCTCTCAAAAATGTTAGAGTGACTCTGTATACTCGTAATTGCATTAAAGAACTTTTGATTAAAGTAGCAAACTCCGTAAATGATACAAATCCATGGTAATAAAACAAAAGGATATGTACTCGTATGTGTAGATTAGATGTGGTTTGTTTTTCGATCAAATAGGTTACGAAGGTTGGCGTAAGCAGTATTATATAACTTTATCTATAAAATAAACAATCTAAAACTTTTATTGCTGTTGTAAATCGTTTCAAAAAAATACACAGAACAAAATATTTATTAAATTATAAAATAAAAATCACTTTAAAATATTACTTTAAATACTACAAAACGTTCAAGTTATGGAATAATCATATTTATTGAGCACAGATCTTCACAGATAAACACCACAGAAAAAAGTCTATTATCGATTAAATTTTTTACTAGTCATAGAAAGCAGATCTACCAGGATAACTAATTTCAAGCACAAAAAATGCTAAGTACTGCCCAATCAACACTAAATCCGAATATCGTTGACGCCAAGGTAACATTCCAAGTTTTTAGGAGGATCAGAAAGGTGCCATCCATTTTGAATTGTTAAAACTTATTTAAATTATTAGAGATATGGCATTCGTTTGAATAGATCTATTACCGCAAAATAGCCGGAAAACACGACCAGACACAAAATCTTTATTTTTCATTATTATTTACAAAATTTTTCGCTAACAAAAGATGGAAAATTTTACCTTACACCAACTCAGATCTTCCAATTTTCGACTAACATATATTTCACTCCATTTGGTATGCCATGTGTGGAATAGGCTTCACTTTAACTCTCGAGTTAACTCTAGACTTCAAATAAAAAACCGAACACCATATGCAGGAATATTTTAAAGCACTAAGGTGCAAATGCTACTCGTATCTATGCAAAATTTTATTTACTATTGAAATCTAGACAGACAGACAGACAGACGGACACATTACTAATTCAAATGATTTGTATTGTTTTGCTGATTGAGTATTTCTAAGGTAAACATCATCTTTGGTCTAAATTAAATGCAAACGAACGTAAGTTTCAATATGAAAGTATTACTACGAGTAATATTGGTTAAATGCGTTCAAAGTCAAATTTATAATTAATCAAAATGCAACAATTTGAAATCTTTATTTAATAAATTTTAAATTTAACACTTTGTACTTAAATATTCAAATTTAATTCAATTAAGTTTTAATAAACATTGCACATATTTAATGTTTTCATTTTAATTTAATCAATAAATAAAACGAAATCCTAACATCCCAACATTGCGTGCAACAACAGACACACAAGTGCTACTGTTTTGGTAGTATAAAATAATAAATAATATTGTTGAGGAAATTTGTTAATAAGAACTTAAAAACTCTTGTGGGAAAATCTATCACAACAGAAAAACGCCTCAAGTATTAAATGAAACACAAAATTTCTCAACTGCAGCAAAGGACTAAAATCAAGGGAAAACGCAAAGTGTGGTTAACAGACTGAAGCATATAACATCACAATAAGGATTCCATATCCTTATGTACACGCAAAGCTTGTGTTAAGCATAATCAAATGTTGGTTATTTCATTACATTTGTTAATTAAAATATTTACATTAAAATTTTAAACCTAAAATGCCACGAAGCTGTTCAGATTTTGAAGCAAAGTAATAAGTACCAGCAGTACTGCCTCAGACTGAATTGCATCATGAAATGCAAGAGATAAGTAGTAAGGTTAGTTATTATTCTAATGTGACTAACTTATATGAATTTCATATATTCAAAGTGAAGTGTAATTTTCAGTAAGGACATAAATTTGATCAAATCTGCAATTGAGTAGAATGTAATTGTTAGATGGTATTGCATTCTACTCAATTGGTTAATTTGTAATGTCTATTTATAAACTAAGAAGCTTTCTATCTAGAAAAACTTAATACAATGTCATCCAAATAAAGTTAGAATGGAAAATGACAAATTTTAATGCAAATCAACTTTACAATATTAATAGAATTGAAGTAAGGGCTTAAAACTAAATTTTTATTTAAGAAATTAATCACAGTCTAATTTTGTACTCGTAATATAAGCTTGAGTTGTATTGCTTAGTTGTTATGAGAGTATTTAAAGTCTGTACTTAAAATACTTATATCAAAATATCATGAACTAAAAAATAAAAAGAAAAATACTATTGCTTACAAAAATATCAACCAACCTCACCAACTTCTAACTAACGAAGAGGGGAGATGGCATAAAACCTTGAGGTTAAAACGCAGCATATTCAACTTATTTTTGAATAAGTTGGATCTAAAGGAGAAACGATTGTGAGGGTGAATGAAACATTGGAAAATAATAATAGTTATCAGGGAACATTGATCACATAGTAACTTATCCCAAAAGTAATCATTACATTAACTGTAGTATCCAAAACAAGATATTGCCTCACAGTATATGTTGTCCACAACACATACTTTAGAAACATAATCAAATGAGAGGTATCTTTAAATTCACTAAAAAATGAAAATAAATTTTATATTTATTGGACATATTGAATATTGCGAAAGCCTGGTCGATAGCAAAGACATTAACATACCCATAAAAGAAAACTAAAGACAGATAAGAGTTTTTCTAACCGAAAGATGAATACTTCAGCCTCTCTGAATAGAAAAGTTGTAAACTATCTTGACTATTTTATGATAGAGCTACAGAATAATGGTTGGCACCATTAATCTACTAAGATTATCTTACAAAAATACATGCATGTAAGATAGGCTAAGTCATACATACATCAAAAAAAAAATTTTAGAGTAAGTAATTTCGAGATCACAAATTAAACATATTGGTGAACTCTAATGTCACAAACTAAAAGACAAAGTTAAACAAATTAATTATTGAGATGACTAAAATTATAACAGTGATATAATAATATAAGCGTCACAAACTGGTATAGCTAAGGCCTGAGGCGGCTTTGCGTAACATTTAATCTTTGCCAATGCATGGTAATCTATTAATTAAAATTAAATAAAAATTAAGATTAAATCAAATGTGAATAACTAAAGTTTATAAACTACCATCTATAATTATAAAATGAATTCAACTGCAGAGTTTAGTATAATCAGAGCAAAAATAAATTTTTAGAAATTTGAATTTCATCTCAAAAGCAGATATTTATATATGTTAACTTTGTTATACGCAAAAGCATAAGCAGCGAACAATATAATTTCTAAAGTCATTCAAAAATGAAATTATCTTTAATTATATTTAATGGTTGAATAAATTAAATAAATAAATTTGTTATTATTTCTAAAGATCAAAAGACGCTTTGTTTTTATTTTAGATTGTATCTTTGACATATCTGTATATCTCACATGCTATACACAAATCCAAATCCGAAGTCAAAGTTATTTTTTCAACTTTTTGGAACCTTAATTCACTGGACCATAAAAATTGTGGAAACATTGCTGAACAATTTTTAACGGTCGTCGTTAACTTATGCAGTATATGTAACTATTGTTGATTGTTGATGTTACTTTTGATATGAGATATAATATTTAATACACTTTAAATCAAAACAAAAAACCAAAATTACAGTTCTTTACTAAACTTCTTGCAGTTGAGACAATCAAAAACAGAAATAACAGTGGTTATATCAAAATATCAAAATCAAACCACATCATCACACATGAATCCACAAACGAGCATATGTAGACGCATCAAATGTCGCAAGCATCACCGACGACATACATCAGCTACAAAAACAAAATAAACAGAAAAAATAGTATAGAATTATCAGCGTTAAAACACATATGTACTTCTAAACACTCCTGCATGCATATCTGAGACATTGATATGGAGTAACCTGCAAGTAGAAAGTCAAATGCTTGCAGCTTGTCTCAAACATTAAATGTTGCGGTATTTCACCACAGTGTAATAAACAAATCACATATAATACGAACAGACCCGAAACGATGAACCCCGTTGTACATGTTGCATATTGCATATGCATATTGCATATTGCATATTGCAACATAATTTACATACTCTCTATCTCTCTGTTTACCTATTTTGCAACCGAGGTGTACATTCGTACTTCCGTGCACCAGCCGCAGAAGTTATCTTTTTAATTGCAATATAAAATATTCCTAGTACTCTGCAAAGTCAATGATATGTTACTCCTATATTAATTCTATGCTACATATATATTTGTAGTTGCTGTTAATTTGCATGTGCAATACATTTTGTTATATTTATCAGCGACAGCATGAACGAGCAACATTTCACAGTAGCTGTGAATGTAGTCATAATTGACATAACCAAGTTGGCAATTATTAAAAGTTTTATCAGCAAAGATATTGTGGTAATAAAAGTTGGTTGCTAACAAGCCCAACCACATTTTATAGTTACATTTTACTAGGTTAAGGAAATAGTAACTTGATTTGCCGACGAACGTAACTACTTAAAACATCCAGAAATAAAGTATAACTTATAGTTAATAAGACAGGAATCACCAAAAACACAAGATTCTTGATTTAAGGATTTAGGAGTTCAATTGAAACTAGCCGTACGGGGCGGTATGCAGATCTTAGATCAGTCATCGAAAAATCAGCGAAGCTCGTGAGAAGTATATAAATTAGTCAAAAAGAAGGGAGGGACTCTGTAGAAATCCTCCAGCGCACTTGTACTAACCCGAAAAAACCTCAACATAAGAATTGACAATTAACAATCCATTATTTAAGATTTTATAAATTGAAAAGTGTGAGCAAGTAATAAAGCAATAACAATACCCACCTTAAATTCTTCAAATTTATTAAGTTGATGTTCTCAACATATTTTTTAAATGTAGATTGTTTTTGTAGTCTCCATAATGTCTCAGTAATAATGTTTTGAATAATCACTAAATGGACCTAGATGAGACTAAATATCATTTAAGTTTATTTAGCAGTTTAGCAGATATATAGATTTTAACTATTATTTTGTAGCGTGGGATTCTTAAAAAGAGACCCTATATGTAATATTATAAGTTATCTTCTGTACTTTTTTATAGATTACACAGTTTAAATATCATTCGTGCAGTTCTGCAGTTTAAGAGAAAATTGTATTTTAGCAGCTGTTTTATGTGGTGAGCATCCTAAATGCTGGCCTTAAGTAAAAAAATTATAGCCCATAAAGGTCTCCTTTATATAGAGACTATCGGTTGAGCGTTTTTTTGTTTATAGGATATATTAAACATATAGATTGAGTTCGATGTTTTATTTGTCAAACTTTTCAAATTTGTTTTTTTTGTTTTTTTTTTGACAGCTATGATTTTGACATAACAGAAATTATGGTTATTTTTGTTAGATCATTAATTTTTTTCTTGATTTATTTGTGTTATTAAAAATAGTTACTTTCTAGTATTATTTTGACGGCCATTGTCACTACCGATATATCCAGTGTTGTTCTCTAGCACCGCCTTAAGACTAAACCCAGTTATACACTGATTATTTTAAGCAAGCCTTACACAAAGAGGATAAATAAGGTATGTTAAATTGTCAATATGTTACTATATTATTAAAAAAAAAATATTATTATACATAATCTTCTTCTTCTTGTTCTTGAGTTAGTGCTATTACGCACTTTTATTCTATAATGGCTGGGGGGCTTATCACTACACCACACTAGGCTTTAACTAGGCTAAGAAATCAAATCATTTATTTGTCTTTTAGTTTATGACGGACCTTAAATCAGCATATCTTCCTGAGAATCCAGAAGTGGACTTGGGGATTGTTAGGGCGGGGTTAAGTAGCGTATCAACTTTAGTGAATATTTATTTACTGAGTCAATCCTAAGATCTCTATGTATGTCTGTTGATCTAATATTCCATAGAATCTTAAACAGTCTTCTTAAAGCCAGGTTTTGAGCTAGCATTCCAAATCAAATTTAAAAATATGAACTAAAAACCATTGTACGTAGACAGTAAATAATTAATTTCTTTTTAAATAATCTGTGTGAAGGATAGTAGGGCTTCGACAAAAGTAGAGTTAACCTTTTTTATTGTTTTTACTTAACATAAGTGCTTAACATAAGTATGAATGTACCTGCTTTTCTTAGCAATATAATTAATTCTTTAACTTATAAATCAATGGATTTAATATTTGTTTGCATTTTAATATTTATATATATAACGAAAATCTAGATTCTATAAGAGCTTTAACTTCAGAGCACCATAATGTTATTTTATTTGCATTAATATAATATTATATTAGGAGCTACTTACCTTTTAATAAATTTGCGTAATACGTCTACATCACTAAGTCTTTCAACGGGTATTGTCGATAAAATTCCCTTTGTGGATTGAATCGCGGTTGCTACCGAGCGTTTATGTGGTGAATCATGTGATCCACTTACATTATCCAGAGCAAGACTTTGTTGAATAATTTCATGAGGCGTAACAGCATATGCGTAGAACTGATTCATTCTTAAAATTGAAATACCAATCGATTCGATAGTTTGCTACAATAAAAATTATAAAAAATCAATAAAAATAAAAACAAAATTTTATAAAATTATAATGAAAATAAAACTATTCCACAAAAATAATTGATATCTTACTATTTAATCCATAATTTTCAATAATTCATTACAAACACTCACCATTGAAACTTGTGCACCTTTGACATCTAAACCTATAAAGTCGTTAAAGTTTCCACTATTCATACTACAATTATCTGCTTCAGCAGTTAAACTAGAACCATTAGTACCAGAGATATGACCTGTAATATAGCTTGCAGAGAGTGTGCCAGTCAATTGCTCGAAACCAAGTTTTGCTTCAATCCATTTCGCCACAAAAATAGCTTTCGGCGCAAAAGTGGCTAACATTTCCTCCGTGTTCATATCTCCAATTTCTTCAGCACTTAAGTTCCTATTTAACGTATCAGTACAATTCACAGCAATCATCGAGGTTTTATATTTTTTATAGAAAACTGTATTTCGCATAGATTTTGTCAATAGTAAAACAAGGACATCTATCACATTACACAACAGCATATCTTTGTGTGAAATGGACAAAATGCTGTCGGCTGTTGTTTTGTCAGCAGTCGTAGTAAGTGGCACCTTTTCAATTTGATTTAGCTCATTCCAAATGAGTTTTTGTTGCAGTAGCACCTCAATACAACGCAGCAGCACTCCAATACTATTTTGCTCAGTATGCCGCTGGTGCTGGTGCTGGTGCTCAGTTAAAAGCAGTCTTTTGACACGTTTGCAGCACCAGTTTAGATAGCTTAAGAGTATCGCTATGTGGTCAGGACGCAACAAGTGTTCGCGCAAAAATTTTTCCATGAATTTCGATTCGATGTAAATTAGCGCTGCCATCTCAATTTGCTTGATGTTCTCGATTAGAGCTATTACGGCATTGGACAAATGTACCACTGTTGTGGTATTAGCATCTCCAGCATCTGCATAAACATTAGAAATAATAGCCTTGACAGAGGTATTAGTAACCAGTGGCACTTCTCTGTCAATAGCAATTGCGCCAAGACGTGCCATTAGCACGGCGAGGGAAACTCTTGCTAATGGATTCGGCTGCATGTAGTGTATGTGCGGATTATGTTGCATGCAATCGTTGCGAAATGTTGTTAGCATTGTTTGCAATGATATCGCAATCGTATGCCACAGCACTCGCGGCACATCGAACGTTAGATTGTTGAATATACTGTGTAGTTTGTTTTCCGATTGTATATCGAGTAGGATTTTTGTCACTTGCACTAAATCGTAGTTGGATTGTGTTGAGAATTTAATTAACTGCAAATGGAAAGCGAAATAGAAACAATGAAATTTTACAAACAAGCAAAAAAAATAGTACGATGCAAGTAGAACAAAATTAGAATAGTAAACAAACCTGATATAATAAAAATAAAAGGGAAATACAAAAAAAATATATAAAACAAAAGCTACTAACAAAATGCACTTTCTGGTTAAAATAATAAAATCAATTGAAATGTTCGAACCCTGATATATGTGGGTGCAAAACATCTATTATGGCTAGTATTGTTTCGGTTGTTATTGTTTTGCAGATTATGTATTTCATTGGATTAGTTGCAAAAATATTTGCTAGTACAAATAAAAACAACATTTGGCGTGACATAAAATTTATCAAATTGCACTACACGTTCAAACTTGTGTGCAACATTCTAGTAAGAAACAATAAAATGTAAAATAATTTGCTTTTAGGATTATTGCTTTTTGCAAATAATTCAAAGAAAAAAAATAAAATTATATATAAATAAATTTATTTCTCTGAAAACTGGAGCAGAAGATTGATGCTGTTAAAATTAAAATATTTTTTTAAATAAACAAATCGTAGTTTAAAAATACACATAAAATAATAAGTATTTATGCATAGTCTCGCATGAGAGATTATAAAATCTGAAATTTTTATAAATTTCTATTTGAATGGATAAATTGCCACTGACACTAATGTCCTTTATATTAAACTGAAGCACGCTTACACCTGTTATTTGTCAATTATTTTATGCATAAATAGTTTGGATAATTCCGATTTACAAAATATTCTTTCAATGTAGAATAAATAATAAAAAAATAATTAATTTAAGTTTCCAAAACAATAGTATTGTAAATCAAACTCTTATGTCTTATTTGAAAGATAATTATTAGTTAAATTAATTACAAAAATATATGTATGTATACATAAACAATATCTTAATTTCTTATCTCTTATTTGTTTCTTATCTTATATGTTTCCGTCTATCAGGCGGAACTTATGGCCGTCTCACATGCTCTGGATGACTTATTGTATTGCCAGATGTATCAGAAAAAGATTCATATCGCTATTGAGCAAAACGAGAAGGCAGACATACTTGCAAAGCAAGGATCAAGCCATAACATCTGCGGCCCAAAACCCAGAATACCATTGGGTTACAATATGAGCACTTGTAGACAGACCAAACTCATGTTGCCGAAACCGTAGGTCAGAGAAGCAATAAAAGTAGTGTTTAGCTATTCGCGGGGAACCCTAAGCTGGCTGATCTCACTAATTACTGGACATGGCAACTTCAAGTATCACCTCAAAAAGATAACTCTTGCTGAGGAAGACACTTGCAGACTATGTCTAGAAGAAAAGGAGACAGTGGTGCATATATTGTGCCAATGTCCAGCACTGACAAGTAGGAGACACCAACCTAATGGTGTCTTGGGTGACCATTGGGTTGGTGATGACTTGGCTGGCAACCTCAAGCTTAATGAGCTGCTGGCATTAACAAGAGATGTAGTTCTGCCACTCCAGCTTTAACTCAATAACGACATCCGAGAATAGAAGGACGAAAAAGGACCCAAATTGTTTCGTGGTCTACTTCGTCTAATCCTTCACTTCAGTCGGGCCACTTGTTGGATGGTGCGCTGTCCCAACGTCCCACTATAAGTATCTCTTATTTGAAAGTTAATTATTAATTAAATGAATTACAAAAATATATGTATGTATACATAAAAAATCATATTATGTACATGTAGTAACAGTTAAAGCATACACAAATTGCTGAAGATTTAATTGGAGTCGATGTTCGAATAGAAAGTTGTCTGATTTTAAACAATAGTAATAATAGAGTAGAGTAATTATTACCTATTCAACTGCAAAATATATTATTTTGACAATGTAATGCATTTATTTCAAATATAACTTAAAAGCTACTTTAAACATTCAGACAAACCACGACATCTCAAAATGATTTCATTATATTTGATTGGAAGATTTCTTGTGGAAACTCTACGATGAAATGCTAGATATTAAACATCATAAAATTAAATTAATAGAATTTAATTTTGGCTTTGGTTTCGTCTAATTTTCTTGTTGTTTTATGTTATACATATAAGATCTTGCAAATCTGCTTTCTTGCCTTTATGCTTACACTAACTTAAGTTGTATTGACCTTTGGCTTTGACTTATTAAATTGATCAGGTTTCATTACCTTGCCCAATTAATACCCATCCACGACCTTATCGTTTTCTTAAACTAAACAACCCTTCCACTCACCACTCTACCTTCACTTAATCACATCCTAACTCATGTTTTAATTTTTTAATTCATTTCATATTTCTTCCTATTAAAATTCCCAGGGGTTACAATGACAATAACATATCATAAAACCAATATTAAATACATTATACATACACATATTTTTTTTAAATGAATATAAATGCAGACTAATCAATCATTAAAAGCATACATATAGTCTTTACACCGCTAAAGATTATAAGTGAAAAATATCATGAAAGCAGTAGTAGACTGTAAACTTTCAAAATGTTTAACATTAAACTAAGTTATTCAAAGATTAATATATTTATCTAATTAACTGAAAACACTTGTTTACGCATGTATTATTCAGCACGAAATAAAAAATCTTATTTTTTTTATCTGCAAAACACTTTTGCAAGTGGAAATTAAAGGAGTGAAAATAAAATATAATGTTTTGTAATCTTTTTGAAATCAATGCTTATATATTTAACTTATAATTGGTTAATTAGGATAATTAGTACAAAAAAATATTTTACAACTGTATTAATAATTTTAATAACGTTTTAAATACCAAATAAATGTATATTAAAACAAATAATTAGACTTGGATTAAAATATACTTAATGCTTAATATTTATAACAGAGTAAGCAGGATTAAATGTGTTCACTTACCTGTGCAAACAACCACTTCTCATCAATAATTTGCTTCTCTAAAGCCGACTTATCCAGTCGCGTTTCTACTCCCAATTGTAAATTTTCCAAGTCATTTAAACTGTTATTAAATAGACAAAAAATAGATTTAAAAAATATTATATTTCTGTTCTATTTTATTATATTTAATTTTATTTTATTGAAAGAATTAAATTAAATAAATAAGCTCAATTATTTTATAACATTTTCATAAATTATTGATGGCTACACTTACAGCAGGAATTCCAATTGCCCATCCAAATAGTCTTCCATCTCCTCTTCTACATTATGCATGAAACTATCGTAAATAGCATTTTTATCGTGTGTTGATTGCACTATAATGCGCCGTGCCAGACGCTCCAACTGAGCCACTAGTATTTTATCCTCACTGTGGATGCGATGCAATTTTGCCAAAAATTGCAAAAATTTCGCTGTACATTGGATGCTGCAACAGCGTCGATTCCCTGAACTTGTAATACGCAATATCAAACGTAGAAGCTTACGTATTGAAGTCTGTTCGAATTATTAAAATAACAAAAAAAAAAAAACTCTTTTTTATTAAATATTTTTTATGAAAAATATTTTTGTATTTTTGTTCTTATTATCTCTACATACTTGTACTTATTATGTTAACTTTAACTTTTCAATGTAATTATAATTGAAATGAATTTCAAACTGCATAAAGCACTCTTGAACTCACCTTTTCGAGTACCTTTGCATGCTGTAGAAGCGAATTTTGCAGTAACGAGCAAAACTCTTCGTCCACTTTGCATAAATTGCAAACAAAAGCAAAATGTTCTGCAATTAAGATATTCAGAAATGTTTCATTGAACAATTGCCGCACTTGTTGCAAGTTCCAATCCATGGGGTTTGGCTGAAATACGAGTATAGAAGTTAAAGAAATGCTACTTAAACAGCAATGCTTAAGTAGTTGCAAATTAGAAAATATTTGCTAGTTGAAGTCGCCGAAGTGGAAAATCAAAAGCCGTACTGTTTGAAAACCAAAAATAAATTACGAAGTAAACAATTATGGAAATTTATTTAAAAGTTAATAAAAATAAAAAAAAAAACTTAGTAGATTATACTTCAATGGATCATTTTTGTAGTTTGTCTTTCTCAACTTTGAATATAAAATTAAAAAACTATAAAAATAATATTCTTTTCTAACTAATAAGTATCTATGGTTATTTTTAAAAGTTTCTTTCATATACCATTACTGCTAAAAATTATTGTTATTAATATAAAAATAGAAACATATTTTGGGAAAAAAATAAATTAATATTCTTTCTTCCTACGGAAGATGAAAAAATTCAATCACTTGGAAAAGAGCATAGATTATATATGAATCAATTAATTCAATAACTACAAAATTAGCCTTATCAGATTAGTAAATAGATTTCATAAGATTAATAATGGAGGTTATAGTTCAGCTTGTCATATATTTAAATTGTAAAAAAAATATCAGATAAATTAAAATTCGAACTCTCAATAACCTTCCGATAATCCAATCAATCAATATGCCAGACATATCAAGTAAGCTAGATATTACATGCAATAAGAAAAAAAACAATATTTCAATAGTCCGGACACAACATATGCTCACATTTTTCCTAAATTTTATTTAAGTAGCTATATATATTACACATATACCAACAACATTATTATTATCATATCATGTCCTACTTTATTCATTTGCATTGCATTTGTAAGATTATTAGCATAGACAAATAAATAAATCCTTTGAACAAGTTTACCTATGATGATGTATAAATGGTGGCTAATATGAAAGGAAATGTCAATATCCTAATATGGTTGGATAAAAGAAGTGTGAAATAGTAGGGATCGTTTGGAAACAAGAGCGGTTTATATATAAGTGGAATTTTTATTGACACTTCACTTGGCCAAGGTGAAGAAACCTAGCCACTTTAATGGAAAGAAGCCAAAGATCAATTTATCAATGATTGGATAAAAGAAGTGTGATATAGTAGGGATCGTTTGGAAACAAGAGCGGTTTATATATAAGTGGAATTTTTATTGACACTTCACTTGGCCAAGGTGAAGAAGCCACTTTAATGGGAAGAAGCCAAAGATCAATTACACATTTGTAGTCAATTGTGGTTTGATTAGCTTAGTGTTATATAAAATGCTTTGACATTACTTTGGATGCATTTTGCGATTTTTTCTGTAAGATAAATACCGAAGTTGTGCATTTGACAATCAGGAATTCCGTCATTCTTGATATGTTATCATATAATTTAGACACTAGATAATTCTTATATGCATTTTATTAAATCAAGTTTTTAATTAAATTTTGTTTAAAAATTGATTTTATGATATATATTCATAGCATGTATCTCATATTACAATCACAATAAATATATTATTGGATGTGGCTATATAACATTTAAATGATGTATTATTTAAGAAAAATCTGTCAAGGATTTTGACATTTCGATAAACCGGGTAACTCATAAAATGTAATTGTTTCAATTATCTAAAGCAAACTTTACATCCAATTTTAATATATTTTCAGGACATGTTATACAGACAGTTATATGACGATTTATCACGTTAACTTTAGGCTCTCGTAACACTATCATATCTTATTTAACAATTGCCAACATAAAGAGGAGTACTTAAAGTACGTTGTTTTGTGTCTAAATTTAAAAGATATTTTTTTTATGTGGATATGCTTACATATCCGTTATATGAATAATTTTTATATTAATATATTATTTAATAAATATTTTTTTTAATATTATATATTGTATATTAATTTTAATATGAATCATGATTCCGACGAAAATGAACATTCAATCAAAATTCTTAATTTAAGCGAATAAATAAATAATTATTTTGATATATTAATATTTAAAAATTTAATTACTCTATTTTATTGCTTTTATTTGAGTTGCCAAAATGTCAATATTGCAGTGATTTACAATTTTAACATTCTTCTAAACAACTATGTTCGTATTTATTACACATAATTGTAATTAAATACTTGTTTATTTATTAAAACTTCCAAGCTTAACACTGAAATAACACAAATTAAATGTAAAGATTGTGAGTTGTTTATTTTGTGTTTGAATGACAAATTAAACCAATTAAATATGCTTCAATGCAATTCCTTTCAAGTTGCATATTTCAACAGAAATACAAAAAAAAAATAAATAAAAATATTACTAAAAGTTAGAAAGTAAAAATTATTTAAAATTTTGAAATTAGCAATAAAAACTTTTAGTTTCGCATCTAAATTAACAAAAGTAAATTGTCAAAGCATAATAAACCATAAAAACCAAATGTTTACACGCTTTACTCCAATTTAAACAAGCTGTTAAGCACAACCTACCAATCTCCGCAGACAGAGTGCACTCTACTGCAAGGATCCAAACACACTAAAATATATACTACTGACTACATCAATATGTACATACAGAACCACTCATGCCACTCATGCCACTCACGCCACAAACGTTCAATGTACAGTACAGACCACAAAATAACGACTTTTAGTTGTTGGCTAAAAACGCTTAAAACAAATTTAAATCAACAACCTTCAACCTATTAACTTTTTTATTTAGATCAACCCCGATTCAAACCAATCTGCACGATGTAACCACCAGGATGCAGATCCTAATGCAAATATACACAACACACAACATACACACATACACACATACAACATACAAATTTAAAGTTAACTAATGTGCCACTTACATTGCGCAGACAAACTTCACGCAAAAGTGTCCACTGCACGTTCCACTTGATGTCGAATGCTTGAATTTGTTGTAAAAGTACCAAAGGATCGACTAATTTCATGGCCGACAAAAGCTTAAAGACTTCAACTTGCAGAAGCATTAGAGCATCCTGTTCTAATTCATATGCTGTAGGCGTGGCAAAAGTTCCATGCATCAGTAATAAATTGTAGTATTTGTCGAGAAATTCAGATTCAGCCAAAACGTTACGAAAAATCGCTTGGAACCCATCTTTATGCAACGAACAACAACAAATATCATGCAGTGCTCTTACAAAACGCACCACAAGACCACAATATTGTGCATCATAACAGCAACGTGTGGGGACTGCTGTTGTTGTTGTTGTTGTTGTGCTTGTTGTCCCTTCAATAATATAACTAAGACAGTTTTCGAGTTTTTCATATAAAACTTTTGCAAAGTAGTTAATTTCACTGACGGTGTGGTTGACTTTATGGGCGGCGGCTGCCGCTGTTGCTACTGCTGCTACTGCTGCTGTTGATGATGACGATGGAGATAAAGATGATACTGCTGTTGATGCTGATGATATTGATGGTAATGGTAATGGGAATGGTGATAGTAACGTAGACGGTTGATTCTGTGCTGCAGCAAATGCTGCTGCCGAAGACGTCGATGGTCCATCGTGCATCCAATTTTGGGTGCCTTGATTTTGTTGCTGTTGTTGTTGTTGCTGCTTTTTAAATTCGTCTCTCTGTACTTCCGGGTTATTTTTTAAATAAAGTTTTATATGATTTACTAAATAAATTTCCTCGATTTTAAGTATTACGTTTTCAAGGATTATCGTTGTAAGCGATAAATCACTAAAGTTAGTCATATCCTTTTTTTGTTTTATTTATTTGTTTTTTTTTTTCAAAACATTTTGCGAATAGAAAAATTGTAATTGTTGTTGTTTGTTGAAATTAAAGTTGTCCATTTTTCAGGTACATGCAAAGAAAAAATATATAAAATATCAATTAGATTGTAAAGAAACAGCTGTAGAGTTTAAAACATATTTTAATAATATTTTTTATGCTTACACAATTTAAACAAGATCATAATATAAGAGTATATCGTTTCAAAGAAAGACTTTTTTATTTTTGCTTCTTAATTATAAATATTTGAATAGATATCGGTTGGACCAAACTTAAGAGTAAAAAATTTTGCAGTTCTAATTACAAAGGAAAAAAATTGGACATTTAATATAAAAATATATAGTATGATGTATAAGCTTAAACAAACCATACAGAGTTACATGTAATACATATGTATTGAAAAATACTAATTCGAATCTCTCTTTCATAAGATTAGGAAATATCTCAACTATAAATATTCCTTCTTCAGAACATTCAAAGTAATTTCTAGAAGGTTATAATCAACATAGCTTATCTTGTTTAATAGTAATAACAGTTCATTTATATTAAAATTATTTATAATATAAAGTACAATACATAGAAGTATCTACCTCTATAAATAATTAAAAAAATTTATTGCAGATATTGTGAATAAAATAAAATTAATACTTAATAACATTTACATATTTTACAGAAGAATACCTATTCAAAAATTTTTTTTAAAAGGTTTCAAGCCTTTGAAACATTTCTAACTAACATTCTTATTCTTAATTCTTCTTAAAAAAATTCAATACAATTTGTAAAGGGTAATATTTAAAACAGCTTATCTTGTTTAACAATAATAGTGCAATCATATTAATACTATTTCTATAATATATATATTAAAAAATGTATTCTTATTAAAACTGTTATCGTGAAATCGCCCAACAGCCGGTACTGCGGCCAGAAGAGTTCTATTGTACGAATTTCACTACTGATTACACAAAACCCTTTAAAGCTTTGCGATCAAAGTCCAAAGCTAAATCTTGCGAGGATCTCTTATTCTGTTCTGTTGACAGAAATTCCACATGAAATAAGTTTTTTCTGTGAATTGTTAAAACTGAACTATCACAAAGAATATATGTACATAGTAATTTCCTCATCTTCGAGGCATAATCTGCATTCCGAATTAGTAGATAATCTAAGTTTATGAAGATAATATTTCAGACCATAATTACTCGTAATAAAATCCGTTATCAAGCTTAAATCACCTTTTGAGAATTTAAGAATGTTTTTGTAAGAGTAGGGTTTGATCGGTGCTTTGCTTTGTCTAACTCCTGGGAAGTCTTCCCAGTACACCAGTCTCATAGGTGTGATTCCCCCTCTCCTTGATTATTTGTTTTGTACTGATCAAGTTTAACCCAGAAAAAGGTTGACGGCATCTAAAAGTAGTTTTTGACGCTTAATTATTTATTTATTACTCCTTAAATTATATCTCTTTGCAAATAATTTAAATTGAAATCATTAAATAAAAAATCCATTTCAAATATTAAATATGAATAAATATATAAATTAAAAATTATTTTTAATTTATTATATTAAATATAAAATTACTTCCGTTAGGAATTATTTATTGTTATCAATATAAGAAAAAAAATCATTACTTTATAACGCTTGTTATTAGAATTAATATATTATTTGTATAATAATAAATGAATTAGTGTTTTTATATTTTCTTATATATAAAAAAACAAAATATTTATGAATAAGGTAAAAAAATAACATAATAAATGTAAATAACAAGTAAAAAATTAGTTAATTATAATAATGTGATAATAAAAAATTTATACCACCAACAACGACAGAGAATTAAAATGAAAGGAAAAAAACCTTAAATCCTGCACAATGTAAATAAATTGGAGTGCAGCAGCTGCTGAGATTTTCCTTATTTCAGGGAAAAAATAAACACGGTATGAGGATTAAATAAAATTAAGTAAATAAACGAAGTTTTATTGAAAAATGCAATGTGCACAATTGAGTGGAATGGGTTCAAAGCAGAGCATTAAAGGGGATTTAATTAAATTAATGTTGCGTTTACGACGTTGCAAATAAATGACTGGTTTACTGACCATTTTGACGTGTAAGTTCAGCATTAAAATTAAATAAAATGAGTATTAAAATTGAAAGAACAATAAATAAAAATTAGTCAGTAAAAAATGTAGTATGTGTCATTTGCATTAATTAATGTTTCTTTGTTTTCAGAAAAACTATTTAAATTTAATTATTTAATTGCTCTAGTACATGATAATTTCAATCTTAAAAATCTTTAAGTAATTTACAGCTTAGTTGCATAAATTTTTTTTTAAATATAACTAGTTAAATCATTACTCAACCTCCGAAAACATGTGTGTGAAAAATGCATAATTCAAACTTCTAAACAAAAAATCCCCATACCATAAATTTTTATGAAAAAAAGTTAAAAGAGGTTAAGAAAATCATAACTTTAGTAAATGAAAATTGTTGTGAAAAAGACTATATAAAAACATTAGAAAAAAAAACAGCTTTGTGGCCTCTATGATAACTGTACAATCTACTAAATTGATGTCACAAATCTACCTAAGAGAGTAAATTATATGTTTAGCTTTATTATTGTAAAAATAAAAAAAAACACTATCGAGACAGACTTAAGTGGAGGTTACTCATTTTTGGTTGCCATTTATAACCTTGCAAAACTTGACTATTTGCTACTCATATTCTATATTTTGGTTTCTATATCTCTTTCTCCTTGCAAATTATCTCCTCGTGGAACATCACAGTTTTTTTAAATTTTATTCCTTGGAAGTTGTGCTATATACACATTCTCATGTACACGCGATGGCAAGTTTAGCGTGGATTATTCTTCTCCATCTTAGCGACTGCACAGCAGGCTCCATTTAACAACATATCGAACAAGTAACCCTGCTTAGTTTACATTGAGCATATCTGATCTACTAAAACTCACATTTTCTGACTTCATATTCTGCATACTTCTAAACTGTGCAACTTTGAAAACCCTACGAAGAGATCTGTCATGCTGCACTACAGTGGAACCCTCAAAGCAGTCGAAGACCCGGCAGACTTCATACCATAAATCATTTAACGAATTAAGATATTTAGCATTAAACAGAAATACCAGAACAGAAATAGTCTAGAAATCTAAACTTTGAACATCTCCAAAGTTATATTTTAGATATATGCTATGGTCAATAAATGTAAAGAACGCGCTTGATATGCTTATTGATAAAAACTTGTATTTACTATTGAAATCTTGCCATATATCTTTTGAGAGTTAATGTTGTTATTAAACAAACGAGATTTACTTTTAAAGCGGATATTATTGAATTTTCAAATATTATAAAACACCAAAACGCGTCTATTGCTTCGTTTATATGCAGATCACTCAGTCTAAATAGGCAAAGTATTGTACGGCCTGAATCTTCATCTCGTCTTCATCTTACATTTTGATACAGATATTTCTCGAAATATTATATCCGTTAGATATATTAACAGATTTTGTGGTATTTATTTCCAAACCAGTTAGCGTACATATCTTTTAATGCATATCTACATTATATAGAAGAGCACTGGAAATTTGGCTCATTAGACGCATGTCGTCTATGTACTCAGGGATTTTCTGGTGACAAAAAGGTGAACACTGAATGATAATAATTTTCTAAGAACATCGTGCGTGGTAAAATTCATATATATGTTATACAGTCTTATTTAAACGAAAAATAATAACATAATCATAACCAAAGTCGCATGACTAAGTTTTAGCACATCAGATAAACTTACTTTTTATTGACTTTTGATTTAATATAGAAGAATTATAAAAATTAAATGCAATTCTTTTATCAATAATACTTTGTTTTTATATATTTGACTAGCGCTACTTTTTTTTAACAAACATTTAAAAAATAATACTGTGAGGCTGATAATTAAACCTAAAGCCACACAATATAATTTAGAGTAGATATATTTAATCTATGGAAATCTATGAAATCTGACAGACCTATCAACACCGCTTTATCAAATCTCAGAATGGTTACAGGCTCCTCGGGGAGGTATGCAGATCTGAGCTCAATTATTGCTTAGTCTGATGAAGTTATAAACAATAACCTAGTCAAGGTGTAGAGAGGGGTTTTGAAGAAACCTCGAGTTAAAACACAGTGATCCGGAGAGTACATTTTGTACATTTTGTGAGATTCCGAAGACTTTATGCTATTAATAAAGTAAGGTATATATTATGTTCGTGTATGCGACATAATATTGTATTACCGATTACTAAAAACACAGTGAATTGTATTACCGATTACCAAAAACACAGTGATTGTGTGGGGTAATGTTCCATCAATAGATAAATGAGATGATAGGGTTAAGTATATATACAGTATGACTAGTGTCCGGAGAGTACTTTTTGTACTTTTGTACATTTTGTGAGATTCCAAAGACTTTATGCTATTAATAAAGTAAGGTATATATTATGTTCGTGTATGCGACATAATATTGTATTACCGATTACCAAAAACACAGTGATGTGCTTAAGTGCACTAGCTCAAAACAGCTTCAACATAATAATAAAAATAAAAATATGAAATAAAAATCTCCTTTGTCTTTCTTTCTGTTCTTTGTTTTCTTTAGAATGATATTTAAGTTTAAATTTCATTTTTTTTTATTAAAAAATATTTAGCCAATAAAGCAATTAAATATAAATGAAATATTTTAATTTCATTTGTTGAAAATTAATATCTTAAAATGAAAAATATCAATTGTAAACTTTGTGTTACTTTAAATGTTTGCAATTATTTATATAACAATATAACGCCTTTATATTGTACTTCTTTACAAGTTCGAAATTTTTAATATAAATTTACGAGATACTCTTTACCAACAAATTGTCTTTGTAATAATTTTAAAACAATACATTCATATATCATTTATTTAATTTCTTTATATAATGTCTTTAAATATCTTATCGAATTCAATTAAAATTATAATTGGTATTCCTTTAAATTTTCTCATGTGGGTATGTCATGTATGCAGATGCATATAGTCTTTAAACTGAAGTCTATAAAATTTGTGCATAGTTCTTGTTATTTGCTTATGTTTTGCTCTTGATTTGAATGTATTGTTTTCTGGTCTAAGCTGCCAATAAGCCGATTTGTAAAAAATTTAAATTCAAATTCAGATTCAGATTCAAATTTTAACAAACTCATTTGGGGGCACAAAACAAAGACAGTAGAGACGGCCGGCACGGCACAAAGCAGTAAGAAACTGGCAATAATACCAATGAGATCAATTTTAAATTGTTACCATTCTTCTGGGTGTTGGCATGCATACAACTACGTTGGGGAATTCAACTGTTGAATTGTTTTTAATATATTTCAAGTTGTTGTTCTGGCAATTCTGACAACAATGACAACAACAATTGTTGTTATGGTTGATGTGTTTGTAAGAAACAATTTCATTTTTATGTAGATAAGTGCATTTGTGAAATTTCAAAATCATTTAATATTTACGAATTTTTCAAGAATATTTGTCTTTGCGTCTCGTCTGTCTCTCTGTTGGATTACTTGTTGTTCTTTGCTTGCTTGCTTGTTTGTGTTTGTGGATTTTTTGTACATGTAAATATTTAATAAATTTATGCATTCAATTAGAGCAAAAGCATAAATGAAAATTTTGCATAAAAACTCATTGAATACTTTAAGCTTAATGAAAAATAAAATAAAAAATTTTTCAATTCTAAACGAACATTTCATATTATACAACAATACTGGATACTAGATGAAAAAATTGTCGTACAACGTTGCGTATGAGTAACATTAATTAAATGGAATACGTATTGTAGGTTTTGTATTTGTTCAATAAAACTTTTATACAATAAGGATTTTGAAAAATAAAACATTTTGAATGTCAATAAATTAATCACTTTGTTACTTATTAGCATTGTGTGTTACTTCCACATAACAAAACAACCCAAGTATATAAGCTAGTCGCAATAAACTAACCATAATCATCACCTCTTTCTCACACTTTTAGCCTTCCACTTAGGGCTGTCATTCTAAGTTAGTCAAAGCAACAGTGTATATACACGGCGCTGATTTTTTCTTGGATTTTTGTTAGTAGAACAGCAATTGTAACAACAATTGTAATAACAATAATGGCAAGTGATGTTTATATAAAAAATGGCATTGCATTCGCAGTTGTTGCAGCAATAAAAATAAACGACCTGTTGATGTTTGCAACCATTTCCAAAAAGAAATAACCTTAAGCGTAACAAACGAAACGGAAATGTGCAGAAATGTGCTTCGGCCAAATAATAAACAAAAGAAATATATTTGTTGTTTGGAAAAGCGGCTTAAAGGCTATAACCGAACTGAATGCACGGTTGTTGCACAAAAGAAAAACAACCGGTAACGGAAACGGAAAAGGTGGCAAGTGCTTATATAAAAATTAAATAAGTTAAGAGAAAATATTTTTTTAAGTAATAAAAACAAGGAGAAACCATAAGCTTTTAAAAAATGACATAAATATTTAAATACTTTGTAAAAAATAATAGTTTAAAATTAAAGATTGCTTGATAACTTTTTAAGTCTCACATAATGATGAAAAATGTTGTATACTAATTATTTGTTATAATTTATGCATCAAGGCAATTATATGTTAAAATACTACTTTCTAATTGATTGCTTTTTATAACTTAATTAAACAGTTTATTTATTTTATAAAAGGAATATTAAGTTGTGGATGAATAAATTATATCACATCGCAATAAGCATTTTGGATCCTAATTTTTTTAAAGTGTAAAACATGACTTCTACATTTCGTTATTTCATACATTATATATACGGTCATACACAAAATAATAAATATAACACAAAATTTCAAGCTGGAAGTTTAAAAAGGTCAAGATACTCATATGGACGAGCGCCTGCTGACATACGTTCCGCGATACATCCCCTGGGTGCATAACTCAACCTCCGACGTCTCAATCTCTAACACCTTTTCTTAGGAGAAGATTGGGTTAGGACCTATCACATGCGCGTCATATTCCCCAACACCACATGTTACACTTCGATGAGTGGTATTCAGATGCCTCCATCGTCATCCGCATACTTGCATAATAAACCCACCCCATTATAACTTTGCCACGCGCATGTTTTCTGGCTTAGATATATCTAGAGTTCTAGGTACTAAGCCTATTGATCGCAGCTATCTCCCCTAATTACCGAAATAATATACCCGCACTGCCCGTCGGAAGAGCGGTGCGCATATTCATCCACGTATTCATTAGAGGTGTTTTTAGTAGGTTTCAATTTCACACTGTGACTACTATTGATTTTCATCTACTGCAGAATAAGAAAAAAAACTGTAGGCAGAAAACATTTAAATGCCTTCTTATACTTATACAATTATTAAAATAATTGCTAAATAAATATACCTGAATAAGCGTATATCTCTCAATACTTTATTTGAAAACAACTTATAACAATATAATACAATAATCTCATATTATCAATTTAAAATGAAATAAATATTAACTTTGATTTTACTTTTTGAAAATAAAAATCTTACCTTCGAGAAAAATATTTGCAGTAGCGCTAAAAATGTTTTACTATCGGCAAGCACACTTTTGTCGTTATTTCGAAAGAAAGCGTTCCATAAAAAGTAGTTATGCCAACTTTGCACTGGTATACGACCTTCGCACATTGCACGGCATACAATAGCGTATAATGCGTCTGGATCTTGCAATAAGGTACTGTACATAGTATGTCCTTTCATAGCACCTTCACTACTTTTGTTGCCAATATCGAAACCGCAACCCAATTTCTCTACATTTTCCTGTTGTACTATTTCCAATTGTTGTGCACAACGCTCACGCAATAATAACAAAGCGAGTGTTTGCTGACATTCGACTGCATCGATAAATTTCTCCAACATACCCAAAACGACCTCCTTCTGTGTGTCCAATTCTCGATTGTGTGCAAGTATCATCTCCGCAACTGCAGCTGCTGCTTCAGCTTCCTCAGTTCCACTACGACGTGGTTGAGTAGGTGTGGAGATGGGTGAACGTGAAATCGGACTCTGAAAAGGAGCGCGCAAGTCAGCAGTGGAAACGGTATTTACTGATGCTGCGGCAATGTTCGGCGATATAAAAAATATTTCATAGGTTAATGCCTTCAGGGCCAGTACTGCACTTTCACGTATAGCATTGTTGGCCAATAAATTATTGGTAATGCTGATGATTTTCGGTATTGTAATTAACTTGCGATCGCTTTTATGTGTTAATTGAATAAGAAATTTTATCATTGGCGGTATGATGATGTGTGTATTTCTGAAAAATTAAAGCACAAGTCAAATAAAATATGAGAAGTAAATTAAATGGAAAGTGGAATATAAATATGCATTAAGAGAATAAAAAAAAATTAAAACTTTATAATAAATTTAATTTAAACTTTCATTCAAACATTTAAATGCTTTAAATTATTTTAAATACATGATATATACATACAAAAGTGAAGCACAACTTACCTAGCTATTCCACTTTCAATCAATTCTAGATTACTTAGAATTTGTTCAAAAATAACATTCTTTGAATCCAATATGCTATAAGTGACATTAAAGTGCAACAATTGCACTAGTAAATCCAATACAGGAGCTTGTACAACAGAATTGGATTTCATGAAGAGCTGCAAATCATCAAAAAAATCATCAAAATATTTTAGAAAATAAGTTGCAATTTTCCAATACTTATGATATTAATAACTCTTTTGAGAACAATAGTGTGTAGACCAAAGTCTACTAATACAAATTTTCTTTATCTAAAGCTACTTACTGTTAAACTGTATATAACCAATGGCTCAAAGAGTTTAATATGCCTTGAGCATTCAGTCTCATGGTCCGATTTTGAATGTTGCATATTTAAACTGGTCACAAACAATTCCCCAAACAAACGATAGTCCTGTACATCTGTTACTGATGAACTTTCTTTACAATCTGCATGCGTTGCAATTAGTTTTCCCTTATTGTGTGCAAAAGTTGACGAAGTCATTGTCGTTGGGGTCATCATTGCACTTGAATTTATTGTTTGCGTCGAGTACATTATATTCTCGTCTTTTACTATAGTTGAGCATTGTCGTTGTCCTTTGGCCTTTGCAACGAAATATGGTTGCATAAATGCACCATAATAATCCTGCTGGCGGTTGCCATAATTTTGTGCAAATAAATATTTCAACAGTTGCCTTAGACATGCAATGCACTCACAGGGGGCATAATTTATGAGTTTGGTCAAATACTGAAGAATTTCTTCAATTAATTTTAGGACAGTGTTTGATGGAAAAATGCCGACCGAAGAACTGCCCTGCTGTGGACTATGTGCACGCAGTTCAATACAAAAACTCAGTGTGTTTAGGCACGTTTTTAGTAAAGAAATTAATAAGCTGCCAGATTCCTGATTTATTGTTATCTGCAAGAACGATCGGTACAAGTACATGAAATGAAAATTAAAAGCCATTTCGAAAATTAATTATAATACAGAATGTAAGTTATATATATGCTATAAACAAAACATATTACAATGGAGTTAAAACTTTAATAATTGATGTAAGCTTAAGTACAGCTTAAGTATTCAATGTAAAAATAGCACATTTTAAAACTATATCAAGATTTTCTTTTTCTTTTAATTGAAGAATTGCTTTAGTTACAAATTATAGATTTGAATAAGAGTAATAAAGTTGTAGTATTGAAGAACTAAAGCTATATTACTGGGCTTAATATACAGTGTTTTTTTTATATTTTCCTTAAATTCTTATCGGTTAAATCAAGAATCCTGAATTCCAAGAAACAAGGGCAACGCATTCGTGTGGAAGGAAAAAAGGTCCAATTTGTATACTTATAGATACAAAGGGTATCAAAAACAAGTAAAGAAAAATTAATATATGATCAGGATTTATATACCTACAATGGTGTTATCGAACAGCGCTTGAGGAAGAGAGAACCTTCATGGATATGTGCATTTCATCTTCAAAGAGTAGATGAGTGCCCTATTTATTTTTCTGTAACTTACAAGTCTACTACAGTTGATTATTGTTTGTAATGTCTACTCATTTCACAGATTGCACCCAGAAATAAAGACAAAGTACTTTCATGAAAACCATGGAGTCTAATTTTCGTACATAATGAGATGCAGGGTATCAAAGAAAAGTATACCAGAAATTAACATGCAATCTAAGAGCCTACAATGTCTGAAAAACGTTACAAACAAGAAGCTTAGGTTGTATATTGATTTTTAATCAATTAAATATTTTTTGATTTAATTCTTAATTTGTTATTTTACCTAAATGAGCTTAAAATAAAATTTTTAGTCACATTTGCGGAAAAAATCATTTTTAGCGAAACAGTTTTTTTTTATCATGCAAAAAAAACTTCGAATCGTCGGCATTACTAAATAAAAAAGTTAAAAATTACACTAAAGCCCTTTACAAATATACAAATATTAAAATTTATTTCTATTTTTCCTTTTTCATTTTCAATTGCGATTATTTAACAGTCTTTTAAATAATAATTTCTTACAAATAATATATATATATTTTAATATACATGAGTAAAAGTAAAAATACTTAAGTTTGAATTTTGAGATTTAAAAAAAAATTGAAGTTTGAAAGAAGAATTGCCAAAAATATCCATTCCACGTACAAAATTTGTAGATTAAAGTACGAGAAAAGCAGTATTCGACAACTTTTACAATTTCATTTCGTGCCATCACGCGTCTCCAATGAGCTACACTAAGCTAGCATTAACACTAACGTCATTACACATATTGCAAGAGGTAACTCCTGCAATAGAAGACAGACTCTTACCACCGTTGCTGCTGGATTGTGTATGCAACACGAGTTGCAGGCAACAACGCTAATATACACATTCACGTTCAAGCAATCTCATTCGCAATAGAACTTGCACTAATTCACTCATTTCATCAGTTCATCATGCAGTCATGCAGTCATGCACTCACCTTGTAGCTGTCATTAGCACATCTTAAAGTGTTGTAAAGTTTAATGTAAACGTAATCGTTGCCAAAGTATCCAACACTCTGTACAATGGCCAATTCTTTGGCATTTATGAAAATATCATTTTTCTGTACTTTAGCAAACAGCAAAGGCTTCTGATTAGTGAAGAGATGATAATATATGTTAATTATTTTAAGGACATGCGTAAGCAGTAGTTCCAATTGTTGTTGGTGTTGTTGTCGATTAGGTGTTTCGGATAGCATAGCACCTTAAAGAAAAAAAATATATTTTTATTATCAAATGAAGTTAAAAAAATATACTTAAAAATATATATATAGTTTTAAAATTTACATATTTATGTTTTGGATGCTATTAGTTACTCAAAACAATACACAAATTTTAAATAAGCTATAACTATTTTTTCAAATTTTTGTCGGAATTACATTCGTTTATGTTAGAGAAATAGTGTTAGCATTTAAAATATATATATAATACAGATTTGATAGCAAATGAATACAATTGATGGTTGAGATGGGAGATACCAGTGGCAGCATGTCTTACAGGAGACACAGGCTCCTTAGGTGTTTTATATGACTCCATTGTGATACCACAGTTTTCGTAAAAACATCGCTATTTTAAAAAGGAACTCTGCTGCATTGTTGGTAAATTGCTCATGCCTATAATTCCTATGTTGGTAATATATAACAGATAGTAGAGAGCCGTTTGTGTAAGTATATGTTTTGAAAGAGTGGATGAGTGAAATTTTTTCTTTTTCCGCTAACTTACAACTGCGACAATAATCGTTGAAAAGAATAACTAATGACTTTTCATCATACCACACCAACATCCGTAGTTTGCAAACTTTTTGCTTTCTGTTTTTGGTGCATAAGTTTTGCGTATGCATTGTTGCTCAACTCAAAATACAAGACGAAGAATATAATTTCCAATAGTAACAACGATAATAACAGAAGCAGAAAGCATTATAGTTAATGAATTAAAGCGCCATTAGGCAGTAAAATTTTTATAGAAAATTTATGTAGTAACATAGTAAAAACTTCTAATATAATGATATAAAGGTATTATAGTTTTTTCTTGCTATTAGAATAAATATTAATACTTCTTCTAATAGAAGTTATGAAAAAACTCAATATACTTCTCCAATAAAGCTTAGATACATGTATAAGTAAAACATAAATGCCGTCGTAGCAATACATATGCTTTATGCTATATAAATATAAAGCTTTGAAATAATGATATTAATACTGAGCTTAAAATATTATTTCATAAGTTAAATTGTGTTTCACAACTAAAAATGTTGATTTATGTAAAAAAAAAATAAGGACTACTTCTGGCATTAATCACAAATTTTTTTTAATTCATTATTGTTGTACTTTGACATAACTTCCGAATAATATATAATAATATATCAGATTTAAACTGTATAAAATTACCGAGTATAAAATTAATATTGAAATGATGATTATATTGCACAATTTTCATTCGGTTATTCAGTATTTCTACATATAAATTTATGACAATTAAATGAATTGTGAACTCATTAAAGGAAAATTGCACACATTTGAAAAGGTACTCAGGTACTCATTTAAAATGCAGGAAACTTTATAATTTATATAACCATAAAGGTATATTATACTATTTAAAGAAATATTAAATTTAAATCAATACGCGTTATATTTTTTATAAACACTTTTAATTTTTTTGGTTTGCCTCACTAAAACCTTTCTATAAGCAGAAAATTTGGATTGAATTTAAATTTATAACTATTTGCATTAAATTTAATTTAATTTAATTAATTAGATAATAAAACTATAAATATATTAATTTGATTTTTTTGGTAAATTTATTATCAGTAGGTGTATGCAGAAAAGAAAAACAAAACAATGAAGACTTATTTAAACAATAAGTTGATTCTAAGATCTCTAATAAAGACAGGTATGTTCATAGCAAATTGAAGTTTAATTGCCAGTGTTCACATTTTTGAAATAGACTTTCATATATAAACATTTATCATATAAATTTATATATAAATGTATATATATATATATATTGAATATTTATTTTGGAACTGGTTTTTATAATTACTCAATAAAATAATTGTTTTACGAAAAACTACATAAAATTGTTTAAAAATTTAAATTTTCTATACAACTCTGCATTAAATTCGAAATTACATTTAGTTTTTGTTTACTTTTTAATGGTTTATTAATAATTTAATTACTCTCTGATAAGCATTTAATTAGCGTAATAACAGATGGATACGCACCAAACAAATGGATGAATAGACAGGAAAATAAAATCCGAGCTCATATTAAAAAGGGGCTAACGTATACTTACTTGTATAAAATGCAATCAAATAAATGAAATTGATGAAGTTTGGTATTAACTTCAGTATTTTAAATTGAATTAAAATGTTTATGTGCAAATGCAACTGTACTTTGCGGTTATTTGTGTAAATGTGGCTTTATACCAAGTTCGTATCTAAATCCGTATCTGCAGTTGCTATAACCATATCTGATACCATAGTACCATTCAAATAATTATAAGTATCAGTTTCAAATTTTTCTATTTGAGTTCAATAAATAAGTAGACAAATTTTTTTGTTTATCCAATTTACAAAATTTAAATTGAAATTAGTTTTATTGAGAGTAAAATATGATGACTAAATTAAACTAACAATGTATATATTTTGTTATTTAATCGTGGTCAACCATATTAGAAAAAAATAAAACAAAGCAAAATATTTTGATAACGAAAAATAATTGCATTCATTGGCGGTCCTATTAAATTTTATTAGAAATTAAATGGTATTTAATATACCTACATAGTTTTCATTTAATTATTTAATAAAATGAAAATTAATAAAACGAATTGTACACTTAATTTGTTGAATTCAATAATTTATAAATTAAATTAAAAGAAATGCATTAAACTAACTATTAAATTGTATTTAAATAAAATAATAATCTTAAATGTGCATTTAGTGTACATTTGTAAAAAGTTGTTAATTGTTATCTCTTAGATAGATATAGAATACGGTTATTAAAAATAAAATTCAACAAAATATCCTTAAATAATTTTAAATGTATAAATATATAAAATAGATATATAAAATAAAAAATGGTCTAATGAAAACTCTATTAGGAGGACACGGATGAGACTAGGAATTCTGTCAGATTGACACAAGTGTCAATTTAAAAGAACATACTTTTTATAATAAGGTTCGTTTCGAACCACAAGAGATCTGTATACTCTGACGACTGATCTGACGACTGAATACAATACTGCACATGGATTCGGTGCTCCTGAGCATTTTCAAATGCTAATATAATAGTAGTACGTGATTTGTTGGATGATGAATGATTTGATGATGATGATTTTGATAGCTACTTGATGATGTGCACGCTGTTCGTTGATGTGGGAGCTGTTAATATTTATATTTCATGGTGATATTTAAGATGATCAATAATATTCGAACTGTTGCATGAAACAAGTTGCTCGTTGATGTTTGAACTGCTCGATAATATTCAAGTTGCTTCCAAAACTCAAGCTATTTGATTTTATTTTAGCTGATCGACGATAATCGGGCTCTTAAAGATGTACAAACTACTCGATGCTACTTTATCTTGTTTTAGATTCTAGTTCGAGCTGCTCGCTGATATTTGAACTCCTTAATGAAGTTCGAGTTGATGGTGGAAATTCGAGTTGTTTTCTAATTTTTGAGTTGAACACTGATATTCGAGCTGTTTGATAATGTTTAAGCTACTTGATAATATTCGAGTTGCTTAATGATGTTTGTGCTTTTATTTCATTCTTATTTTCATCCTTCTACTCTACTCTATGTTTGAAGAAAATATACTGTTTGAACATTTTCAAAGGGCTGCCTTGAATGAAAAGTTTGAACGCAAATAGAACCGAACACCCAAATGCTCAATTTATATTTAAAGTTCTAATGAAAAACCAAAGAGCTATCGCTGCATTTTTTAATGAATTTTGAATTCAAAATTTAAATTTAATTCATGCAAATAAACAATACACAGAGTTTTTTAATTACTAATTACATATGTAAGATTGTTTATTTAATATATATATGTATACCATATAGCACACATAATACTGATGTATAAATTAAATGTGCAAACAAAACAATTAAATTACTTATTTATATGCTTTGCGATAACAATTCTCATAATTGAATTTCACACCGCAAAATACTTAATCTGTTGCTCTAAAAGTGCATAAATTTGTGCAAGCAATTAACAAAGAAACAAAACAATTGTTAATTTCATAAATTAAACAACAATATAAATTTGAAACCGCTTCATGTCATTGGTGATGTCACTTAGCATCAAAATACTCATTTGTTAGTAATTTATACAATTATACAATGCAAGTAAATTTCTCAAATTTTAATCTGTAAATCCCAGGCACTTACCTGCCATTAATTTTCCCATAACATCAATCAAATCATTCTGACAATTTAAGTCCATTGATGTAACGCAGTTGTAATAAGAGAATTTAATGCAGATTTCCATGAAATTGAATTCAGTCCACGCACGTTGGTAATCAACGAAACTGAAGTGATGCAGCAGCAACTTCAGTGTATAAATTATGCCAAACTGCAATGTGTATCCAAACCATCAAAAAAGGCAAAAAAACAAAAAAATTAATTAAAATAATTAACAAATTGGTTAAGTAATTATGTAATTAATAACATTTACAAAAAATGCATTTTCATTGAATTTTCTATAATAGAAGCAAATCACATGTATTTTAATTACAATAAAACAAACTCAATTCCGCATATAAAATTGAGTTCTATACTCGTATAGAACTATATGAACAGATGTGGTGCTATTAATGCTATGAGAAATTTGCTGCTAGCTGCATTAAAGGCTAGCAGCATTACGATAGGCATAAAGTCAAGTTGTATATGTATACACTAACAAAAAATATAACCAAAAATATATACATGTATACTTGATTGTTGATACTTGCATACAGAAAAAATATTTGTTTTAAAAAGATTGCAGCATTTGCATACAAAAGTAAAAGCAAACACGCTCGCTATATGCTATTCGCTACAAGCACCAAACCCAACAGATATAAAAACATTTTATTTACCTGTAAATTTTTATCATGCAACTCCATCAATTTATTTGTCAAACGATACAAAACTTTGGATAAAAGTTTTTCTTCCAAGGCCGTTTGACGGCACATTGCATACACAGCAAAAGAATGGTCAGCGGTACGAGTTCCCGTTGCGAGTGCACCACCATTTACGATGCCAGACAACGAATTCGATGTTGCCATCGATAATGTTGCTGATGGCATTGCTGTTGCCGTTGTTGATTGTAACTCCAACAACGGTGGTGCTATCGATGAGTTCACTCTACATAAATTACGAAAAGGTATCGACATGTTACAAAACAAATGATAATCCAAAAAGTCCCAGAGCAAATGCAAATTAGTGTTGTAAGTTTCATTGGTAAGTAAATTTTCCTTTTCACCACTAATATTGCTACTGCTAGATTTTTGCGTCATCATTTTATGATGCTGTTTCGCATTTCGTATGATAAACCGACATAAACATTCCGCTGCATGCTCTCTGACCCGAAAATCATCATCACCAATTAGCTGCAGAAGTTCATCGAGAAATATGTTCTATAAAAGGGAATTTTTAAAAAATTTTTAGTAACATTTTTGTTAAAGATATAAGTATATGTATATATTTCGCAAAATATGTAGTTCTAACAGCCTTATTTTGAACTAAATATAAACTAAGATATTTAAATTTAAACACAAATAAAAATTCTGCTGATTAATGAAATAAGATTAAATGATTGTTCATTCCCAACATAGAGGAGAATAACAAAATTACTATCATTTGTATTGTTAAGCTAACACCTAATCTATACGCATAAGTGACAACTACACTTAATTATTATTTTAACTCTATGATGTTTGTGTGTTGTGAACATTTCAAATGCTCACATACAAAAATAGGGATAGGCCTTTGTTGATAAGTCTCTTTAACATAGTTGATCTCTAAAAGTTACCAATGATTACGTTTACGATTAAGGGTTTTACGAAGAATACGAATTCAAACAAAAAAAATATTAAATTTGTAATATAATTTATATGATATCTTTTAATCAACATATATTACAATGTGTACAAATGGTTAGTGAAAGCTCTTTTAAAGATAGTTATCTTTAGACTTATTCTAATTGATAATACATCTAAAATTACTGTAACATATAAAGTTTAACCGTATAGGTGGTTATATATTTGACAAATACAATCTGTGACTATCTATTTCAACTTTTTGTATTTTTTTATACGATTGTATTGTATCAGATAGTTATTAGTTATATGGAGAATATATATTTGTTATATATATTAGAATATATATATTTTAATAGACATATATTTCAATTAGACATTTTAATCTTGCATACATTTTTAGTATTTGACCATCACTTTGATGACGACTTATGTCGTGAATATATCGGCAATTATTGTAACGAAAAAAACCATTTCTCCCATCTACTAGTGACAAAGGTTTCTATATTCTCACAATTATCTCTTTTACCACACCTTAGAAAAAATTTGATTGTCAGTAGTCTTTCGCCCAATATTTTATTGTCTACTTAGCACGGTTATCTGTTTAATGGATCCACTGTGCACATAAATTTATGCGTTTTTTTTCAATCCCTTTAATAATTTCTATTCCCATTCATATACTATATATTCTACTTTCGTTTCATCACATCGTTCCTTACAATCTTCATCATTTTTACTGTACTTCTTATGCATTTTTTTGTAGCAAGATTTGAACAGATTTTTCAATATATCAATTCGTACATAATAGTTGAAATTATTTGCCAAAATATTCATTTTTCAATTCAATTATGAATTTAATCCTTCAGTAAAGAAAATAAATATATGTACATATATACATATGTATTTATTAAATTCATACTATAACATTTTTAAATACGATGTAGTTACTATACAACACTATTGATAAAATATTATCGTAAAAAAAACATTAACAGATTTTTAAATGTTTAACCGAAATTCCTATGCAAATAAATGCAAAAATAACTGCAGAAATGTTCAGAGTAAAGCCGCCAACTATATTGTGAAAATGGGAAAACCTAAAAATTGATCCTACATTTTCGAAGAATAACGTATTGGATTTGGTTATGATTATAATGTGCCATAAGAGAAAACTAAAAACAACGAAATCGAGCCATAACTGAAAATTGCATTGAGTTGCGTAGAACTGAGCTGGTTGACTGAAGCTAAGGACGGAGTGAAAGACGTGTTAAAGAAATCTAATGCAGGCATTCGGGTTAAAGCTATAATAAAATGGTTGATGCATCACATGCATATGTATATAAATACATACACATGTATATATACATTTAATATATATGCATGCATCCATATTGTTGAAATGATTCCCATAAGTGTGTGAATATGCACATGAAGCTGCACTTTTTTTATTTTCTTTTTTTATATATGTAGCTATGTGTGCTGGATAACATCATTATTATGCTGTATGCAAGTTTTGACACATTTCCGTTGAAAATAGTTTTTCGATGAAGAAAATGGCAGCAGGAAAAACTAACTTATATAAAAATATTTTTAACGTAACAAAAAGTCAATTTTAAGATTACATGGAAAATTTACTTTTCAAATAAGAACTTTTTTCACTTTATTTGCTGAAGTTATATTTTTTGTTCCTTAATAAAATTACCAAAAAAAACCTGCAGATACATTTTTGTTGCACTTTTTTCATGGAATTTCAATTTCAATTTTTAAAATATATTATAAAACTGCCTTAAAAGCTTACTTGAACTTAATACAATTATGATAAAATTATAATGATCAATATATCAATATGTAATTTAAGATATATGTTTAAATACACAATCCCCAAATGTGCATATATCTCAGACAAAAGATTCTTTTTGTTCATCGAAAAAAAGAATAATTTCCGAACTTTAAATAACATGCACTCAGTATATATGAACCAATCTTGATACGAAGAGTAAAGTTTCCTATTCACACAGCTTTCGAACAACCGTTTTGACCGGAAAGCAAATGTATTGACACCCATTACAACGGATCTAACATCAAAGCGGTCAAATAGGATCGAGATTTAATTACTCTATAATGAATTCTATCTACCTAATTCTTTGCTCTTGTAATGCACTATATATTTTTAATTTTTATGTGAGTTAACACTAAAATCAATTTTAAAGTTAACTAAGAACAAGGAACTGAAGTACAGTAAAGTTATTAAACGCCTCCAAAATTATGAATAATATATTAGCTCGCTTAAGGAAAATTTCTATATCTACAAGAAATCGCAATGGAAGAAGTGTAGAAATATTCTTGAGAACTTACTCTTTCATTTGATATAATATTATAAAAAATTTATCATGGGACACCAAAGTTATGAATAAAATATTAGTTCGCTTAAGAAAATTATATTTTCAAAACCTTGTAAAAAACAACCCGACAAGATATCGTAATGAAATAAATGTAGGAATATTTTTCAGAACTTACTCTTATTTTAAATATAGAGTAATGAAAAATATAGGACAGGATACCAAAGTTATAAGCAAAATTTTACCTTGCTAAGGGAAAATTTTTATAGATATATATGTTCAAAACATTGTAAAAAAACAGCTCGAAAAAATATTGTAATGAAATAAATGAAGAAATATTCTTTGAAAATCGCTCATTCATTTCATTAAAGGATATAAAGTTTTGAACGAAATATTAATTCATTAAAGCAAAAATTTTTATAAAAAAATATTTTTTTAGAAATTTTACAAACAACTAGACTAACGATCACAAAGCAATGAATATAGAACTATTTTTCAGAAATTCTTAGATTTTTTTATTCGACGCAGATTAATGTCAATTTGCACCTACCCGCTCCTTCGCACCTCCTTCACGTCACATAATTCTCTATTTTCTGTTTATTTTCACCCATTATGTCTCTATGTTATATATAAATATCTTTCATAATTTTTGCTCAACAAACAACATGTTTGTTTATAAAGAATGTACAAGATTATGATGGAAGTGAGATATATGTTTTTATAAAAAAAAAATTTTTTTTAGCTATATTTTATCCTTTAGTTGTTTTTTAATAATTACAAAGCTTATTTAATCTAACAACTTTACTGAGTCCTTAGTTAAGATTGTCATAACTCTAGTTTTTCAATAAGCAAAGAGAAGCAATCAACCTTTCAACTTAAAATATCAATAAACTGAAACTTGACAAACAATTATTTAAGTTCCTTTCATGAATACCATATACCACAAAATAAAATAATTGATTTTTTTTAAATTTAACGACCAAGAAATGCTATGTTTGAATGAAAATATTGCTTAAATACTTACTTCATAAGTGGAGACTACATCATCATCAGGAGAAGTACATGGAGCAAAGGAATTTAGACACGACTTTCTATTGTCATCAAAGTTGTTTTCAGTTCCGTAGTACGAACGCAGCATGGAGTAATTTAAATTTGAAATAACTTCGGCATATTTATTTTGTACCAACCAATATTTATTGTGATAACATAGTCGAAGTTTATCCAAAAGCAATTTTGGTGATATGAAAAATGTGCCATCAAAATTACCCATACCCATGACAACACCAGCACCAGCACCAGCACTAACACTAGCACTAGCACCATAAGCACTACCACTAACTGAACAAGATGCCTTAGTAGTAACTGAGCAAGTTCCAATGTCGACATCAGCATCAATAATGGTACTTTTAACGAAGTGCTCATCAGTAGCAGACGAAGAAGGTTGATCATTATTGTCATCACAATTCGATTGCAATTGAAAAGCATTCAAAAGCGCAGCTATCAGCTCATCATTATCAGTGAACTGTTTTCTTGTTGCAGCAGCACGAGACGATGCTGTAGCAATTGAAGTTGTTGCTGAGGGCGCAATGTTAGCTATTGTAGCTGCTATTCCTTTCGTTGTTGTTGTTATATTTGTTTTTGTTGCTTTTATAGAGTATCCTTGCGTAGGATGCTTAACATCGTTAGTGCAATCGTGCTGATTTTGGATAAAGACATTATTTTCGTATTTTTTTTCCATTGGTTCTTTTTCAGTTCTTTGTTGCTGCTGCTGTTGCTGTTGCTGCTGATGCTGCTGCTGCTGCTGCTGCTCCTGTGGCCGCTTCTCATGTTCTTGTTGTATTTGTTGATTATATGGCGGTATTGTCAAATATTTGGTCATCACATGAGGAAAAATTTTATTTAATGCATTCAATGCTTGTATGACCACTGTGTGTATGTCATCTTGTAGTCCCTGAAATACATAAAAAGAATATTGTTTTTTTTTTATTTGAATTTGCGTTTCAGGGTAAATGCAATCAAATGCTTAAATTGAAAACATAACATACATAAAAATATACTTATACAGGGTGTTTTTATAATAGTAACTTATAGTATTTAGTCATGATACCAATTAACAAAATAAATTAATAATGTGCATAATATATATAATTAACGCAGATTTAACTGACATATTTTTATAATTCAGATGTAAATATTTCAATAATCGGTTTTTTATTCTTTATGTTCCCCTTTTAGTATACATATGTTTATACTCACTTGAATATGCACATAATGATAGTGTAAACATACTAACTAAAGTAGAAAGTATTTATGTACTTGATGGAATTTACCAGGACTAAATTCACATACTTAAAAATTTTATTTTACATTGAAGCGTAACGAAATTTTAACAAGATTTTTGCTTTGTTAAAAGTTTTAGCAATTGTTAGTAAGAAAAAAATGTGAATCTCGTTAAGATTGGTGCTATACAACTATATAAACTTTAATGGGATTAGTAAGAAAAATATTAACGAAATAAGTATAAAACTTTCACAATGACAAATGTTGGTCTTTTAAACCAAACTCTTAAGAAAATCTTTTTAAGAATAGCATTAAACTGAAAAAAATGTAATCCAAAGATTGATTTTAATGTATTCCGATAAGATTTCTTAGATAACTTAATTTCTTTATTTAAAAATAAATTAAAACATAAATAAAACATAATTTTTCATTGAATTCAGAATGTTCTTCATTTCAATACAAGTGATATATAAATAATTAAGCATTGAAACTATTATACTGTTAAAGATCTTGCCTTGAATAATTAAAAATGTAACTAACATATTTAAAAAAATTGATTTTTCAATTTTGTTTATTAGAGGCTTTAAAATATATAAACTGAACAAAATTTTATAGACAATTATATATTAAAACTATAACACAATCTATAAAACAAATATAGGTACAAAACTCTGATTAGAGCATATAAATATATACACATATTTGGAAAGAAATCTTTCAAAAAGATTACGACAAAACCATCATAAGAATCTGTTATGTTTTAACAACTGATAGATGGTACTAATACAATAATTTAAAATATTTTTTTCTTGTCCACATACTAATTTGATATTTACCTTAATCAATATCGCTAATAAATGTTGCAAGTTTATTTCCATCTTTAAGTCTATTCCAGCTGCTGTTGATTGTATAAAGTTTCCAATAATCTGTTGTACACCACCGCGTAATATCGGATCCAAATGATTGTAATATAGCAAAATATCTCGTATATATTGTTTTTCTTTTTTATTCCCACTTTGAGTTCGTGTTTCTACTGTACAAGGAGCAACATTGGTGCCTTGAAGTTCTGTCAGATTAAGTCCAATAGATTTCCGCATTGATTTTGTACGTTTTGGTGGCCGCGGTGGCAACATAGAAGGTGGCGTATCTTCAACGGCTTCGGTTATTTTAAATGTGCTACTTTTCTTATTATTTGAAGTTACTATATCTGACTTTGATAATTCATTAAGATTATAATTAACTTTTTTATTTGAAGTGGCGGGGCGCTGTGACGTTATTGGTATAGTAAACAAAACTGGGTCTGCGCTTTTACTCAACGGTTGATTAAGTAAATAATCACAAGTACTTTTACCAAAATGATCATCTTTGATTTCCAAAAGCAGTGATGAACCAAGCAAATCACTTGGATCATCTGCTGCAGAAAACTTATTAGTAAAATCAACTTTATCACCTGAAAGCAACTCTTCATAATCCGTTGCTATATTGGAACTGTTGCTTGTGGCACTTGTATCTTCATTTGGGCTACCACTGGTACTTGAACCTTTAGAGTTTTCTTCCGTAGTCATGCTTTGTGCAATTTGTTCGAGTAAACTCAGTTCAGTTTCTGTGATTTCTAATGAGATTTGCAAAACAATTGGTTGCAGGCGCACACATTGTGAAATCACACACAATGCTAAGTTTTTAATGGAAACACGTATATTGGTATCAGATTGCAGAGTTTTTACATCACCTGTCAATAAAAAACGAGCAGCTATAAGACGCGCTGTGTAATATATTAAAGACTGCTCATAAATAGTGCCAATTTTTATGGTAACCAAAGGTGGCCCAAAAATTGTCTGCTTAAGTGGTGAATTTTCTAAAAGAAACGGATTTGCTGCAATGGAAATAAATTATTTTTTTTTTTTTAGTTTCGGTTTTGTTTATGTGCACAGTCAATAACAAGCACTACTCACCATTCGGTTTTCTTCTTAACTCCACTTCTGGCTGTGCATCAGCATCAGCATCCGCAACATCTTCTGTTAACTGACTATCAGTTGAATTTTTGCTTATGTCCTGTAAAACTGCTGTGGACGCTGTTACTGATGGTGTTGTTGCAAAGGTATCATCATTTATGCTTGGTAACGATTGCTGTCTAGAAAACTTGTCCGGTGTTGCTGACAATATGTCGTCAACATCAAAATTTTTATTACTACTAGTAGTTGATATAAACGATAAATTATCTGCTGCAGACATTGAAGTAGTAGAAATGGCATCTGCTTTTTCAGCTTGTGGGTTGATTATAGAACTTGACTTCGTTGTTGATGATTGACGAAAGAGTTTACTTACAGATTCTGACGCTATTAAAAAAAAAAAATAGTGTGTTGTATATAAATATTTTAAATTAATTTTATAATATCCGTATTAGATTATTATAATTAGCGTAAATATCAATATAAAATTATATTAATAATATTAAAAAACAGTAAAACTCCTATAAAAAAGATTCAAACTGATAACACATTTGCAGTCACTAAATATAGTCTATTTACTTTACTAATTATAATCACTTATAGTATATTACTTTATATACGTTATGTACACAAAGAATGCTCTATCAAGTATGATTGTATTTCACTTTTAGGTAAAAGAGTTATTAATTGCTATTCAATTTATTTGGAGTTTATTTAAAATGGTGTTTTGGTTATAGAAATCTACCAGGTGTACCGGTATGAAGTGAGCGTAAAGATACAAATGTTCCGACAGAGAACATGCACCTGCACACAAAGCAAAACGGGTTCAGGATGCAATCAAAACACTTGGCTGGGAGCTGCTACCCCACCCGCCATATTCACCAGACTTGGCTCCTTCCGACTACTATTTGTTTTCATCGATGGGACACGCATTGGCTGAGCAGCACTTTGATTCCTACGAGGAGGTCGAAAATTGGGTGTCTGGTTGGTTTGCTTTAAAAGACGAACAATTTTTTTGGCGTGTATCCACAAATTGCCAGAAAGGTGGTCAAAATGTGTAGAAAGCAATGGCCAATACTTTGAATAAAATGTTTTTTACTTTTCTATTAATAATTAGTGTTTTATTTTCACTAAAAAACGCTCATTTCATACCGGTACACCTAATATAAAACAAATATTTTGTTATGTACATATGTAGGAAATTTTTTCACCCGATGAGTACCAACGTTTCAGTTTTCCCAAGAAAATGAATGAATATCAATTAACTCATATTAATAGTATGATTGGTATTATAACTCATTGTTTTATTTCAATTATTAACTACTAGAATCAGTGCAGCTAGAAGAAGAAGTACCAAAAAGATATGAATTATATTACCATATATCCATATAAAAATAATTATCTTTTGAATTTAAGCACAAAAAAACGTATTAATAGAATAGAAATGATAGAAAATTGGCAACTGTGATATGATTTTCTGTATAAAATGCCAGAGAATTTTTGTTATCAACTTTGGTTAAGACCAAAGAGCGAGAAATTTCCATGACCATTTGTAATATGACTGTCTGTATAACACGGTCCTTAAACAGCTTGATAATACGCATCGATCTGGCGACGTACGTCTGTCTTCCTTTTTATTTGATTGTCTATTTAAAATTTGTATTGGAATTTGTTGTGCAGGCAGATCAAATTTGAATGAAACTGGTTGAATTTATCATACAAAACTCATTCAAATTTATAAATTCACTGCAATAATTTAGTAAACGCTTTATAACAAAACTATTTTATAAACGATAGATAAAGCTATTCAAAACTAATTTTTCATTTATGTTATGTTATTTTTTGTTAGACTTTGCTATATTTTTAATGTAATAAAGTAAAAACCAATGATAAATTTTAATCTTACACATTTGCTTGTAAAATAAATCATTCACAAATAATAAAGTAACAATTAAATAAAGAACAAAAACATAAAGTAAATCATTTATCTTAAAATCAACTTTTAAAAGATATTCATAAGTGTTACTAAGACTTAACTTCTTAAATCACAATTCTAGAAAGTTGATATCATTTTAATAGCACAATTTAATACAAACTTTAAATTAAATGTATTTTAATAGACTTTGGTACTATTAAATGAATTCCTTTTATAATGCGAACATGACCAATGCAATCAGTCTACTTTGACACTAATCCAAGTAACCAAGCAACTTGGGTTTTGTAAAAAGCATGAGTATATCCACAGCATGTTTCATCTTGGCCAATTACCAAGTTGCATGCAATACATTCAAAACTAACTATGAGCTGTAGTTAAAGTAGCATTTAACATTTACAAAAATTAACACACAAACAATTGCACTGGAAACTTTAAAAATGTATCTCTGCATCTCTGTATCTATGTATCTATTGTGTGTGCATTTATAAAAAGAAGAAAAAATGGCATAGAGAGAAACTTTGAAGCCATTACACGACCCCAAACACCGCAAATAAGCGTTGATGTACTTTAGATTTTTGTTTAAGTTGTTACTGATGCTACGGTGCATCGTACACTTCCTAATATTGGTGTTGTTTCACAATTTTCAAAAACTTTTTAACGCGCGCTGTTGAGAAAAATGTTAAAAGTTTCTAAACACGATAAGGCAATAAACATGGGAAAATGTCTTGTATTGAAAATTAATTTCGAACTTATTTTTTCAACCGCTAAAATTCTTTAAACAACATCTATTCATGTTGCAAATGCAACAGTGAACAACATCTACGCCAACAACAAATAAAATATCCAACATTTTTATAACGAAGAGTACGTACACAGGATATACATTACAAATAATGGACCCGCAGTATTTATACATTTATTTTGTGGATTTTGTTAAACTTAATTTCAAGCAAAACAACAATTTGTTGATGTTAATAGATTTTCATCCAACATGCAATGCCGCAAAAATAAAACAAAGTTAACATGTTATCTTCATTGTTTATATATTGCCGATGAAATATATCGTATAGTACTCGTACGCATATAACGTATGGTAAATACTGTATTTTTAAACTGACTATCATATTACAGTGTATATTTTAATGTTTCAGGATTAAACTCAGATAACCGCACTCAATATTTTTGAAAATATTTTTAATATGCAAAAATATACTTATGCTTTTAGGGTCAATGGTAGCAGTATTAAGACTAATTTTCTTCAAAACTATGGTTATTATTACTTAAGAGCACTCATTTTATTAGGTAATAACTCAATATTACATACAAAAGTAGATACAAAAAATGTGGATTGATGTGATTAAATATAAAATGCAACATGAACATGATGAGATACAATGCAAATACTCGTCTATCGTATTTCGTATATCTAAGTAAGTCAAAGCGTTCAGATGCGCGTAGGTATATGCCGATGCAACTAATGCTTTTAGGTACTGCACTGGACGCTTACATCGAGAAATGTGCAGAAAACTATTTGAAGAGTTTATGTATAAAATATTTTACTTTATTAAAATGATTTTTAATATTTATTTAAAATGAAGCAAAGTAGATTTGTTTTATTTTTAACATTATATAAGTATTTTAAAATAGAGAAATATGTTATAATTATTTTAAACTCTTGCTACAAAAATGTAATATGCATTAATTTTGAATTCGGTAAAATATAAAATGAAATGAAAATGGAGCATCTCTAGAAAAGATGTTGATCTAAATTATTTTATATTGTTAAAATATGTAAGAGAGTATGAATTGTGTAGCAAATTTTTAGATGGTATAAATAATATATCAGTAATTACCACCTCCATAAGTCAATTGTATGCAAGCAAAATTGTATAAGAAAATCGTAAAAGACTTTACGTAAAACCAACATATGCAAACAGTAGTATCCAATTAATTAAAGAAAGTAACATTTTGGGTTGAACTCATGGAAAGTAGACACCTTTAATAATCTTGAAAAGAAGTAAAATGTTGAAAACTAATCTAATAGCGTAAGCAGACGTGGGACAGTTAAAGTTAAGATACAGTATAAGAAAGGGCCATGTTATACAGGTAGTCATATGACAAATATCCACAGCAATTTTACGCTTATTTTGGTCATGACAAAAAAAAACATGTCATACAGAAAGTTATCTCACAATTGTCATCTTCTTACTCCTATTTATATTTTGGCACGTTGCTTTTGTGTCTAAATTAAAAAGCTTATTATCTTTGTGTGGATAACCACACAAAAAAATACATATTTACTCCTAATAGGTACAAATTTTAACATTTATCACTGCACAATGCCCTTTCGACCAATCCGGTTCGCAAAGAGATTGTCTGTTTTTAGGGAATATACATTCATTCTTCTACAAAAGAACTGGGTAACTCCAAAAGTATTTTTATAGTTAAAGGTTCAAGTAGGTTTATGGGGTTCGAGAAGTATTATTATTGCTGTTATTCATAATTTATTCTACTTTTAATTCATTCTTCTTTATTTTTCTTTTCTTTTTAATATCAGTTTCAAAATCAAAAAAAAAAAATAAACCATGAACACCTATGACCTATTTGGTCGTCTGTCGGAGTTTTGATAATTAATAGTAAAACTAAATGCATTCTGCATTCGACTATAGTTGTAAGCTATATTTAATCATCGTTCGGAAGTGAACCAATTCATATGACCAATCATTGTTTTTATAAAATTCTTAACTAATAAAATTATAATTAAAAAGATATATTTACAAACACTATCAGCAGTGATTTGTATAATATTCTTTCAATTTTTTTTCAATTTCCTATTGACTATATATATCGGACATACATCATAAAAGGCTCCTACCGAAATTTGTCAGCAGACATTGGTATACAACCCGTAAGGCAGCAGACGAAGAGTTCGTTGAAATGAAATAAATACCGTTTTGCAGCCCCTAAGAAGAAGAATAAGCAACGTTACTGATATAAAGGACGTAGCGTTGCGGCGCGAAAGTTGGAAGCAACTTATAGACAGCCTATTCTCAGTATAAGAGGCTGCTTGAAATTATTGACGTCGAGCAAGGCTTATTGTTATTATTATTCACCATAAATAATTTTCGAATTTTATAGAAAACATTTTATTTTTGAATGAACTTTTTTAAAATATTTGTTCTAGAACTACCATCTTGGAATTTCATTATCTCATTGTTTAATCATTTTTAATCGTTACAATTAAGATGCAAAATATGTCAAGGTAACATACATAAGATATGATATCACAAAAATAGCACATGTGACTTTCTCTTAACTAAATTAAAATTATATTTTCCAAAAAAAAACAGTAAAGAAAATAAATTAATAATAACTACATAAAAACAGCAATACGTGTATATATATATATATATATAAATTAGGATATAGGACAGTCATTGTTTTGTCTATTATTTTGTAACAAATAGCAAATATGCACTGCAAAAAATACAGCAGCAAAACACAAACAAAGTGTGCAAAGATAAAAACTAGCAAAGCCAAAGAACAGGGACAGACCAAGTCATTTCACAATGCTATTAAAAAACTACATTCATATGCATGTGCACTTACATTAACACATGTAAAGGAAGCATATGCTTACACTTCTACATACTTCTAGTATAATACACTCTCTCTCTCTCTTTCTCTCTCACACACACACACATACACACGCGACTTGAGTAACCACATTTTATCACGTAAACCATTTGTCTTATCCACTTTGTAACTATTACAATGGCTTTATTCAACGACAAAAACAATAACAACAACAAAGTATTATGTTTCAGGTTGAGCCCAACAACAATTGCAACTACACTAACTACATCAAATACAACAATTACAACAAATACAGCAAAAACAATAGAACCAACACAAAGTAGAAACAAAAGCATCATCAAGTGGAGCAGCAGCATTAAGACATGCGTTGGATTTAAAGCTGCATTTGCCGCGCCAAGTTGCCATTATACGAATGCTTTAAGTGCGCTTTTACAGCGCTACTCCTGCATGCATTCTCCAGCTCGCGCACTTAATCCCGTTTTTTCCACTGTGTTCCACTGTGTTTTTGTTGTTAATATTATGTTTTATTAGCGCTTTCATTGTGTTTGTTGTTATGTTTAATTAGAGTACTTCCGCTATTTTATTGTTTTACTTCAAGGAAATTTGTTTTTCTACCCACTTTTCTACATTTCAACTCTGCACACAAATGGAAAATGGAAAATGGAAAATTTACAGCACGAACATGAAATTGAATTGTAAATTTTTTGTTGCAACTTTTGAACGATAAGAACAGCTTTTTTCAGGAACGCGGCAGCGGATATGGGAAGCTATCATGTATTAATTCATTTTTATATGGTCAATAAAAAAAACGTATATACACAAATATACAGTTGCAATTGATAAGGACTTATATGTAATAGTATGTGTCTTAAGCCTTTTTTTCAATAAGTTTAAATGAATTTCCAAAATTACTTCTTAGATCGACAATGTTTTATTATCAAGAACCTCCATCTTGTCCTTATATTCAAAAACCTTATCCTTAAAACCGTATAAACCCAATCAAGTGCAAGTAATAATAAAAATAAATATTACTCGTCGTCATTGATTCAAGCCACCTATATACTGGACACACGCAGTCCATAAGTCGTTCCCACCTTTCTCATTGCCACACCAAATCCTTTAACTCGCCAATGTAATTAATTCTTTTGTTCTAACATGACAATTCTGGCAAAGATCTTTCAGCGGTCTTTTGCCAAACTTTCAGCGGTCTTACAAAACTTGCGGTCTTTTCTTTTTGGTATATACTAATATTGAGCTTATCAGTGTTTTGATATATATATAAAAATTTTAAAATATATATTTCATATATTTATAGATAATATACATATTTTTTATATAGAGGTTTTTCGAACATTAGTGAACTACAACAAAATTTTAAAATAAAATTTTTATAAAAATTTATAAAAAATTCTTTAAAAAAATTTGAAAATATATATTTTTATATATTTATAGATTATATACATATTTTTTATATAGCGGTTATTCGAACAGTAGTGAAATACAATAACAAAAATTCATTTTATATTATTTTAATTAATTGAATTTTTGACTGACCATATAGCTGCTTCAAGTATTACCAAAAACCCATTATCAGTGGTCTTGGAAATAATTCTTGTATTTAATTATTCGTAAATAATTTTTTATTACTACTGCAAGTCGCTCAAAATTCTATAATAATAATTATTTATGTAAAAATAATAATAATAAAGTATATATTTCGCGGCTTTCCATCACAATTGTATTAAAATTTAATTGTTTACTTGCATGCTGTACTTGTGGCACTTTGCTCCTCATAGGATCTATTGGAATTGAAATATATATGCGCTAACGAATACGTAGTAGCTGTTTTATGATTTCACCACAAAAGAAATAGAACAAAACAGCTTTCTACCATGAATTACAAATGATAAAAATTTTTTAATAGACTTCTGGGCCAGAATAGCATAAATCTTTCAAAAGGTCTTTCAGAAGACTAGTCTGAGATCTAAATCTTACGCCAGGCTTTTAACAATTTTTGCCAGAAATGCTCTATAAATGTCATCAGTCCTGTTTAGTTTTACAGGTTTATCAATCTATTTAACATCTTCAGGATAGAGCCCTGAAATTATTTGCGAAATGTGACAGACTTACTAACACCGCGTTATCAAATCTCAGAATGGTTACAGGCTCCTCGGGGAGATATGCAGATCTAAGGTCAATTATTGCTTAGTCTGATGAAGTGATAAACAATAATCCAGTCAAGGCGCAAAGATGGGTTTTGAAGAAACCTCGCAGTTACTAGAGAGTAAAAGTGCTCAGGTGCACTGACTCAACTCAACTATCCTCAATATATTATTATTAGCTTCAAACTCTAATACTAGATGACTATTGAAATTAAATGCTAGACTAGAACTAAATGACTAATGTCACATTAATGCTCTTAACGTCTTTATCAATTGTTCATCAGGCAAAGACAGTTAAATTACTTAATAGTTAGGGTCAGCTTTCTGTAAGTTTTTTTTTACATTAGACTGTTAAATTTCTGTTCGATTTTATTACATAACTTTTTTTTTTTTAATAATTTATAACATATTTTTTGAAGTTTGAAGTTTATAAGCCTTTACATATGCTGTTGAATTCTTCCTCTGACGTTTAATCCTATAAGACTACCGACTCTTTTCATAGTTAATGTTAATGAGATCTGTTCCATCTATTTCTATTGCTTAGCAGCTCTCCAAAAGAATAATAAGAAATTCGTATATGATGTAGCAATAATAATGACAAGAAAAACCTTTGCTTACTCCCCTTATTTGTGTTCTATTTAACTAAATAAAACGAAAATGACTTTGAGAGTTTTGCAAGATAATATTAAAAACTCCAGTAATCATTTTAAATAGGTAAGTTTGCATTTCACTTATAAATTGAAACAGTTTTCAATAAACTTACAAAAGTTTCGCTTATTAGAATAATATATTTAGTTTCACGAGACGCCTGCTTCATGTATTTGCTCTTTTCAGGAAATCTGAATATTTAAGTAGATACTTCAGCTAGCTGAATTGCACTCAACTGACTTAGAACATTAATAGAAATTATTTTCCTACGAAATCTATATGCTAAGGAGCACATATCCATTCTACACATTTTCTTTCATCGAAATGCTTCATTAAGTTTCAAACACTGCATTTACTCAAGTTTAAATTGGAAGATTGCGAAATCGTGACTTCCAGCCATTGCATTAGTTTTGGATGAAATGTTCAGTAAACGTTCTATAAACAGAGTGCATTGCAAGTATTTACATTTTTAAATGATTGTAAATAATCAACAACGAATTGGTAAGCATATCAGTACATTCACTCGGCATATAGTAAAATAAAAGAAATATTTTTAATTTAATAAATATTTAATGTCGGCATTTTCAAGCTTTGAACTATACGTATTTTCTCACTACAACAAAATCAAATATTTTATAATTAAACTCAATGTTTAAGCAATGTAAGTAAATAATCTAAAATGTTTAAGAACTTAAATGAAAATTTTAAATTAAACTTAAAGATTATGTATCTACCTATTTGTGCAGTACAAACATTCTAATACTTTTATATCTCAACATTAAATTTTAAAGCAGCTTATTTCAATTTTTAAACCTTATTATATATTTTATGAAGTAAATCAATTCCATTCAGCTATCATTGAAGATATCTTAAAAACTTAAAAATCAAATAAAACAATTGAAGCTTACCTGCACTTGAATGTGAAATTAGGTTATTGAAGAAAGAACCAATTGTGTCGCCGCTTCCCTTAGAGCCACTTTCAGCATTAGCATCTGGTTCTATAGTTTTATTTACACCAGCATTCAATGAAGTTGAAGTATTACCAGCAGCACTGCCATCTTTGCCACCAATTCTGATTTCTGCTTCAAAGTCAATGCTGTTGAAAGATTCATTGTCGAAGTCACTCAGAACCTCTGATTTTGATTTGTCATCGGCAGCAGCGGATGACAAAAAGGCGTTAGCATTGCTGTTAATGGCGGAAACAGTAAGCAAATTTTGTGGTGGCGAATGTAGATGCTCAGCACCACCATCGCTCTCAGCCATACTATTTGGATTATATTTTGTGTAGTTGGTGTTGATGCTAATACCATTGGCAGAGTCAGTATTAGCATCGATTGCATCAATCAGATTATCAACATCGATTGTTGTTGTTAGAGCGTACGTCTGCTTCGGTTCACTTATTTCAGACAGCGTTGTAAAATCATCTTCATCTTCGTCTACACCCGCTATTATACCCGTTGCATCGTCTACTAGTGCAAAGGCATCATATTCTATACATTCGCTAATACTACGTGCTGTGCTTCGTATGTGATGTTTAGTTTGTTCTGCAGTCGTTGCCATATTTTTTGCTGTTTGTTGTTCTAATTTGTGAACAAAAAGAAAATATCTTTATTAATGTTTTTTTAGTTTAAAATAAATGGAGAAGTTGCAATTTTTAAATTATTTTGCTATGCATAATTTAAACACAATTTTAATTTTTTTTTAATGAAATTCAAAAATTCTTTTTTTGCGAATTGCGTACACATTACGTAGTAACTCAGTTGTGAGAACGTCTTCTGCATCAGTTCGTCACACAAAGAAAATAATAATAATAAACACAATTGCCACATTCCCCAATGTCGTTTCTAATATTTACTTTACCTTCGTCATGATTGTCAACATCTGCATCCATATTTTTCTCAACAGCAACAAATGCAGCCATTGTTATAGGAGCTGAAGCAGCAGGACTTGAAGTAGTTTCACTTGTACCGGAACCAACATTAATTCCCACGGCATTCCCTGGCGACAATGACATAACTGCGACTTTATGTTGATGCTCCTTCTCCAGCTCCAGCTTCAGCTCCAGCTTTTGGTTCTGATGTTCTTGTTGCTCCCGAAGCAACATTTTTGCATTTGCAATTTTTTGCATATCTAATTTGTATGCAACTTCTTCCGACACATTCGCATTCAATGTTTCCTGATGTTCACTTATAATTCTCAAATTTTTCAGTAACAATTCCGCTTCAGCAGCACTGCCACCAGGAGTATCAACTGCAACTTCAGTATTAGCACCTTGAGTATGTTGACTTGGTGTTGCCATTGTCGGTGACGCTGTCGTTTTCGCTTTCGCAGCGACTGTCGTTGACACTAGAATGCCAGTGTTTTTTGCCGCTGTTACTGGTAATGTTGGTGCTTCCGTTGTTGTCACTTCATAATTTTTCAATTGGAATATTTGATTTTTTAATGATTTCCTCCTTCTTAGAAATTCATTGAGCTGCAATTGTTGATTACTCAGTAGTTGCTGTAAAGTTTTTGCAGTTGCATTATTAGTGGTGTTGCAGCAGCTGTTGGTGTCAAGTGCTTGTAGTAAGGCATTGATGACCTCAAGTGCTGCATTTATAATGGAATGATTTGAATTGTTGCTAGTGCTTAACAAATGCAAACAATAATCATAAATTTCAACAATTTTTTTTATTTCACTCGTCATTGGTGGCATAGGACTTCCACCAACGAATTTGTTTGATTGTGTAGAGTAAGCGGAGCTTCTTTTATTAGTAGCTGTATGAGAGTCATCATCTTCTACATACTTTTTAAAACCACGTATGATCAATGGAACTAACAAGCGCAAAAATCCTAAGGCACCAAGCACAGTGTTGGTTTGTTGATCAGCCAGAAGCAGTTCTGTAAAAAAATATGAATTATATTTTTATTAATATTATATTATAAATTATAACTGAATATTTCCAATAGAAAAAAGAACACAAGAGATTAAATATTAGTAGTGAATATCCAAGATCAATTAAAAGACCTAATCAATGCGGAGATCACACAGAATGCGTACTGTTAAGAGAATCATAATTTAAGAGCAGTTACATCATTTAATAAATATGTAAAATTCATTTTGAATCAAAACTAATTCATATTAGCTAATATTTTATGCAGCGAACTGAACTTAAAAATAGACACCCAGTCCTTAGGATAAAGACCAAAATGTCAGCTGTTAAGATCATCTTAGCATTGGACAATGATATGAACTGTCACAGTGATGCAGTAATCTTCTCTTTGCCCATATCAAAGTCGAACAGTCACAAGGAATGTGCCTAGAGATAATCTCCGCCTGCAAACAAAGCCAACATTCTGTTTTTGAAAGAGAATTTTTTTAAAATAGAAACACAGGCCATAATAACCTATCAAATAATCTATCAATAACCTCAGCTCAGAGGGGACACTCTATCGTAGTTATACAGACAAATCAACTCGTTACCATGACTGGATAATCATAACTGGAATTTCACTTCGAAATGATTTTTTTCGGTAACTAGTAACTACTAGAAACTACTTTTCTAACATAAACCATGTTGTAGGCCAATTTAATTCTGGTCCACAGAATTGATTGGTTCACCCAGACAAGGTACTCAGGAAACCACCACTCCACTTTGAATAATTGCATACTTTTTTGAAAAAAGTTCTATTAAAAATACTTCACATTTACTTTTTGATTTTTTTTTCTGTCTCGTTGGTAATCTTATAGAATACGAAACTTTTTCATATTATTTTTTGTTGTTGGCAATGCTGAGGTATTTTTTTTAAATCTATAACCTCAAATGTCAACGAAGAAATCAAGAAATATTTTAGTCTCAGTAACATTGCAAATCTGAAGAAGTGTCATTAAACTAATAAAAATAATATATTTACTTTTATTAGTTTAACATTTTCATATATTGCTAAAATGGACTCCTTCGTCAAAAATAACCATCGCTTAGAAACTGGCACTGAAGATTGTGAAGATTCGCTTAAAAAGGGATTAAAGCAGTTAAAAAAAGATAGCGAAATCAGTAATCTACGTAGACAGTTAGCCATTAAAGAACAAAGTAATGACGCTTTGTATATTGAAAATATTAAGCTACGTAACAGTGTTGCAAGTAAAATTAATAAGACAAAAGGATTCATTGAAAACAAATATATGGAAGAAATTTGTTCACTACAAAATAAAAATCGCGATCTCCTTAAGAAATTGGAGGAATGTGAGAAATACAATGTTGAATTAACACTTACTCTAGATGACAAAAATGTGAGTTTCTTGATATTAATTATATATATTTTTATGAATATTATAAATATATTCACAAACGAATATTCACATTATACAGAAAAAAATTCACAACCTGCAAGATAAAGTTAATAGCTTGGAAGTTAAGATATATTTTATAAAGGAAGAGTTAAAAAATAGTTCTCAACTTTTGGAACATACTAAAAAGCGCTTGAATGAGATCAACGCAAAACTGATTAACTCTTCATCTGCTCGAGAAAGTGAGTATTTTTTATATGAATGTTAATATGCATTTTCACCTTTTTCTTCTCTTCTCTCTTCTCAAGAAGAAATACGAAACAGTGAACGCGAGAATACCGCATTACTAACAGAAATGGGTTATATTGTAGACAGTTTTTACAAAGCAGAGTCGACATACCAAGGTATTTATTTAATATAGATTTCGTTTAATCTTTTACAATTATGTATTAATACTGCTGACAATACTTGTAGAAAAATTAAACAAGCGTTTAAAGAAAGAGAAAGGCGAACTCGAGTTGAAGTATGAAACGTCCCTAAATGCGTTAAAGAGCTTGGCTCAGGAAAAAGGACTCGAGTTCGCCAGCGGTATGATCGACTTCTGCAAGTATGTTTTTAGTTATAAACATAAAATAACTAATATATAAGCTATATGTTTGTGGATTTATCGTATTTATTATGTTTCGTATTATTATTATTTTTATATATATAATACATTATTATTTATCTTATTTATCTTATTATTACTTTTATATATATTATACATTATTATTATTTTATTATATGATATTTAAAAGGATTACTTTTGCTTACAATAATGTTTTATTTTTAAGAAACGAAATCGACAACCTTAAAACTCACTCATGCAGGGGAGATAAAACTACGTACGAGCTTGAACAAAAGCTTTTCACTAAGGAACACGAAATAGCATGGTATTACTTTTTGGCCTTCCATTTTTTCATTTAACAATAATATTTCTTATATTTATTCAGTTATAAGATGGAAGTTTTAAGGTATGAATGTATTTTGAATGATCGTGAGAACAAACTTAAAGAAAACAATATTTCATATACGAATATTAATAGACTTACATATAACATAAGTCAGGATCAGATAAATTCAATTCAATTGCCTTTTGTGCTTGCCAACAACAACATCTGAAACTCTTATGCTATATTTCATATATAAAACTATTTCGGATAGATTTAAAGCTCGTAGCAGTACTTCTATATTCATTTAATGACATCAAATGAACGACATCAAGTAAGTTAAAAACCACTATATACCTAATTGTATAGCAATATAGTATAGCTTATATGTTTATTTAATAGATTTTTCTCATCGTCTTTTGTTTTTTTTTTTAACTTGAACATCAATCCTATCATTTATGAATCTATTGGCTGTCACCGAAATGGTTTGTTTTATTGCATATAAACACGGTTAAATTATAAGCAAAAACTAAAATGGAGATTGATTCAAAAGATAGCACAGATGTCTGCCACTTTTAAATATTAAACTTTTTCTGTGAAGAAAATTGTCCCTATAAACAAAAGAACTTGCTTAAAAATGTTTGAATGTTATCATAACTAAGAACCATCATATGTTACAATGTTAGCAAATATTAAAACGTTTGGCTTTTATTAAAAATAAATTGTGAAAATACTTAACAATGACTGCCAAATTTTCAAAATAAATTATAAACTATTAAATTAAGTTCTTTATAGAAACTTAAACATAATTTACTGTAAATTATGAAAAAAAATTTCTCCAATAAAACTGTTTCATTTTTTTTACAGGCAACGAACCAACATGGAATACTTTTAAAAGTTTATACCCAAAAACCAATTTCCTCAATATCATTGCAGTTAAGTGCAGCACGCGGCAACATTGACTTTCAAACTTTTACTGGTGAGGAGCCTCAGACCCTCAGACCCTAATATGCAACTTTTTGTTTCTAATAATTTGAACGCAAAATGAAAAATCTGGTTTTACGTTTTCACATTGAATTTTTTTTGGGTACTTAAAGCAAAAAGAGTTAATTTTACTTTTTCCAAAAGAAACAACGAGATTTTACAAAAAAAAAAATCAAACTTAAGAGAGGAAAAGAATGTTTGCAACAAATTGCCACCAATTAAATTTATCTTGTTGAAAACTTTTCATGTAATATTTATAGACTCAACGCCCTGTGGTTATACACACAAGCAAGACAAGTTGTGAACGCAAAGAAGTTCTTCGTTCGGTACTTACTACACGCACATATGCAGTACGCAGTGAGCAGTAAGCAGTAAGCAGTGAGCAGTGAACAGTAAGCAATGTTAGGAGACACAACGCAAACACAGCCAACACACACACACATACACACACATGAGATAATATTTATATGCGCGTATAGCAGATATTTTGTTACTCATACGCAGCGTAAGACCTAACCTAAGCCGGCAAGCAAAATTTTTCCACAGTGCAACTGTGTTACTCAATTAGTTTTCATTTCCCTTTGGGTTAAAAATTTTAAAACACTTTGCAGCAGTGACTTTCTTTTAAGTTTCTACTGATTGCACTTTACACATAACGAAAAATCTTAGTGAACCTTCATAAAAATGTATGAGTGCGTGCTGTACGAGGACTAATAAAATTCAAAGCAATTGGAGCACTTCGGCTTAGTTGGCGTTCTGTACTATTCTATACTATTATAGCCCATTTTTTTTGGCAGTCTGTACGTAGCTCATTGAAACGATTTCATTTACTGTGCAAGTAGTAAATAGAAAATAAATAAATAAAATAAAATCAAGAGCAAAAGTTGGGTGCTCCTGCGTTTGTCTGGTCCGCTACTTTTATGTTTCAATTAATTAACACGAAACCACATAAACTTCGCAGCCTGTTATATCCTTCGATTTGGCAGACGGTGAACTTTCTTTAAGAAGTATCATTAACCCGAGTATGGAATAAGTTAAATGTACCAAGCAACGTATCAATGTTTAATGGCAATTTCAAAGTGAATTTCGTATCAATAAAAGTGAATATACGTACATGTGAGTATATAAATATTTCTAATTGTTTTTATGTATTCGATAGCAACAGTGTTTTTGGTATAACCATAAATACAAAGAATAATATTGGATTCTTAATAATCCATTTAAAAGACATTTAACTAAGTGTCTTGAATTTCTACATATATTATATCAAATGAAAAATAAATAGAGTAGCAGGGAACATAAACAAAAATATATTAAACCAGAAAAAAAATCTAATCTAATTCAGTGAATTAGAGTTTTGTTCGCGTTAATGTATAATTCAAATAAAATTAACAGAGGTTTAATTCATATTAATTGTTTTTATATAAATTAATTAACTTTCCTTTAAAAAATTACAAATTTAGATGGTATTTATTTTTAACATTTTTCAGAAATAATCTTTGTCAAGCATTCCTTTTCAGTGGCATAGCAAGGGGAAGTAAAAGTTCTTTAATACCACAGGCAATTATAGACCCCAAGATCAATAGATTCGTTATATTTTATTATTATAAGTACTACATTTAGTGTACGGTTTTTTATTTATGTGAAAAAAATGCACACAAATAGTACACTTAACAGAGTCTAAAACACATCCGAAAATTTTAGGTGTTTATGTTGAGGCACCCAAACAGTAAAATTATAGAGTACTGGTTCCAACACCGCTCACTGTAGATTGAAGAATAACCTATCGAAATTTGGAATTCAATCCAACTCATATTGCAGGTACTGTAGAGAAGAGAGAGAAACTGCATACCATGTGCTTGGGGAGCTTCCGGCACTGATGCACAAGCGGAAGAAACACCTAGGAGAGTATTTCATGGATCATAAGGATTCAAGACTAGGAAAGATAGGCTCTATAATATCTTTCATTAAAGAAATCAGGCTTGGAGAAACTCTCTAATCCGACGAAGTGGCGCATTAGATCTTTTAGGTCGCAGTGCACTATCTTTTCTTTTCAATAATAATAATAATTCCAACACTTCATACTTCAACACTTCATTTCGGGGTTCACTTTAGTAATCTTTTCATAAAAGTAGTGAATTTTATAACGAGCTTTTACAAATGTAGTGAACTTCTGTAACGATCTTTGAATCAATGTAGTGAAGTTTTTAGTATCCATAAAGAGACAGTAAAATGTTTTAGGTTATTTTAGTGTAATTTAATGTTTATCTAAAAACACTTTATTGTAATGATTTTAATGCACATTATTGTATAGGTTTTGTCTAGGTAAAACAACAATTTATTGGCATTTGTGATAAAGAAATAGATTTAACAGAGTTGAAGTTGCGGGTAGATGACCTTGACGCAATGAAAATTTAAAATCCCAGCAATAAAAACTAGCAACTTAAAGTTATATCTTACTTCTTTAATAGACAAATGGTTCAGAAATCTTGGATATTGCAGGAGATAGTTAGAACTAGAAGACCTTAAATTATGCATTGTTTGTTGATCGTTAAAACTCCTAACACGATATATATTAGAATAAAAAAATTCCATAGACTAACTATATCTGATTTAAATTACACAATGCTGTCTATATCATATTAGTAATTTTTTCAAAAACAAAAAAAAAATATATAAAATAAACTAAATGTTGAGAATTCAAAATTATCCCAACGTCAAAATGCCAATTTAAGCAGCAAGTGTGTATTTTGCTTTATCAAATGTTATTTTAGCTAAAATCCTTGAAAACTAACTAAATTAATCTGATAGAAACTATAAACTTTTTATCACTTTTCACTTTGCTGTCGTGATATTTCGCTTAATTTTGTTTATAAAGAAATTCTGTGTTAACTTTCGAAAATATTTCCAATTCTAAGCAAAACATTTATTATGATAATAATAATAATAATAGGAACAACAAGAGCAACAAACATCAGTGATACACAACAGTGATATTACAGCATCAATAGCGATTGCAGCAACAACGAAACCAACAATAATTTTGCAGTTTACTGCGTTCACTGGGAAAGTAGAGAGTGCATAGTTTGAAGTCGCTTGAGCGACAGTTTCATCAGTTGACGATGAAATATTTACAAAATGACAACTTGATTGACAGCTGCTTGTCAGCCATGTTTAATGTAATTTTCTCTCCCCTACCATGTTTGAATGGTGTAGTTGTAATGCAAGTTTATAGCAAGAAACGTAGGTGCTTTTTTATACACTTGAGCTTTTATCAAATAATCAAAAATAAAAAAATATAAAAATAAATAAAAAAAAAATAATAAAAATAAAAGAGACAGAATATAACAGAAAAGAGACAAAATTAAATTGTTTGAAATATTTGATTATCACTGCAACGAAGGATTTTTTGTCCTTTTAATAATTTAATAAATTTCGTAGAAATTAAGGTAGCAATGAAGAAGTTTAGAGTTTTAATTAGTTATATTACATTAAAGTAATATGATATAAAGGGAGCTAGAAAACGTCGTATATAATAGAGTATACAATAAAAAAATATGTTTAAAATGCATATCTATGGATGTTTGGATAAATATTCTTTAAATAGATATTAAATACATAAAACATTATAGATGTACTATCTATTGGAACAATACTAGAAACAATACTATGCATTTTCCTCTATGTATTAAAACTGTCCTAACAAACATTTTATAATTTTATTATTATTATTTTAGTTTTCACTTTCGAATACTCAAAATAATTCCATCACAAATTGACGCAGCGTTTGAAACGTTCAACGAATTTTCAAACGTCAAAAACTAGATGATCGTTTTAGAGGACCCGGATAGTATCGATCATATTTTTGACTGTTTTAGTGAAGATGCTCGGGATCAGTATCTGCAACTAAGCCGAAATCGACTAAATCAAAGGAGAAAGTTGGGCTAAGAATTTTTACTAAATCAATGTCATTGCATCTATTTTGAATTGAATTTGAAATTAACTAAGTTTATCTCAATATTTGTTACAAAAATTCCAATATGACACTGTAGATTAAGCTATCACCTTAACATACATCTTAGCTCTTGCAAATCTTACAAATGAGAAGTGAGATTGCGAAATATATTCTGAGATCAATACTCGTACGTTCTGCATTGATACATAAAACAAGGAAACTACTGTGTTAACATATTTCACTTGATGATGACTTGAAACTTCCAAAAATGGGACTAATTCTTCTATTTATTAAAAATTTCTTATTTATAAAGAGTAAATTTCTAAGTCCATAAAGAGACACAGTAGACCTCAAAGACCAAAAAATGCTGTATGAAGTCATCCGCACACAGTTCCGCTGCCAACTTTTTAAAATAGATCATTAAATAAATCATTAAATAGTATTATCCGACTTCGGAAATATGCCAAAAGAAAGTTAATCTTTACTTCCATATAATAACATCTATAAAAGTTTCTACTGGAACACCAAATTTAGTTGAATATGTACGTGATATTTTATTCAGTAATTATATACCTAATTGCAGACAAGATTTCTATTTTTGTGCCACCCCGATTTAGCAACGAATATATATATATATTGACGTCTATTTAGATCAACTTCATATGCCGATATACCATAGATCTCAATATATCGAGATGTACATTTAAACCATTAACAAAACCAAAACATCCCATCTAACGTCCTCGTACATACAAGTACTAGTACATGCAATTTTTATATTAATAATATAAACAACTAATAATAGTAGGTGTCTCGATAGCGTATCTATTATTGTTGGTAGTTTACATGTAAATATAATAAATTTCAAGCTTAAATGTCTATATTTTACTATATCTGCCTATTAGCATAGTAATAGAGCTGCTCAGAATGGACTTTACTTAAATCCTATGTCAAATTGAGACGTCCTAGAGATAGGAATCGTGCCCAATAGCATGTTGAGGGCCATATTTACCAAAGATTGAAATTGAAACCAATCGTGTGATAACTGTATTTGATATTCTCGAACTAGTGTAGTTGGACGAATTTTAACTAAAGGCAAATCTATCTCTCGCAATGTACTATAGTTCAAGCAGCAACCTATACCATACAATAGGTTTCCTTGGACGAACCAGATTGTACAGTTTAAAAAAACTATTGCACCTGGCCAGAGAAAGGTACTTCTTCATTAATACAATGTACATCATAGTGAAATTGTTTATATTTGTATGCAAATTATTCCGTCATCTTGTAACGTCTTTAGACTATAACTTACTTTTACTTTTCCTATTGAAATACTCCGCAAACCTTGTTACTTTTGCGTACTACGGCGTCGATGTAGATTGGATTTCGCGATATATTGGTTTAATGCATAATTTGATAGCATTTATTGTTACATGCCCTGACATTTATTTATGCGAATTGGTTAACGTGATAATTACATCACAATGCATTATAAATGAGATGGCCTATGCAATTGTGCGGCCATAATACGCTGAAGTTGTAAATTGCATTTGAACATAATTTTAACGAAATTAAAACGAAATGTTTTGTATCATTAAATTTTAAATAGTTTCGTCTGTTTTGCATGGTGGCAATTTGGTACTTCGTTATTACTTCACAAACATTTGGTCAGGTCAGCACAAGCAGCACTTTAAACAGATCCAGTCCATTGCAGTGTAAAAGCGATGGATGAAATAGAAGCGCAATTAAATAAAATCAAATCGAAAGAATTTTATTTATTTGACATTAACATCGAATATTGAACATGAACAACGCGCATAATTTTCATCAATAATTGAAAGGTATTTTAAGCACGATGTACATATATCAACGGCACATCACACAAATGCAATAAAACGCAACATAAAACATCACTTTACGGTGAATTTACCACTTCAAATATTAATAAAAGGAAACTAGAGAGCTCAACTAATCCAAAAAAGTAATAGGGTTCCATATTCGAACTGTATTGAAGTTCATTTTTCATTTTAACAGATATTAAATTATTGTATTTAGATAAGCTTCTCTGCTAATAGAACTACCTTAATTTAATTGACTCACATTCTTCAATATTATTCAGGCTAGACAGAACCCTTTATTATGTTCCATATTCATATTATAAAGCTTGGAGATTTTCTCACTGCCACCTAAAGATTAAGGTCCTTGTTAGAGTACCACACCTTCTGACAAATTTCTCGAGCCGATCCTTGGTTATCCTTAGAATCCCATTCATCCCTATAAATTGAGTACCTATATGAATGTAAAGAGTTGTGGCTGCATCTTATTACGGTAGTTGGGTTTCTGATCAATGCTACGGGCTAGATTAAGTCTTTCCCTATAAACCTTCCCATACTTCTTTTTGGCTTATTTCAGTTCATTCAATATTATATCATTCATATTTCTTTTCCATCTTTCACTCCTGAATAAGAGGAGTTTGATGACTCTAAAATTGTCAAGGCTCCAATAACAACTGGAATGAATAACTAAATCGACATAAAATTATACGTTATTTTCTTTCACAATTATAATTTTATTGGTTCTGGCATCATTTGCGAGAGATATAGCGTTAGACCTGAGAACCTTTTTCTACAATGGTTTAAACGAATATATTGGTCATAAAATCCTATTGCTCGGCAGACTAAGATTCTTTAATGATTTCTTTGCAAAAGATAATGATGTTGGTGTATTAATGGTCCAATTATTCCATATTAAATTTCATAAATTTCTTATCTAAACACAACAATTACAAAAGATAAGCTTGTGCTACCCACTGACCTAGTACCCAATTTACAACCGCCACGAAACCCTGCATTCAAGGACTAACAATATTTTATTTGTATACAAACGAGTGTGGAAAAAATTTTTTAAATAAAAATCAGAAATCCAAATTCAAATTAAAAATCAAAAATCAAAACCAAAATCAAAATCAAAACAGAATCAAAGCTTAACAATTTTAATCAATGAACAAAAAATTTGGAATTTTGTTATTTATGCATTTATGTGCAGTCATTGCAGGAGTTTTTGTTGTTGTTGTTGTTGTTGTTGTTGTACGCGATGTTGCTGCGATTGCAGTTGCATTTCCTCTAACAACACCGACAACACCAAAAATAATAAAGTGCAAAATCCAAACAAGCACCACAAATCATTTTTTATTGAATTTTCATGAAAATTTTAGTTGCAATATAAAAATAAAAGGACACAAACTTTTTAAAAAGGATTTGGGTGGACAAAAATTTTGTGCTATTAATATTGTAGATTTCTGTATTTTGTGTTGTTGCTGTGTTTTTTTTTTTGTTTTATTTAAGTTTTTTATTATTCATTAGAACAATATAGACTTTGTTTAGACTGCAAAAAAGCAATAGAAGAACGAAGTGCATAAATAAAAATAAAATTCGCATTTGAATTTGTTGCAAACTGTGAATTTTATGCAAGCGAAACAGAGTCCAGTGTCCTGATCCTGGGCCTGGTCTGCATTGTGCATTGTGCATTAAGCAGTTGAATGGGTGTTTACAACTGAAGCTGGCTGTACTTTATACACCTCAACAATGCGATTATTATTCCTGCGCTTTTTAGTTTTTATTGAACACCCAAAATTTAAAATTCACTATAACGCAAATTCATCCAAATCACAACAATTTACTTTATTCTATTATTCTAACTGATTGTAAACTATTATTATATGTAAATCAGAAGGGACAAGAATACACCACGACCTTTGACATATATTGTGCTATCTCCGGACGTAGTCTCATAAGCTAACATAAACAAATTAAGAAATTTCATATATCGAAATATTTTTCTATATTCAATATAGCAGTCCTTATTTAATTAATTGAAACTAAAACAGAGATACTAAATGTCCTTAAATCTCAACTCTGAAATGTGGTCGATAATCGGAGCATGCTTACTTAAAAGACAAAAGGTGTTTAAATTAAGAAACCTCTTAATATTTTTGTTGAGAAATCAATAAAGCAGTTTTGATTATCTTCGATCGGGCTATGATTTTCAAAATAATTTATATACTATAATTTTAAGTACAAGTGCATTCGGATAACTGGATATCTGCATAGCCACTTAAGACTTATAAGGAAGTTAATGCACTCTTTGCGTTTGCTTCATTTGCATCAAAACTCTTCAGTTTGACTTCATAAAGACTCCGATCTTATGAAGAAAATTAAGGCATCTTCTTAGTTATTTCGTTAGTATCAATATTTTGCAGTCCCATGAATGAATCTTCTCAATAAAACTCTCTTTCTGAGAGTCCTTAACTCTCTTTAAAGAAAGTTAAGGACCCTCAGTTGTTTCGTTAATATCAGTATTTTGCAGTTCCATAAATGAATCTTCTCTATACAACTCTCTCTCTTTCTTTCTTGTGAATATTCTCTATACAGAATTCGATCTTATTTTCTTGTGAATATTTTATACAAACACTTCTATTTTATTCTCCTGTGGAGGGTTAATAAAGAAAATAAAATAAGGACTCTCCTCAGTTGTTTCGTTAGTATCAAAATTCCACAGTTTGATAAGTGAATAGTCTTCATTCAGACGACTTCACGATCGTTTCGTTAGTTCTTAAATTTTTCTGAGGAAGTATTCAGACAAGTCTTACTTTATTTCTACTAGCTAACACAAATATTAGATTTTCGTGACTTCAAACTAACCTAGAGTTAAATATCTTATAGCAAAACCTAAGTTTTAGATACTGAATGCATTTATTAAAGTTTGGACAGTAATAAAAACTAAAGTCAAGATAAATTAATTTAAAGAATTAAAAATATTATTCATTTAAATTATATTATATTCTTTAGTTTATGTATTATATGTATTTGCTACCCTCGCATTTCAGCCCTTATAAATTCACAGATATGCACTCTTCCATCGTTTTCGTATTTATGCAATTGCTTCAACTCTAACGAGAGCACAAATAATAAAGAAAGTATATTCGCATTTTCACTTCAAAAACTTACCAAACACTTTGCTGAGTCCATGTTTGGCCATTAAACTCTTATTCTGCGAATTCTCAATCAGACTGATGCAGTTCTGTGATGAACAGCGTCGCTTCACCGCGCACTCAGCACCAATATTTGCCATGAAAGCCTAAAATAAGGAAAGAAAAAAATTAATAAAAAGAAATATTTTCGATTAAAATTGCATGCAAAATTCACTGTGCAATTGCAATTGTCAATAAACACCACAAGTGGTGACAGGACAAAAAACAGAAAAAAATACCAGGAAAAAAGGAGGAAAAATATCCTTTCCACAATATAAGCAACGAACGCGGCGTGCTGCTTTTGATTTTTTATGAAAAGGTTTTTAATTTTATTTATCAAAACTTGGAAGCCAGAAATTTAAGAAGAAAAATTTCATATAAATTAAAATATTAAATAATAAAATTTAAGAAATAAATGCTAGTAATTGCGGTTAAAAGATTTAATAGCTTAAGCTAAAGTATTTGGATGCTTAATTTCAGCACCAAAACCGACAAGCGTTTTATTCCAAAGCCGATCGTCAACAGCTTGTGTCATATGCAATATTCATCCATATTTCAATGTCAGTAAAAAATAAAAAATAAATGGATTACTGATCCCTAGCAGCATTAGTTGGGCTACAAACATCGCAAAGCAACAACAACAACAACATCGTTACTCCCGGCCTACAGACCGATAGTAATGTAATAATGAATATGATGCAATAATGCCAGCAGTGATATATGTCTGTAAGAGTTTTCACTTCAGAATTATTTCACAACATCGTTACTAGAAAATATCGTTACAAACTCATTAAAATTTAAAATAATCCGTTCAACTTGTACCTGTGCACTGCTTTCTATATAATGATATATTCGAAAATCATATGTTATTCCAAATTCCAAATTATTTCAATTTACCCACTCTTCATGTTCTCGATTAAAAAACCAAGTTTTACTATTAGCATTCAAAACGGTATCTTTAAAATGCTTATGACAGAAAATATATTAAGCAGAATATATCCTAGGAATTATTCTGGATAAAATGTCAACTTTAGCACAACCATAGAAGATTTCAGAAAAATAAATTAGAATCCTTTTGATTATAGTCAAAAGTTAGGAATCACAGAATAATATATGTACAGTATTAGACAGTTTTCAAGCTTTCCTTTCTGTTTTTATTTTGTCAATTTTATCAGGTAGTATCTAACGATTTGATTCTAATTTATACTATAAAAAAATATTGATATACTTCTACAAACTACCTACTAGATAATATAAGTACTGCTGAATCCTCTTCAACTGGCTTGGTTACCCAAGGGCTTACAACAACAACACGCATTAGCTTGAAAATTACAGAAACTTATTTGTTGATGAAAATATCTATTAATATATATATAATATATGAACATATTTTACTTATTGCAGCTTTTGTGGACATTTGCTACAGTGGTTTCAAAACCATGTAATAAGAATACGCTGACTTCATTGAGTATAGGGAATAGGGAAAAAAACTGGATGTTACCACAAATATTTTCTCAAACTGCACATAATACTTTTAAGAAAAGCTATTGATCGCCTCAAGATTTGTCAATTACACAAGCAATGTGGAATGATGCAGACGAAAACATATCTACTCTGTTTCCGACTACCGTATTATCTGAATCATTTCATCCGCTCATCCGCATCATTTTATTAGTCAGATAACGACAAGTTTGCTGATTTGAAACTGACATACTTGACAGAAAAACATATTAAAAGAATATCACATCCTATAGTCTTCAATTGCAAGCATACCGTACCTAACATTATAAGCAGTTTCCCATATTGTCAACAGATCTACACAACACTGTCATATTCTAGCATGTCCAGGAAATACTGATTGTAGCTGCAACAACTAAACTCTGTCTACGATTAATCAATATTTATTCGCATTAACACACATCACATCAAGATCTTCCTAAACACATCTGTTTAACAAGCATATACAAGGTAAGTACATATAAAAATATAAAAAAAACATTTTAAATTACTTAATATACTATTTTGTGTAGAGGATAAACTATTAGACAATCCATAGCCATGAGATTATGATATTCACGAATTTACAGAGTCGTGAAAAATCCAGATGCAGCTATTTGCCTAAAAGAAGTCTCTCGCACCACATTTGACGGTTTTGTTTTGTTCCATATATCGTAACGAATTTTCTGCTAAGATGGATAAATTGGAAAATTTGCTGCTGTTCAGTTAAGGACTTTCACAGAGAATATGTTAAGATGTTTCAGCATTCATTTCACAAAAGCGACAAATACAAGTCTCTATAAAGCATGTAAGGTCTCTGTAGTGCTAATATATCACAATGAATGGAGTATATTTGAGACTGACTTGTATGGGTTGGTGATGCACTAGGCCTGTCTTTGGTCTTGACGGTTCATCTAGTATTTTTCAAATGGGTATTTCTTATAATGTGAAAAATTTTTTACTATTATTAGTACGTTCCGAGTTTTTGAAAACCTACATTTAAAGATAATTCTATTAATAAAATTCAATATCAATGTTAATTACTTTTACTATTAGTTTCATAGTGCAGCAAGAAATGTTTTGTTTCCACTAAAATTAAGGTACACATTTTATTTTTTTCCTCATACTCTTTCCTAACCTAATCCGTGTGCACGTATTTGTAATTATAAATTAAATTTATTTATCATACATTAAAGTGTGTATTCCTAACAATTGATCTATATTATATAGCTATACTCCACATTACGTCACCCATATTTTTAATTTAATGACAGCACATACCAATGTAAACTCAAATAATTTGTGACTGCGTCATATTGAAATGACAAGGCTCTTGAAATTTGACTCAGTCTAATTTTTAATTACTTTACTATTACACACCCACTCCTTTCTTATCATACTATAACCTACGCATTCTATCTCCTACTACCTTTGCCATTTCTCATCGCTGGTGATGAGTAACCGCTTTGTATTTTTGCTTGTCTACTTTCCTTAACGATAGTGGAACAACCTGGTTTACAACAACAGGAACTACAGCTTATATTTAAATGTCATTTGTATAACTTTTTCTCACCTCGAAAAGTTTGCACGTTTCACTGTCCGTCAAGCCGTGCTGCAGATTCCTACCAAAGTTTTTAACAAATTCACACAAAGTCTCACATAATTGCGTCTCCTTCCGCTGGCAAATGTTCAGCATGCAATGCAGTAGGCGCAAGGCGTACCACTTGATTTGCTTTTCCTTGATTTGAGGTGCGTAATGAGCAAACAAATTTAATGAAATACGCAGGGAACTATAATTTTGTATAAAAAACGAAAGCACTTCATTAGAATACTTTTTCATACAGAAAATTATTTTACAAACCGTTGATTTCCATTTCGTTTGATTTCACCATACAAATCCATTAGAATCCGACTCACCCGAGTCTTTTCCAAAGTTCGAAAAATCTTATTTAAATTCTCCTCAGCGCACATCCGCACTACCGAATCCAAATCCTCACAGAACAGGAGGAGCACATTGGTCGCCTTTGAACAATGTGTGGCGTAATTGTGATGACTCGCTAATGCGGGATGCGTAATGCAGTCGGCGATGTGCTGAAAACACGCAATCTTTTCTTTTTGGCTGGCAAAGAATAATAGTCAAAATATGGTAAATTACTTAAATAATTATGATAATTACCTGCATTCCCGATTCCGCAGCTGTTCAACGTAAGCAGTAAATGTATTGACAATATTAGTTTTATCCATTTTGCATTTGTCTGCTTATCTTTTGCATTTTATTTGCAAAAAATTTTTATATAAGAAAACTACGCTTAAAAGCGCATAATAATAAAATCGCCAAACTATCTTTTAGACTTTTACATTTGTTTTTTGTTATTGCATTTGGAACTTTTATAAATTAAGAAATTTATAAGCAATTGCGTTTCCTGTTATTTACTAATAACAATGAAAATAAACCTACGTCGCCTATGGAAACGTCAAATCGTTGCGAAAAACATATGTTTAGCGATGACACTATGCCATATGATTCACGCAAAGGTTATCGATTACTATAAAATACTTTTGATATATAGAGGGCGCGCTGTTCAATTTTTAAACATTTTGTGTTGATGAAAATAAATAATTAGTTATTTTTATTTAAAAATAATTATTTCACGGGCCAATTGATTGGACAATAAAAATCTTATAAAACTAAATAATAAAATGTTTTTTTTTAAAAAAATATTATTATTTAATAACTGACCAATTAGCCCGTGAAATAATTATTTTTATTTAATAAATAAATAATATATTATTTACAGTCTTTTTTTCCTTTCTTTCGATTTAATATTCTTATTAAAACAAAATTTTTAAAATAAATACAATATTTTTTTAAATATTGTATACAAACTGCGATATGAGTTCTATGCTCTCGATATAGAATTTATATACATATATACATATTTATATGTATATGAATAAATAAAATACATTATAAAAAATGCGGTACCAACTGTTATGGTATTTTAAGATGAAATTGTTTTTTAATTAGCAAATCAATTTCACCAATGATTTCAAAGAAAGGCACATGGAAAATTAATCGTTTGTTATGTGGAAGAAACATTGGGATAAGATATCAGGATTAACACAATCCAAATCACTTATTGGTACATACATTAATAAAAGATACCAGGATTGTATAAACCTATCAAAAGAAAAACTTAGAATCAACACAGGAATTCTAACAGGGCACTGTAAAGTACAATACCACCTTATAATACAAGACTGGGTATACATACATACATACATACTTAAACTGTATACTACTTATATTGACGCAACAAGGCTTACAGACCTACTCTAAGCACAGAAGGGTGCACGGTCGCAGTACCACATCTGACACCGGATACCCAGTCTTTCTATTTAAGCCAGATTTAAACGCGAAAACAAATCATTGAGGAGGATTAGAGGTTCTTTTGACTTTAAGAGCCGATTTTACAGAATGAAAGGGAGTACAAATAAAAGGGAATATAAATACGAATATATGGGTTTAGATATGATTCAATATAGGAATTATGAAAGCACAGGGGATTATTTAAAGACAAATGTGGATTAAGGATGGTTAGGATTTTAATTGAAGCGACATCTACCTTCATGATTTGTAGTTTGAGCTCACACTTAGATCATCAACTTTGCTGACCTGATTTATACGTAAGTCAGTTTTAAGACTTAAATTAAAATTGTCAATTCGGTCTTAAATTATTGATTGATATAAGGTCTTGAACCCGGCCTATCGTAACGGCAGTTCAGTTCAAAGCTACAAGGATTTGGTTTAAAATCGGTTCAGTGTACAATCTATTCAAGATCCTCAGAGATCAGTATTATCATTATTGGCGCATTCATCGCAAACTGCAGAGACCTCTGAAAAGAAATGCTGCATCAGATCGAAACTCAATAATAAATTTCTAGTTGTTGGCCTATAGCTGTCTATTTACAAGCTAAATATTCATAATCAGCTGTGTATGTCTTTACACGGTCCTCGATTGTAGTGCTTTAACGCAGACTAAAGAATTAGAATATATTATTTTATATGATATAATAGGCTATCTTATGGGCATATGCATCAGATATAGGAGAATGGGTAAGGAAGCACTTTTCCACCATGACTGTAATGTAAATAAATTAAGATAAATTGAGATAAATAAATAAAGTAATGTAAAGAAGAAATTTGGTAGGATATAGTAGGTGATTGTAACAGTATGAATGGTCCGCATCATATCCTGGAAAATTGGAAGGAATGGTCCAGTATTGTCTGTAATGTTAACAAAGAATAACAAGAATAAATTTAATAAATCGAATTATCTTTCTTTGAACCCACAATATATTAAACCCTATTGTTATTGTTGCTTGCGTTTCAAAATTCGACGAGGTCGTTCCCGATCGCTGGATCCTGGTAAACAATTGAATAGTTGATTCAAGTTGTACGTAACCGTTTTGATTGCTCTTACCAATACTCACTTTTCTCTCTTCATCTTCATCTTCTTGTTCATGAGTTAGTGCTATTACGCACTTTTACTCTATAATGGCTGGGGGGCTTATCACTACCCCACACTAGGCTAAGAAATCATATCATTTATTTATCTTTTAGTTGATGACGAACCTTATATCAGCATATCTTCCTTCCTGAATCCAGACGTGGACTTGAGGATTGTTAGGGCGGGTGAATTGTTTTCTTTAAAATGACATTTAAAGAAAACTATTTCTGAGCTTACTTAGATTCTATACTCATAAGATTACATTGAGACGAATGATATCCTTAGGGACGTCAAGATTGATTCGATCAAAAAAAACATAAAGAATAGATCACTGAAATTATTTACGAAAACTGATAGGCTTACCAACACCGCGTTATTGAATCTCAGAATGGTTACAGACTCCTCGGGAGGGTATGCAGATCTGAGGTCAATTATTGCTTAGTCTAATGAAGTGACAAACAATAATTCAGTCAAGGCGTAGAGAGGGGTTAATAGAGAGTAAAAGTGCTCAAATGCACTGACTCAACTAGCCTTAATATAATAATAATTATTAAAGGTATTATACTTAGTAATAGATTACATCCAGCGCTGGCGTCTTCAATAACAAAAACAACAACATCTTTTATTTATACATTTTTATTATTTTCTTTTGATTTCTTTATTTAAAATATATATAAAACTAACAATAATTTTCGATATTTACTTAAAATTTTTTACGAACTTTAATTTCATCATTTTTGTTTATTTATTTATTTTTTTTGTTTTGTTTGGCAAACTAAAATTGTAATAAGCAATTATAAACTCTTATTTATAAACCCATTAAGAAAATTACAAGTATTCAAAAAAATTTTTCCCCATATACATACATATACATATACTCTATATATTAGTTCTTTTGCAGTATATATCTTTCTTCAATATAATTAACTTTAGAAGTACTAGCATTATATAGAAAAAGATATTCATTAATCACAGTCCATTTTTAAGATTAGTTGAAGTATAGAAAGTGTCCAATTATAGATTCACAAATTCATAGATTCATAGATTCATAGATTTTTCGGTGTCGGTACTTTGGAGCGTTTTTGCAATGTAAATGGACGGTAAGACGGTAGAGAGAGCTAACTTAAATACCCAAAAGTGTGTATAATTTTTGTGCTTTCGATTTTAATTTGTTTTAATTCAATTTGTTTTTTTTTTTTCATTCAATTTGTTTTAATTCTACGCTTATATATAATTAAATCTGCATTATTTACAAAATTAAAATACAAAGTAAAAATACAACCTAAACCTTAAAAAATAAAATAAAAATAAAATTTAAATAAAAAATCACACCACTGTGCACAGTGGCAACATTTCTTGTTTTTCGCTTTGTTTTTGTTTTTGTTTTTGTTGTTTTTTTAATGTTTAAATAAATTAGTTCGAAACTTCGAAAAGATGTAAGAAGATATGCACTGAAGAGCAAGGAAACATAATATGAATAATTTTGACGAGGAGGAGGAGGAGGAGGAGTAGGAGGAAAAGGAGGAGTAGCTAATGCCGAAAGTGTATGAATTTTGTAGAGAAGTAACTAGAATTTTCATGCTACTAATGTAAGATATAAAATTTTTTATAAATTTATATGTAGATAAACAATATATGAAATACAAACATATAAAACAGTTACAGTTAGTTAAGCGCTATAAGGTAGGAATTATATACCTATATCCTAAACTGTTGTATATGAAATTCAGACGAATTTATGATGACTACTTTATAGGCTACTTTATGCAATACACTTACATATATTCAGCCTAAATTAATATACCAAAATAATTACATTTAATTACTTTAAAAATAAACTTAATTCTTTCCACTTCACAGTTCACAGTTTAACGTTATGTTATTATCCTCGCTTTGCACGCAGCACGATTAGAGTCAGCACCAAGAAACCCAAAACCCAGCCAAGTGTACTCAGAAAACCGCCATACACGTCTCGTTCGACGATCTCCCAACCACGCGTCAGTATCGAACGCAACGAAGTTGTGGCCAACGTCAACGGCAGGCACAGCGAAATGTACCTGAAATAGCATATGGAAATGTGTGGAGAGTGTCATACTCGTTTTGTCTGATTAACACAACTGCTCACTGCTATAACTTACCTTAACACGACTGGCATACCCTCAATGGGCCAAATAACGCCTGATAAGAGCAGCGTAGGATAGAATGAACCCAACGCCAATTGGATGGCGTTACGTTCCAGTTCGCAAATGGATGATATAAGAAAACCGAAGCACATGCCGCACATACCTTGCAGCAACGTTAGCACAATGACCCAGAAGAGCTGTCCGTTGTTTGTAACTCCAAAAACGACCAACATGAAAATCAACACAAGCGCTGTCTGTCCACACATAACAACGAATTGGGTGATCACATGCGAGAAGAGAATTTCTCCAGGCATTACACCTGCCACCCAAGAACGATCGAGCAAACCCTGAAAAGCAAAAGTGTGCAAACATGTCAATTATAATGATTATTTGGGATTGTTTATGGCGTTTGTGTGGCGTTTGTGGCGTTTGTGGTATGGCGAGAAATAAAAATAAATCTTCAAACATCTACAATCTTCAATTTGGCAAAATAAACATTTTCAAAGTTACACATGCGCAAAGCACAAATAATCAAATAATCAAAATATTCCAAAATTATTCAGCGACCATAAATGAAATGGAAGTGCTGAGCTCGAACGCATTAAACATTTTAATCGATTCATTTTGACCAGAACTCTTCGACATTTTTCGACATTTATTTCGATAATCGAAGTCGTAAAAATAATATTAATATTGTATTTATTGAAAATCTTTTATATAATAATTGTAATTTTACCCACCTCAGTACGTTCAGTAATCAAAACCGATGACGTCAATGCAACAGCCAAAAAGAATACAATACTAAAAAAACATAAACAATAGAGAAAAACATTAAAATTAATTAAATTATATATATATATCTACACATTTATATATAATAAATTCAATAAATAAAGCCATTCTTAAAATTAATAAATAATAAAAAATTGATCTTTTAATGTTAATAATATATATACATCATGGAAGAAGTAATATTTGACATTGCCGAATCTTGAACACTCTACACGTAGTGTCATTGAGAGTTCCTTAATAAGAACTTTCAATTTAGAATTAAGGGTCACTAAAATCTTAATTGATCGATTTCATTTTTACAATAGTTTTTCAAGAACCATGAGCGTTGCACAGCTGAACAACCAAAATTAAATAAAACAATGGATGAGACATACCTAAGACATAAAAATATACCACAACTCGATGACAACGTTTTAACCGGGTACAGTAGTCAAATAGTGACAACGCTTTTAAAACAAAGTGCTAAATTGGATTGTCAGTGGCCCATTATAGCAGACTTCATTGTTATGCAGACGAAGAAACTAGGAATCTCCTGAATAACTTACGCTTCATCCAATATTTAAACCTTAAGAACCTATACAATCTCTTTGATAACCAACAAAAAAGCGATATATACAAACATATTTTTGTTATTAATGTCTAAATATTTTCATATATACAAACTACTCGTTAGTTTTAGAAACTGATGGTTGTCTAATCAAACATTCTAGTCTTGTTGTTGTTGAAAAATAGCGAAAAAAGGGTGCATTAAAGACATTGTCTGTAACAAACACAGATATATCCTAGTAAAAATTTCGCCTAAAATTTCTTCAGTCAACTATTTAGAAATCAATCCATCGTATCTGAACGGACTTACTTAAAAGAGCCGATGTAAGTCTAACTCCCAAGGGAATGAACTGTCACTGAAATTAAGATTCGTCTGTCTCAAAAATTTTGGGGCTATATCGTTTTAAAATAATGCCACAAACATACTAACAATGTCTTCGTCGGGCTTGCGTAGATGGATTGTAAAATATTTGAGTATGTTTTTGCAGTTCTCTGATTTAGTTATAAAAAGAGAAGATATATCTACAAGAAAGTATAGTTTGTGTAAGAGGGAATTTTTTTCTTAACATCACTTAACCCACCACTGTGGATATGTCACTGAATGATTACATCCATTTTTCTAGTCAAACTTATCAAGTATATACTATATATACTAATATAAAAAATTCACCAATAATTAGTGAAAATAATAAATAATATGATATAGATAATTGTTATAAAAATAATAATATTAGAGGAAGAAAGAAATAAACAAAAATTGAATAAAAATATTTTAAAATTATATTTTTCACAATGTTTGCACTTACGTCAATATCACACCCGGAGCTACGAAGTCTGTAAATGATGGATTCATATTGCCATAGATGGGGTCTTTAAATTGTATAGGCACATCACCCAGTTTCGGATTATTACCACACTGATCTAGAAGACCCATTGCGAAATCACGGTATGACAACAATATATCGCGATTCAGCATAACACCAATCTGTTGATTGGACATATCCAACCAAACTTTGATTTCCGATTGATCAATTGTTTCTTCATCAGAATCTCGACCTAAATAACCACAAATATATTAACTTTCTTATGTTAGTATTAAAAGGATATGAACTGGTATTTACCCAATGCTGCTCTCGCCGTAAATGCATCCGTAAAGTTTTCTGTTATGTATACCGCACCCCATGCCTTACCAACTCGTACCGCTTCTTTAGCTTCTTCCAAATCCGTGTAATATGTTTTAATAACACTTTTATTCAAATGATTCAAATAGCGACAACCCAAATTCGTGAAATGACAACCATCTTCCCAGTAGCAAGTCTCCTGAAAGAAATAATAAAAAATGTGTTATAATATATATTTCAAGATCTGTCCAGTACTAGGTAACTTGATACTCACAGTGTTATTCATTTCATTATTCACAATTGCGAGATGTAAACCTTGTGGATCACGTCCAATAGCCAAACAGAATAGAATTACTTGCATCACAGGCAGTGCGAAAATAAACAGCATCACACCGACGTTACGCCACATACGCAGGAAGTTTTTACCTAATAATGCCTTGATTTTGCCCTTAGATGTGGACTGAAATAGTGAAATTGTAGTTGGAGGGAATAGTTGGAGGAATTACAATAGTTGAACTAGAGATTTGTATTGTCGTCTCAGTTGTAGTACTCACCTTACACAAACTCGCGTAGCAATCTTGACAGCTTTCCTCATCGTTGGGTTGGTTACGTTTTGTAGGTGGTGGTTCGTAGGGTTCTTGATTTAACTGCGTATAAATTGGGTTTTTGATATTTTTTTTATAAGCGAATTGTTTTGTGGTTTATTAGAATGAGAGAATTTTATGCAGGTGCACATGCGTGAATAAGGAAAATCGAGAATAGATCAGATTTTAGTACAAGATATAGGAATGGCATGAACATGGACATAGAAAAAAAATTTTTTTTTTTTGTAGGAGGAGAAGGCTATGTATAGAATATAACTTAATTTCTTGCTAAGAGTATATGTACGGATCTACCTTTTCATACTGAAATATATTTTATATATATGTTTTATATGCGATGTTTCTACGTGCCAATGCAATCTAACAAGTAAATATTCCACAGTTAAATTTGAGAACTATCAAAGGAGCTAAAATATCTACATGTAGATATCTCGCAAATGGGTTTGAATACTAAAATACTCACGGAATTACCACGGAACTCTTTATAATAAGATACCCCGACAGGTATTACACTCAATCTACCTGCTTTTAGATTTTGTAGTCGAAGACTGGAAAGATTGTAAAGCTGACTTATTGTCCGAATACTCGATATTATCTCGTCATCTATTTAAATGCGATACATTCTTGTATCCTGCCGTAGAAACATGTGTTTTATAATAACATAATAATAGTAAAATGTATTATTCCTCAACTTCGGTAATGCTATAGCTAAGCCATTTAAAAAGATCAAAAGGAATATACAAAAAGAAATGAGGAATAAAATACTTGTCACTTCCTTGAAGATTTTGAATTAGAGAAAAAAATAGCTTCTCATGGAGTAGTTTTGAAGTTCTGCGCAGAAAGGAATAGTTTGTAAGAAAGAGAAACAGTTTATTTTTAAATTTTCGAAAAATTGGTAATGAATGACTTAGGTACCTTTCTGCAACCAGTCATTCATCTTAAAATTCACTTAAACCTCATTGTTCCCTGTTTTCTAAATTTCTTCTCACATAGCTCTTTGATATCTAAGACAGCTTTTCGTCAGTTGTTACTTTACGGTTCGTTACAAGAAACTGCACTATATTTGGCACTGGTTGTATGGATCGACGTAAAGATTTAAGCTTAATTGTTCTATCAAATTATAGACGCATTATCTAATCTTACTTCATTTAAAGTATTATTTAACAATTTACTGATACTTTGCAGCATCAATGAATCAATTATCTTCAAAATAATCAATTAGTACTAACATTTCAGATTTATATGGAATACATAATGTGCTATAATAATACTTTTACTTATAAACGAAAATTTGCTGTTATGATGATCTATGAAAACGAAATGATGATTATTTATTCCAATAGTTTTATGACATACAATATGTAAAAATATATATATTCATATTCAACCTTGATCAAAAAGTCTTCAAAAGAGGTTGTCACATATATCATAAATGCTCTCTCCAAATTTTAGCACTTTGCCTTAACATTTGTAAGAACATAACCCCCCTCTCCCTCTTACACTACTATTCTTAGGTTTGAGAAAAAAACAGTACGAATACCATTAAACAGCCACCAAATACGTCTGATTTGGCGCCCTATGATTTCTTCCTATTTAAACGATTCAATAAAGCACTGTAGGAACCCGAGATGAGATGATCAAACAATCAAATGTGGCTTTGATAGTTGTACAAAAATCATTCAATGGAGAGTACATCAAGAATAAACTTGTATTTTTAATTAACTGAATAAATGGCTGAAACTTTTTGATCAAGGTAGTATGCTATTTATACTACATATATTTATAAATAGATGTTAAGAAATATGTCCTCATGTATGTTTTGGTTGTGATAAAATTTTATAACAAACCGTATATATGGATCCATTTGTATCGTTGATCAGAACTTCCTTGCTCTGATGGAAATTGAGTCCAACAACTCCGCCGTCCTGACTGGAACCGGGCTTATCCATCTTACTGCCGAATGCCATGGCATGCAATGAAATATTATTACTGTGTCAGTATCAATTTTTGATTAAAGGAGCACAACAAATCAATCACCAACAGAACATATGGAGGATGGTAAAATATTTTTTGTATTGATTTTGATTTTGTTTTTTTTTTGTTTTTATATTTGTTTTGTTTTGTTTTGTTTTAATGAAATCGCACATTAACAAATCCAATTAGCAATAAAAAACCATAAAAAGAGAATAAATTTTAAACAAAATTAATTTCAAAAAATGTACATGCGGTCAGGATTTTTAATTAAAAATAAATCAATTAAAAATAAATGTTAGCTACTTTTCTTTCATTTAAAATTTAAAAATAAAAATCAATTAATTAATTTGTAAAGTTTAACTCACCTGAAGTTCACATGAGAGATGTCACCCTTCTGACTTTGGATACGTGATAATTTTAAAAACACTTCCTCCAGGCTAATGCATTTGTACATCGATAAAAGTACGCTTGGTGATTCCTCCGCCAAAAGGTGACCAGAGCGCATTAACCCAATCTATAATAATGGATAAATTATATATTTTAGCTAAGTATTTATAAAACTTAGTTTTGTTTACATATAAACTGAGTATGGATAGTAGTGACAAGAAAGATAAGTAGAGTAAGGGTGATTGGAAGCGGTTCTCAAAAGGATTCATTATCAGTATAAAGAATCATATTGGTTGGTTTCTTTACTATGAATATTGATAAGGTAAAGTTATAGAGAGATAAACATACTCTAGTATATATATGCAACATTCCCAACTCAAAAAATATCCAGAATATGTTAATTAAACAGGCTATAGTGTTTCCAACTATATTTATATAGCTACATATATCGAAGTGATATTTTGGAGTATACTTTGGTTAGTATATATAAATGCATATAATCATATTTTCAAAATCCAATTAAGACAATATACATATCACTTGAGTTCTCTTTTCACTATGAAAAATTACTTTGCGCATATTTTTTTAGGGAACCCTTATAAACCCATGTAATATTCGCAATATATTCATTAGTGATATTTTCACTTTCACTGTTTTTACATAAATTTAAATATACAATAAATTTTAAATAAATTTGTTATCTAATTATATACTTACTGTATGCGCTTGTCGTGCTTCTTCAATGTAATGTGTTGTAATAATAACGGTCTTTTGACCAGCTTTTGTGATATGTACCAAATGATTCCAGATGCTCTGTCTAAGTAATGGATCTACACCAACTGTTGGTTCATCCAAAATTAATAATTCAGGATCGTGCATAAGTGCTACAGCAAATGAGACACGACGCTGTTGTCCTCCACTAAGATTCTTTACTAAGCGTTTCTCTGATGGTAAATCGAGGAAATTTAATAAGAACTGTAATCGCTCCATGATTTCCTTTGTTTCCATGCCAAAAATCCAACCGAAATATAACATTGTTTCACGTATAGAAAATTCACCATAAAGCGCAATCTCCTGTGGCATGTAACCAACTCGTTTGCCAGGTACACCAGATCCTCGTGTACCCGGTTTACCGCCAAGTACATATATATCGCCAGAATCAAGACGACGTCGACCAACAATGCAGGAGAGTAAAGTAGTTTTGCCACAACCTGAGGCACCCAATAGGCCATAGCTAGAAACATAAAATAAAAATATTTTAGTTGGTATGCCAGATAAATAATACACTATATCAATAAAAATTATAGGGATGTATGTACACTTGATAGTTAATGTGTATATAATATACTATACTATATTTTTATATAAAACAAAATGATGAAAAATGAATGATTGAAAAATGAAAACAAAATATTACTTACTATACAAAAGACCATTAGAATTAGTTTTTGCTATGTAATATACTTAAAAATTTATATATATGTATGTGTATTGTAATATTATTATAAATACATATTTACAGGAACATGTAACAAACCTAATATTAACAAAATAAAAAATAAATGGATGGAACTACGGAAGGAAGGGTAAACCTTTAAATTTAAACAATTAATTTTTAATAAACTGAAGTTTTGGGTTCATCATAAAGCTATTTTGGATATTATTAAATATCCATAATCAGTGATCTTCAAAACATCTTTTAGTTTAAGTATCCGTACATAATTTTTGGATTGCAAGCATCGAACTCTATCAAATTTGAACCATGGACTCGTGAGTTAATTTAAGCCACATATGCTATATAAATAATTTTATTAGATAAGTTGTCATATATGTACTCATCCACTGATAATGGATATGTAATGATATCTGGAACAATTATATGGTCCCTTTTCTGTTTAAAATAGATTTTATTTACATATATAATAGAATATGTAGTTTAGTTTGTATAATATTTTATATTATATTATATATCGGAGAGCAAAAAATAATATTATTGTGCTACATTCTTAAACAAGAATTATGTTGAAATGCTTAAGTGGTTCTCTATATTTTTTAATAGAGATCTATTGCTACTACTATTAAATGGGGAAGTCATGCCTTACAGTGTAATTCGTGCGCTGACCATTGTGCTTCTTTTAGGGGTTCTTCTGATCTGCCTATCAGGGCTTTGGCGCACAAGGTCACCAATTTGACCTTACTTAACTGCTACTACTATGTATATTATATCTCGTATGTTATACATATGTTATAAATAAATTTTGAAAAATATTTTTAACAAAAAAGATTCAGATACATCGTATTCCATAATTAAATTATTCAGACATAATTTATATGTGATATATAATATTTAAGTGTTTACAAGTGTCAATCATTTGCTACTCGTCTACTCGTCTATTCGTACGCCGAAAGTGTCACTGTAATTATATCACAGAATCTACACTCGAGTCAATGTTAAGTGGCAGCGGTTCAAGTTAAATTCAAACAGTTATCAAGAGTATCGTAGATACCTTGAGTTTCTGACTTTTGCACTTTGCTGAGCTAATGTGTTTTTATTTTTTCAATAATAAATTTTTTGTTTTTATTCAGAAAGCCACAAAGAGAATACATAAACTGAATTCGAGGGTCTTACATCTATTCGTGTGCGCACGTATGACTCGACGTCGAAATGTAGGTTGAATCGAGTTTAATTTCGATTTTAATTTTTTCATTTTTTGATTTTTTCATTTTTGTTGACAAAACGTTCAACAAACTTTTAAGAGTTAAACGCTTTGATCTTTTACATTTCGGATATACTCATATATATCATTGGATTTATTATTATAGCTTTGACTTATTTTGCTTATCTGATTTGTTTTGAAGTTTGCCTATTACACACAAAATACTCGTCTAGTATTTTAATTTTAATTTTAATTTTAATTTTAGCAAAGTTTTAATTGTTGATATTTCTATTCATATTTTTATAAATTATGTTTTATATCAATAAAACAAATATAATAATTCAGCTGCTTAGTAGTGGATTTTGTGAAGAGAATCTCAGGAAAACATGTATCTAAAATTCCTGCACGTATGAATAACTTAAGATGTTGTTAGGCGTTCAGCATTTCAAATTCATTTTCAAATCACAAATTGGAATTCTTCTCATTATACTTGACTTGTATTGTGTATCTCAAAGTAATGCACCAATTCAATTTATTTTTTTATGACTAAAAAGATACTTTTAGATTTAGGTCAATGATTTTCGCACATAATTTGGGCTCGACAAAATATTTTTCTATAAATATTTGTGTATCTTCAATGCAATAGTTAAGTATATTAATAAAAACTATCTTGTCGCGTAAAATCATTTACACCATTAAATACTTTTAATGGGACTATCAACGTAAATGATTAACCAAGGATAGTATTTTTGTCATATTTTAAACTTTGGCAAATATTAATTGGCATCCCCGCTGATTATAATACATAACGAAGCTGTGGAACTATTTGGGTTGAGCTTCGAATGTTCATTAGGTAAGGATAGGCATGATGTACTGCATATAATAAATAAGTTTTAATTATTTACTTTTACAAAGATTCATACAAACAATATATGAGTGAGTTTTTAGGAAAATTTAAAACACAAAATTTTAAAATTTATTTACATGCAATTAAATATAATATTAGTAATGAAATATATCGAACATTACATTTTGCAGCTATTGAAGAAGTTTCAAGATTGATTAGCACTTAACATATGTAGGTCTCTTTCTACCTTTTTAAATATTTGTCAGTTTGTCAGTAAGCCAGTTTGATATATGGATGTATACTAACTGTATTATATTAACCAAAACTCTCTTTCCTTATATAAATTTTTCGTTTCTTGATTATTCTTGTTAATGGAGCTTAAATAGTTTTAAATTAATTCAATTCTTAATATATATAGTATATATTTAATAATTAGATATTTTAGTTTGAAATATATCCAGTGATGATATAAATAATATTTAGTTATATATAATGCTGGTCCTTTCAAATAATAATACACTGAGAATTAAGGGTATAGAAAGTAAACATCATAACAAATTAAATGTATAGTATTATATATAAAATTGCTATCAAATTTCTAGTTAAAAAAATTTTACATAACAACATTGTTTAAAAATTTTTTATTAAAACAGTTTTACATAAGAATATAGTTTAAGAACCTTTACTTAAAACACTTTTACGTAGGAATATAGCTCAAGAATTCTTATTTAAAACCGTTTTACGTAAAAATGGTTCAAGATATTTACGTTTTACGTAAATATCTGTTAAAGAACTATTACTTAAAACCATTTTATGTGAAAATTAGTTCAAGAATTCTTATTTAAAACCGTTTAACGTAAAAATTACTTCGAAAATTATTACTTAAAACAATTTTACGTAAAAATTTGTTCAAGAAGTCTTATTTAAAATCGTTTTACGTAAATGTTTGTTCAAGAACTATTACTTAAAACCGTTTTATGTGAAAATTAGTTCAAGAATTCTTATTTAAAACCGTTTTACGTAAAAATTATTTCGAAAATTTTTACTTAAAATAGTTTTACGTAAAAATTTGTTCAAGAATTCTTATGTAAAGCAATTTTGCATAACAACTTAGTTTAAACATTTTTACAATCAGTAAACAACATTCCTTCTGAGTTGGAATATTTCACTTAATAAATTCCTACATCCACTTAAACAAACATTAAACGATATTTGTGCACTGCAGTGGGTAACTTTATTCAAAATTATTGACGATATAAATTACGAGGCAAAATTAATTTTTCCATTTGCTAATTTTAATTACTACATTAAAATTATTATTAAATTATTATTATATATTTAAAAAAAATTTCTATAATGTTGTTGTTGTTTCGAGAAGAATTCCATTACTTAACTATTCCACATAACGAGCTGCCATTAAATTAATCGTCCAGCAAAATTACTGCCACTTCCGTCAGTTGGCTCCGTCCGAAGCAATTCCCGAGTACAATTAATATTTACGTATTGACATACAAAAAGTCATATTACGTATGTTCATCAAAGTGTTAAACTTTTAGTTCTAATTGATTTTTATCCATTAAAAAATTTGATTTGTTAATTTAAATAATGCAAATAAATAAATTAATTAATTATTAGTTTTCGCAAAATAAATATTCGAATGGTGGAATTTGACATTTCTGTGCTATCAACGTCAAACTCATGGCGTCAAATTCATTAATTAAATATTTTGTATATAATTTGTAAACAATTGAGAGTATATTTTCCTGTATGTAATAGTTAAGACGTCATAATGTTTGCAGTGTTTGGCATAATAACCTAAAAAGTATAATAACACAACAATTTGAAGCTGTTTACTAACATATCTCGTTACTCGTTTAGTTTAAAAGAATGTCTCTCACCCGATTTTACAACTCGATTCGAAATCATACCTAGGTACTAACTAAAATGCAGAGTTCATAATTTGATGAAAGTACGAAATTGAGAGTCTAATATTAGTCCAAAATGATATCCATCTTGTTAAGTTCCGTTAAACTAACTAAACTTAAACAGTAAGCAGAAGGTATATTTCAATAACGCAACCAAACATTATGGACACACATTCGTCTATCAACAAAAAATTAGGCTAAGATGACTAAGATAGCATAAAGATGTTGACTGAGGTTTCGAGATATGGGAATACTCTATAAATCAATGATACATTTGAAGTCAAATTGTTATGCTGCCATCAGCCCACTGTAAAGTGTAAACTCCAATGATATTTGGATGATATATACACTAACTATTTCAACTTTCCTTTAAGTAAAATAATAAAAGTCCTTAAGCAATTTAGATAACCTTTTACTTCAATTAAATAGAAAAAAATGAAATGTATGACTTACCCTCTTCCCTAATCCTCTTCTTTAACCCCCTTCCTCCTTTTTAAAGTAAGCAAGTAGAGTTTGCAAATAACAACCTACCATATATATGCAAAGACTTACATACTTCTAAATGTAAACAAATTAATGCAGATATGTGAATCGTATTTTAAATGAATGAAACGCAATACAAAGGCATCAAAAACTTAATCAATTAAGTAAATAGTAATAAACATTCCATAAATTGTCATTAATTGCCTATTAAAATACAAGCTGAGCTCAGAGGGGCAAATTTTGAACAAGTTAAGCTTATGAAATCTAAGTATAAATATTGAGTTAATTAACTTTTGATATTAAATATATATTTAGCGATCTTAACTATTTTTGTAAAATTTTCAAATATTCAAAAATCAAATATTCTATATTGAATATTCTTTATTACTTATATAAAAAACCAATTCTTAAATTTCGTTTTAATAAAATATGACTCATAAATAATAAAGTCCATAAAGATATTAGGTAGGTAGGTTGAAGTGGCGTCCTTGTTTCCAAAAAGCCTTTTGAGCTCAAATAATGACCAATTGTGGTACCACAGGAATAGTATTGGTACGTAAATAGATCTAAATCAGTATACAGACAACGCCGAAAAAGGTAACGACTCCCCCATTAGATAAAAGAAAACCAATCTGACAGTTCTTCAAACTTAGCGAGGTCCCTAACATTACAGGATGACAGTTCAGTCATGTCGATGAGAAAAGGATATCTGAAGATTTTTGATCTTCTACTAGCTAAAGAAGGGCATTAACACATGAGATTGAGCACGGTCTCCTCCTCACCCTTAAAAGCCACAATCTAGTCAAAAGTCTTCCTATTTCGCAGTGGCCCGTCAGCCCAGATACCGTAGTGCTGAGCAGGTTCCGCCTTAGTTGAAGTAGTTGTCTAGTTTGCTCTTGTCTCAAAACAATCTAGATATCTGACAATGAGGTTCATCAGCCATAAAGATAATGCACTCATATACTATAATATCTACAAAATCTATTGACAATGATGATATCTATCGTTATTTTCCAGATGTCGCACGTTATTAAAACATTGAATTGGGTAGTAGGTTCCGCTTTAGTTAAAAAAAGTCTGTTTTATAGTTAAAGGAAACTTCCTCTATGAGTTCGAAATTATCTTATTTTACATAACATCACAACAAGCTTTTATTAATTAGTTTACTTTGTATTTTAAGAATTTTATTAGTCGCGTTCTACATTTTAAGTATTGAATAAAGATATTCATAGTATCGTTATAATACTATAATTATATATAATTTTTTATAATTAAGATAATCAATATTCTGTTATATGTAATAAATTATTTGGAGCAAGTATTCATAAGATAGCAACTATTTTATTTTATATTAACTATAGTATCTATTTTATGCATAATCTATAGATTGTATTTTTTAAAACTGCATTTCTAGTTTTAATTTAAATTTAAAGCAAACAATATGAAACTACATTACTAAGTACGTAGGAGTGTTAGTGACTTGACAAGAAATTATTATACAACATTATTGAATAAATCAATGATACAGAAAAATTCCTATAATATAATGTAATTGAAAATTAAAGAAATATTTATATTTCCGTTGTAATCACACAACTCTTTTTACTGAAATATTTCATCTTCAATAGTATTCCATTGTTTGTGCTCCATGTTGTAAAAGCTTGAAGTATAATTATTACGTTATTTGATTTCACTTTCCCATAAAATTGATTACAATTTGTACATATCTGCCAACAATTTGAAGAAAATTGTTCACTTAGTTACACAAGCGAAGGCTTTCTTAGTCACCTCAATGAATAAAACTTATAAACTATTTGAGGGGACTCAAACATACTTTATGTATTGCCTCAATTAACACTTCAAAACAGTTTCAAATCTGCTAAAAAGAAATTCAAATATTCTTGGTAATGAGATTGATGAGTGACACTTTCTGTTGAATGATCCAAAATTAACTCAACTGTTTATAAATCATGACCTTTGTATAAAATATACGGATATATTAGCATCAAATCAAACAGATATGGGAAAAGATATTTTGATATAAGATAAAATAGTTAAATAACAATTTAATATTTATAATTACAAAGGAATTATGAAAATAACTAACTAATCTATTTCTGCAGATAAGTAAACCTAATGGAAAATGAGTCTGTAAGCTATATCAAATTTTGTTAAAAACGCGACTAATGTCTTCATGACTTGTACTATTTATCCATGTCAGTAATCATAAATCATTTGAAAATACCGTGCAATAATTCTAGTACAAAACTCGCATTCATAGACGGTCAAATTAATGACAATTAACTTATAGGGCGGCATCGTATACTTAGTTTAAGTTTTGCCGTTTTACGAGAAGGATCGCTTAACAACCGCTAAACGCATTAAAATCGTAAAAACTCGATACTAATGTGATTCGATTTTTCACTTGGTAGATATGTCAACCAAAATATTCACATCTCAAGTCCACAAAACGTTACTGATTGGGATACAATTTGTTCTGGAGATGTGTTAAGTTTGTACTCTTTTTAAAAATGATGAATTTGAATTACATATGTATTATTTCTAAAAGATTGTGCTACAAGTCTTGAGGTTCTTGAGAATTTCACGTAATGTTGAAGTAATTTACATACCAAAATATTTACTGCGATTTGTCACCATAAATATATTTTTCAGAGATTATGTTTATGGGGACTCTACCTATATTAGAGTAGTCAACAAAAATGATCAGGCTCCCCTAAAGACGGGCCTCTCGACAGTCATGTGTTTCTAGATGCAAACTTGACATCGAATTTTGTGTTAAAATTTAGAATGGCAGAGATGTAGTCAATATTGTTTGGAATCGAACTGAAAAGATTTAAAATGAAAATGTTGTCGTAGTCACTACCTTTCCCAACTGTAGTAGCTTTAAGTCTAAGATAAGTGGTTTTTGTTTACAATTACTTACTTATATCTTGTTCAGAAGATATGGTCAAACTTATAGACTTTAAAGAAATATAAGTTCCATGTTTTATAAGAGCCTAGTACTAGCACGGACAAGAACATAGTACTATATAAGCCAATAATATATCTGATATACAATATTTAAATTGTAAAATAAAATAAAATATTGATACCGATGAGTAAAAAACAGTTTTGGTCAAATTTAGAACTTGTGAATATGGTTAGGTGTTCTGGTGATAATAAAAGCTTGCTACCAAGACTTTATTGAATAACAGTTGCCTTTCTACTACTGTTACGCGATAACAGTACTGTTAATAACAGTAATTAGACTAAAATAAGTGATTAGCTATTATTTTTACTATAATTTTTAATAATTCTTATATAAAAAAAATGTTGTTTATTTGTCCCTGAAGTTGTTTAACACATAAGTTTACTATGTGTAAATTAAATAGTATTTAAATGATTTAATAAAATTGCTCTTAGTTTGAATAGTTGAATAGTATTACTCACATTGTGCCCTTTGCTACTGTCATGTTGAGGTTGTTGAGCACTTGATTTGTGCTTTTCTTTTTTCCATAAGCTTTGAATGCATGCCGCACCGACACTGCGGCTTGTGTGTTGCGTGCCCATTGCTGTGTTCCGCCGTCATTATTTGTGGCCATGACAGGATCACTTGTACTGAAAATAATATATGTATATAAATAAAAATTTTATTACGCTTTGCTTATGAAAATAATAAAAAATAAATAAATTAAGTCTAGTAAGTAACTATTGCAAACGTGTTTTTCAACTCCTCAATACAAAATAATTTGTTCAAGTATATACTCGTATTACTTTAAATAAAAATTGAAAAAAAAAAACACTTTAATACATATATTAAAATAATATTATAAGTAGGCAAATATGCGATACTAATGAAATTGAAATATATATAGGAAAAAAATCGAATATGACAAGGCAAGTTCGTTGCTCAAGTTGTTTTCAAATATAAGTGTTTATGTGAATAACTAACAAGATTTATAATTAATAAGTAAGTATTTTATAAATGTATAAAATATATAAAAATAGACTTACACGTGTGTATTTAATCTGGATTTAGTAAAATATTTAGTAAAGAGCTTTTGCTAAGAGTAGTGAAACTACAACAACAAAAACTCATTTAATATTTTTTTAATTAATTGAATTTTTGGCTGAACATACAGCTGTTTCGAATATTGCCAAATACCCATCATTAGTAGTCTTGGAATTATTTTTTGTATTAAATTATTCGTAAATATTTGTTTGAGACTGCAAGTACCAGGAATCGAACTCGTGTCCTGCCAAATTTGAAGCTCAGAGTCAGCACAACTTAACCAACTGACCTAAAGCCGTACTTGACTTTTATGTTCGCACATTTTTCTGGAGTTTTATTAATTTCATGTGAAAGTTTTATTAAGAAATTGACTTGCTGTGTTTATATTAAGAGGCAATCATAAACCAGCTAGATTAATTGAATTAAGTATATTTTTATTTTTAATAAAATATATAAAATATATATTGTAGTAAAATATTTAGTTTAAATGAAAATGGGGTATATACATGGATATACATTTCTTTTCCTTAAATATCAATAAAATACAGTTCAGCAAGTCAACGAAATTACAAATTAAAGTAAAACTAGTTTATTATGTGCAAATTTCAAATATATCTAATATATCTTTATTACATATCTTTTGCTTGAACATCAAATTTCATACAACAATGTAAACACAAAATAAAACATAAAATTCCGAAACTGTGTCAGCAGTGCAAAAATATGAGCAATTTTTTTTTTTTTTACTCCCGAACAGACAAACCTCAAAATTTCGTGTTATTTCATATAACAAACGTCACACTTTATAAGTGTGCACAACAACAACAAAACAATAACAGCAATCACACAATAACAACAATCACAACAATAACAACAATCACAGCAGCAACAGCGGTAATAGCAACAACATAAACGACAATTTCAAATTCGTACTTCAACATTTTGACCAATGTATAATAATTACTCAAGCATACACTGACACTGATACACTCAAGTATTAGCTAAAAGCTTTCGGTGTGAGTTTATGTCTAGCGATTGCTCAACACTCAACAACTCGCTAGTTAATCAACGAGTACTCATAAGTTTCTTGCTGTTTTCTGTAATTTTCAGTGCAAAATTGCATTTCGTATTAGCGCATATGTTCACGGTTGTAAGTCAGCTTAGCTATGAGGCGATAGTAACACACTTATACACTTACACACTTACACACTTACACACTCAACTCAAATAGTCACACTAACCGAGTTTAGAGATGGCGGCAATCACATTCGGGCACACATGTATGTGTAGTCAGACCAGACACACACTTACGTACGTACAATGCTTCTAGTGTGTTTGACGTCTGTGTTTGTGTATTTGTGTCGCATGTGCCAAAAAAAGCACAATTATTATGCAAGTCTTTCAAGACTTTTTATTTTAATTGCAAATCTGTTATACATACGCGTATATTGCTTAGATGCACTGTAGATACATTTACATACAACTGTCTGTCTGCAATTGTCTATTAATATACATAAAGATCTTAAATGCCTGTTATTGTAAAAAATATGCTTCTTTATTCGCTGAAAGTAATTTTCAATATTTAAGCGCACTCAATGCGCTTCCGCATAATTAAAAACGTTATGATCTTAAAATAGTTCATGAGATATTGTCGTAATAAAAGTCACAGTGAATTAGGATCAATAATGAGATATTAAAAAATGTTTGAAAGTACTCAGTATACATTTATGACAAAATATATACTAATAGATTATAAGATTCAATACATTAAACCATGCTTGTTACTTAAGACTTTCATACTACTTATAATTGCAGTTTTTACTTGCGATAAAAGATGGTAGATAGTAGGGACAACGCATCTTAAGAGAGATAGGAATCAGTGAGCTGTTAAAAAAATTATTTACTTCAAATCACAAACATACTTCTCATACTTTCTAAACGGAACTTAACGTCACTATTCACTTAAAGAAAAGCTTAGTGGATTGATTCTTTCATGGACCATTTTATATAGTTAGTTGTACCTAATATTTTCGTGCGTTAATATTTTGATTTAACAATTTTGTTTAATTATAAAGCACAATGTAGCTAAGTATTTAGGTAAATGTATTCGTTAGTTGTACATATTCCTTAGTGAATTAGTCTGTTGTGACACCACAAGATCACAGTAATAATTCTAAAACAATACATGGAAACAGTCATGGAACATTTCATGGAACCATACAGTAAACAGTCGTTATGCTCGCAGAGAATCGTTAGCTACACATGAGATGTTCCTTCAGCTAATAATAAACTAATGTTACCATTCTTTTTTTTATGCGGTGAATAAAAACATAATCAGTATTTCATAATATTCTGCTTTCTGTGTTATTGTAGCTTTTTCACTAGTCTTAGAATGTAATAACCATTATTGCGAAATATTGGCTTAAAATACAGTGTCTGGTGTTACCTATAAGGATGAAGATTTAATTTCTTTGAATTGAAAGAAATTTCTCTAATCCTTTTTATATTCCATTTTGGCAAATGAATTTTGTGTGTAAATATATCACATCTTGATGCCTTAATATCAGTGTTATTTAGAAATATATTTTTGACTTCTTAATAACATACTTAGTTGGGCACAATTACAGACATGATTTATTCTTGACTACATATCTTAATCTTCTCTAAATAGCCAGATAGTGTCGATTGCGCTCATATCGTTAATCATCCGGCACTTTCAGCGAAGATGCAGAAGCGATAGCAAGAACTAAATCAAATACCTTTATAGTCAGAGCAAAGAATTTAGAGTACTCTAGATTCTTTGATGAGAACATTGTTCATTCGCTGAAGTTTTATAGATTTAACTATGTCAATTTGGTGGAATTGTTTATATATCTTATTGTTAATTCGTTACTCGTTAGTAACGTTTACGAAACCGTAAACCTTCTGAAGTGTTTTTTTTTCTTCAGACTATGAATAGCTGATGTTTCACTAATTTTTTAATTTATTAATCATTTCTGTTTCCATATCATATCAGTCTCTGATTGTTATAACTTTTTGGAATATTCCATTAACAGAAAAAATGCTAAAGATAAATATTTATTTATCATTTCTATTTAAAGTAAGTAAAACATGATTAACAACCGAGAAATTTCAGTTAAACCTGGAAAAACCTGTGCATTATTTAGATCGAAAAAAATTTTAAATATCAAAGAAATATGAATTCATTATCAATTGTTTCTTTTGGGTCAAGGTTAATTTCGCTAAGTGTTAATGAAATTAAAAATAAGTTAACCAATTCAGTTCACAATCATTGAACCTATTTTAACCCAAAAAAGAGAAACAAAAAAAAATTATTATAATTAAAATGCAGCATGCAAAACTTCAATAAAATACAGAAACACAGAAAAGTTAAAAGTCTTCAGCCAAATTCGATTCAAACGAAAATAAATGAAGCCAAAAAACTTTTAATCCGAACTAGTTCAAGGTCACATATTAAACGCACCTTTGGTTGAAGAGAAAAAATATGGTTAAAATGAAATTAAAAATATAAATAAATAAATCAAAACGATTTTGTAATATTGTCAACACTGCGGCTTGATTATATTAAAATTTCCATTTATCATTCGCTTGTGTATATTTTAAGCAAATTCACGCCCGACAACCGAACAACCAACAAATGTGGATTATTTGCGTTTGTGAATGCCCGTTGCTATCGCTAATTATTTTTGTAAAATTTTAATTTTTTTTCATTTCATTTGATTTCATTTGATTTCATTTGTAGAGGAAAATCGATTTAAATAAATAAATATCAAAAGTGCAAATATTTATATTTTACATATACGATATACGAATCTGTTTCTCAATGATGTAAGTGTATTTATCTGTAATTTAATATGTGCTTTGAACATCCTCTGTATAAAATAACACAACTATAACAATCAGAAAACAGCAACAACAACAACAGTAACAGCAACAATAAAACAAATAACTATGATGGTCAGATAATATTTGCATAAATATGTGTCAACATGCAAAAAATATCTCAAACTCAAAAAAAAATGGTGTAACTGTGCTGTGATAGTGAATATGAGCGCAAATTGATGTGTTGAAAATTCACACATCTTTGATATAATATTACATACGAAAACTTAATATATATTGTTCATAAATAAACAAATAGATATCTGCATGAAGATAAGCAATAAGTAAATAAGCCAACAAGCCAGCAAGCACAATGAAAAGAAAATTATGTGCAATGAATTAAGTTACTCATACGTACGGAGGTAAAAACAATAACTGACAGCGAAGAGTTCATCTGCGTAGCTTGGCTGAAGCACTGTAAGAAGTTTGTTGCTTAAGTCTTTCATTTAAGCAAAATTAATGACACATTTCCATACGCACAATTTTGTTGTAATGAAATGAGATAAAATGAGATCAACTGCAAATTGAATTTATTTTTAAATCATACATAACATATATATCAATCACAAAAACTTTTGACATGTTTTGAATATAGTAAACACTCTGCTAAAAAATCGATATAATGAAATTATATAATTTTTATATATATATATATTGAGCAGCTGCTCTCAATGCCAACAAGTGATTAAATTTAATATCTTCTTATTACTCTCAGACTATTTGGCATATTGTTTTCTATATATATTTCGTATCTTGTATTTCATACATGAAATTCATTTGAAATGCTTTATTGATTTTAACAATAATAATGCACATTATTCATGAGTATTTCACAATACTTTTTATTCATTTAAAATTATACGAGGCTATTAAATTATTTATAAATATCTGTTTAATATTTCTTAAGTATTTTTATTATACTTTTTCTTTGAAGTAAGTAACAATTTATAATAAATGCAGACTTGAATATTAAATATTGAAGACTTTAATTTAAAAAACTTTATCTCAATTATTAACTAAGATATGGTAGATACCAAAGAACTATAATATTAAGACAAATATAAGACGTTAATGACAATATATAAACTGAACATATAGAAAATGTTGTTGTTTGAAAAACTTATATAAAATCATATTAAATGACAAATTTAGCTAAGATAGATATGGCAGAACTGTAATATCAATGCAAATATACAAAATTTGGGAGAATATATATATATACTGAAGAGAAAAAATTTTAATGCTTTTTTAAAATAATGTATATATTTTTTATACAATTTAAAAAATTTAAAACTTAATAATTTAAATAAAATATATACATTTTCAAATCTAATTTATATAAAGTTTATATATGGATTAACTGCTAAGATATATTTTAAGATCTACTGAAAGATCTTAAATGATTATGAATTTCATAAATTTAATGAGGTTTTTGTTTTGTAATAATAATGAGTAACAAAATTTTATTTTTAAGTAATTGAATTTTTGTTTGTCCGTAAAATTGTTTCTTGTATTGTCAAATACCTCTCCTTAGTGGTCGTTTTGGAAATTTATTTAAACATTCATAAACAATACTTTTAATTGCAAATACCAAGGGTTAACTTACACGTTAGTTAGTTTTAATAAAAACTATAGTCAAAAACTATTATATTTCGTGATTTATTATTAAAAGCATCAGAGTTCATGTCGTGAAGCCAGACGTTACTGATGACGACATACAAGTTTCACAGGGAATTCACCGAAGGCAAGTATGCTTTCGCTAAAGCAAAGGAAATATATGGACTACCAAAACGATTTTTTTAAGTGAATTCACGAAGAAAAATTAAAATACAATTTAGATAATTTTAACTACAAAAAGCATAGCTGTAGTATTGACCAGAGGTGTAAACCAATTGGTGTTGGAGATATAGCTTATAAATTTGACTTTCAATCTTATATCGGCAATGCTTATTTGTGTAAGAATAACTTTGAAATCTTATAGCTAACACATGACTAAGTTCATTAAATACACAAATACATACTGAATTTTTGGTTTTTAAATATTTTTATACAATGGTTTACATATATAATTCAACGAATACCATATATTCCCCATAGTAAATTGAACAAACTTCACATAATAAAATTTATCTGTTAACAAAGGTTCTACATTTTTCTCTAGAAAAATATTTTTTATTGCAGATGATTTATTTACTAAGAAAATAAATAAAATTCATCATATATAATTTATCTAAGTGATATTTTAATGATCAAAAAGAAAACATTTTTAAAAAAATTTTATTGCTTATAACTTTAAATGTGAAGTGCGTACAATAGCTAATCAGAAATAATTTTTTTTTCAAATCCTAATTTATTTCTTCAATTAAATTGATTAATTGATCAATCATTTCGTTTGAGTTTTTGTTTACTTTTACGATACGATAGATACTTTTCAAACTTTTTCAATGTAAGTTGTAGTATATCTATATACTACAGTATGTTGCTATATGTTGCTAAGATAAAAAAAAAATCCCCTCATAGCAATTATTCATGCTTATTCTTAAAATTCTCAATTACAGTCATTACAATACTGTAAAACGTTTTTTATCTATATTTTATTGACTGAAACTATGAATTTTTGGTGTTATTTTTTCGCCTTTTTTGTTTTTGTTTTTGTTTTTGTGTATCTGTAAACGTATTAATTTATTTATTCATATTTCTACTTTCATTCAAAGCTGTCAATAAGTAATACTTAACATTTCAATACGTCAATAACAATTACTTGCAAATATTTGTACTTAAAGTCTCTGAACAATTCGTTATCCGCGAATTTGGTTTTTTGCTAATTTCATATTTGTTTATTTGTGGGTGAGTGAGTCAAAAGTAAAATAAATACTCAAAAGAAATCACAATTATATATATAATATATATAATTTAAATAGAATTTACAGCTTTACTACGTGCTAGTCTTTAAGGATGACTTTTGAATGAGTCGCAATAGTGAAATAGAATAATTGCGTATTTCATATCAAAATCTAATTGTCTGTCGTCAGTAAGGTACTTTAGCTCAGTATTATTCATAAATAAAAACATGAAGTTATCAAAAAACAAGTATCTTATCATTTCAAGAATGTTCTATTGCGAATGGCATTAAAAACAACTTAATAAACTTAAAGCAATTAGTATTTAAAACTTCAACCATCTATTAAGAAGCTAATATCAGCTTTTGTCTAGAACATAGAAAAATATTAAATATCTGCAGACGCAGTGAGCACTATCTACTGACATACCCGCATATCGGAACGAAGTGAGCTTAGTGCAACTCTATACACCTTTTATATAGCAAGTAGCTTTACTTCCTAGCCATAATTCATTTTAGTATTATGTTAAGTGAGACTGTCATTTGAAGGTAAAGTATTTGAAAATTATACGAAGGTTAGGTTAGGTTACTGGGGCTGTCCGAAGACGCACTCAAACCACGAGGTCCATTGTAATACACTTAAGAATTTGACACCTGCCTCTATAACCATTTGGTAATGGATACAAAGCCATTGACACGTGCTAGGGAATTAAAACTTATCTCTCTTAAAGAACTAGAAAAGTGCGACACTGGTAGGAGAGTCTATATCTTGCGAAAGCAAGACACTGTAGCAGAATGTGTATTGGTGATTCCTCTTCGTCATTCTCCATGCAATATCTACAGTGCAAGGAGGTCTTCAGATAAGTAAACTGAAATGACTAAATTTAAAAGATACTATCTCTCATAGATTTCGTTTTACAATAAAGTTAAGTCCGCTTGAAAAAATATATAATCTCATTCAATTAAATAAAAATATTATTTATTTAAAAATATTCATATCCTTCAGTTATAAACCATGTTTTATATATATTGTGTTTATTTTTTTAAAACGTTATAAACATAAGCAATCTTTTGTTATTATATTTTATAATTCATTATTGCAAAAAGTATTATTGTTAATTTATAATATTTTCTTTTGCAGAATTTAAAACGATTTTTATTTTGTGAATTTCACACAAAAAATGACTATTTTTTTAAAATTATAGTCAGATCGCACCTGGTTTATTGGATTGAATCTTTAATTTTTGGGTATTTTTATGCTTTGCACATGTTACTCTATTCAAAAAATAGGTGTACATATGTACATATATAAAAAACTTAAATATAATTGCTAATATCAAGTGTTTGACTTGATTAGAAAACATTTGCTAGGTAGCACGTGAATGTAAATTTGGTGACTTAACTTTTAAGTTGTAAAATTTTTAAGAAGCACATGTGCTTGGAATTTCCTAATGTATTATGCTTAAAAAAACTCAAATTTATAAAGAACAGTGAAATTATATCAGAATTAAATATATAACAGTGAAAACTTGTTTCACTTGTAAAGGTTGATATAATATTTTAGCAAGAATTTCGTAAAAGTCATTTGAAAGTTAATATGTTAATTCGCATATGCTTTTCTAATTCAGATAACGTTTGCTTCTACTTAGTTTTTTAATGACTCTCAACTTATCACACATTTACCAGAACCTCTGTATTAGATAAACTGGATCACTGGGAGAAGCCTTGTTTAGATATTGCAGTATTTTGCAATTATTTTGATGCTATGACCTACGTAAACCCTTCTAAACCGACTTAGCATCTATTTATTAAATCATAATTACGCACATGCGGACAAAAAATACTTACTCCCTATGTTTATATGAAAAAGAAAGATATTGAAAGGACACTATAATCTTCAGATACCGACCACAAGATTAAAAATAAACAAAGTCAATTTTCGTGATAGTCTCTTTCGTGATAGTAAGTAATAACATAGACTGCAAGTATTAACAGAATATCTTTATGGCCTACTTCAACAGCAGAATTGACGTAAGTGCAACGAACAGCAATTTTGTGGATATCTGCAGCGTACCGTACCATTTCTGAACTAACGGTGCAGGTGATTATTGGCAATATTCTCATTGATCTACAGGTTCAGTAACATAAAGCATATTGGCAAGGAAAGCAGATAGGTAACAATAATATCCACAGGTAGTCGATAAGTCGCCAGACCAAAGTGGTATGTCAGCAACATTGGGACTGAGATAACCGTGGATAATAGACCGCAAGACTCATCCTTGCCATTGAAATTTCAACAGCATATGCAAAATAGAGTCAACACATTGCATATATTGTGGAGCTGAGGATGATAGATGATAGGAGTACACGTTCTTTAAGTACAATAAATGGCTAACAGAACGAGAAGTGCTAGCAACGCAAGTTGGTGTTGTCTCCTCAAGAACAGTGGTAGAAAAAATTATAGAAAACAATACAAACTGCGATGAAACATAGAAATGTCTGCTGAAAAGATTCTGAGATTGAAAGAAGTAGATCTCGACAGAAGGGAACTGAAGCAAGCAGATGTATTACGCTAAGACGAATAACAAGGCTAACCACCTAAAGCAGCAGCGAATTCTGGATGGTCACCCCGATGAAAGTCTTAAATCACTAATGGAGACCCTTTTTCTTGGGCCATTTTTATACCATAATTTAACATGGAACTTTATGTAAGAATAAACAGATTCACTATGAAGAAGGCATCTTTAAACTTTCAAGACAAATCGATTCTTCTAATGAACATTTAACTAGGTGTGTTGTTGAGAGGACTAAAAAAAGAATTGACAGCAAACCACAAGCCAGAAGAACATTAATGCAGATATAAAGAGAGATTAGTACATTAATCTTTTGTGTGTCTCGGCGTGTGAGGGCTAAACTGGCGTCGATAGTTAGATCATTCCAAGTATCATAATAACATAACATATTAATTACTGTAGTATATCAACTGCAACCTTATATATAATTTCCTTATATATGGTCATGACAAATAACTAAATGAGTACTTTGTGGCGAAAACCAATAAAAACTAAAATAAAATTGAAGTGATTATTGACTAAGGCAATAACAACAAATTATGAAGCACGCAATGAGACATTAAATTGCATTCGTCTTAAATAATTGCACTATCTGAACAGAAATGCAATATTCTAGAATGTCTCTAAGATGATTAAATTTCTGTTTTTTATACATTAGATACAGATAGATAGATCTATACCTATATACGAGAACACATACGAATTATACAATTTTTATAAATTACATACTTAAGTGGTTAAGGAAAATGTAGTTTTTGTTGTAGTTTTTATTTAATTGCAGGCCGTCAATATAAATTATTATAATATTAAAAACAATTTAAATCGACTTAAATTGAGGCAACTATAAGCTAAACCTTTGCATTGCATTCAGTTACTTTTAATTATAATTTTTTCCAACAAATATTTATTGTTTATATTATAAACTACTGTTTTGATTGCATATAATTGGTTTTTTTTTATAAAATGAGGTCAATTTTGTCATATATAATTTGTTGCATATTATTTTAACTTTAATTGGAGTCTATAATTCAAAACAAGTCGAATATTAACATTAATTCTTTTAAAATGCACATTTCAAAAATGCAAATAATCAACTCAAAAACTCAATTAAGCTTTACGTTAGATTAATTAACCAGATCCGATCAACTAGAACTGGAACTAGAACTAGATCAACACGGAAACTAGATCTGTAGGTTATATATATTGAAGGTTGTATATATTGTTTATTAGTTCAATAACTTATCAATATAAGTGCAAATTTTTTTTAAATCTAGTCAATTATGATTTATATAGTCTATACTGGTGTATAGGCGTACCATAGGCAAATATATAGTTTGTCCCCTCGTCCATGGATGCAATTGATTAATGGCGAAGGAATGCGAATGTTTAGCGCTTTACTACTACTTCTTTTTTTTCATACTGTGTCATAGGCTGTTGGGTTGAAACTCTTTCCCGATGTAAATGTTACTAAAGAGATGTATATCGCCAAGCATGGTTGTTTAACTCACAGTAATCTATCAACAAACCTACTGACAGTAGGTAGACTCATAGTAACTAAATCGAATTGATATAATATCAGCATACCGTTGATCTCTCTCAACTTGTATTTATTTAATCAATAGTATTTTACTTTGTTTTTTGTTAAATTGGTTATTAAATAAACGATCAAAAAGCATATTGGGGTTGAGGTTTCTACGAGACCTCTTTTTTTTGTAAATAGTGTGTGCTGTATCATAGACTGCGGTTTGGTTAAGAAGAATCATTATTGCTTTTTATTTCAGTTGGTCTTCATTATCGGTTTAAAAGTCGCTGAAGAGAATATTTAATTCCATAGTATGGTTTTCTAACATACAGTAGCTCATTAACAAGTCCACTATACGACTAAAATCATTATTTATCATCTCAATGAAATTTCCGAAATTTTTCAAATAATATAGTATAACATATATATAGTATATGTAACAGTGTATAGTATACTATTACCATTTATTGATTGTTTACTATTTTGGAATTTAGAAATTAAATAAAAGTAGCATAAAAATTTTGATGAGATTGATCAATAATTTATACTTTCCTCATCATTGGCTATTGATATTTAATAAAATTTGCTTCAAAAAATGTGTATGAATAATAAATTTTATTTGTTTATTTTTATTGCTCTTATTAAACAAATTGTGTATTTTTATTTTACTCAATTAATATTTTAATTTAAGCATTTTTAAAACTCGTTTCTCATTTCTTTTTTTTTTTATTTTTTATATTTAAATAAACAAAATTCAATCGAAATGGCAGCGAATACAAGATAATTTTATTTTTTTTAAGTCTCTTCATCAATTCTGTTGATGTATTTAAAAAAAAAATAGCTGGCACAGAAAAAGAGTATTAAATTATGCAATATTTTTATTTGCAAACATAATTTATGAAAAAAAAAACACAGATGAATAAGTTTAGTTAAATGAAATTAATTAAGTTAATTTTAAATTGACAAATTAAGCATTTCGAGTCAACTGACAAGTGAACCTCAAAATTTGTTGAGTAGTGCAACTAATCGAGTTTTGTTTATTTATGTATTTTTTATATTTTACTAATATTTTTGTATCATTTTTATTATTTTTTTGTAATGTAGTTTTATTTTGATTTGCTCCGAAAATCAACTTTTTAGCTAATTAATGTTTATTGCAAAACAAGGCGTGTTCAGTCGGTCTTTATGAATTTGGTTCAGACCATTAGCATTTTTTTTGTGACTCAGTGAAATGATATTCACAATATTTTTGGTGTTAATTAAATTGATTATAATACTTTGAACTATCTATCAATTCAATTTTTTTTTAAACAATTTTTTTCAATGAATAAATATATAATTTATTATCAGCTAAGTATACTCACGTTATCAGCATTTTTGTTGATCAGATTTATTTGTTGTGGCTGTGGGGCGCTGATTTTCAAAATAAATTTTATTGAAGTTTCCTTCGCTTGCAGGGAACAGCGCAAGGAACTTTCTTTGTTAGGTCTAAATACTTATATATCCAAAAATTTTATTGAAAACATATATATCGGTTCTGTAAATTAAAAAAAGTTTTTTTTATGAATGTTTAAACGCTGAACGCTATTTCTAAAACACAAAGTCCACATTGGTGAGCCATATTAAGTAACCTATTTTTTGTATGTACAATGCTTTTTTTTCTAAGTGTCATTTCCTGTTTAAGTACACGTATTAAGAATTGATTGGAGTGACTAGTTTTTACATCTAATTGAAAAACAATTAGACAAGGGTCACATATTTGCGTAACCATTGCGAAAACTTATATTGTTTTAGTAATTAAACCTTATTATATAAATTTCGCAAAAAGTTTTAAACGAATGAGTTCATATTTTAAATTTGTAATTAATAGTTATAACAAATTACAAATAAATCGTACGAATGTATACAATAAATCACTATAATTCTAAAATGTACGATTTTAAATGGAACACCTTTAACGATTCCGATTTCCGCGGTGCTATGATTTATCAAAAGATTTCTACTAAATTTCAACATTCTGAGCAACTCATTCTACTAAATTATTGATCGATACAATTCTCTAGATATTGGGCTACAAAGTTACAATTTTTTACATAAAAAACACTAATAACAAAAAGATCCGCCATTAGCAGAGACTAAGAAGAAGAATAAGCTTAAATAAGAGATCAAAAAGCTTTTAGAATTTAAGTTTAGATATAATTTCACTTATGATGAAATATAGTTTCCTCATATTTGACTTTTTATCCAAAGTAAAGCTCAAGTATTTCTAGGTGTCTTCGATGTCTTTCAATGTGAATACTATGGACATGTAGACTTGATTAGTATTGATTATATTTCTTAGTAATGAATATCACTTTTATTTGCTCATAGTTAACGCATATTTGCATGATACTAATAGTATTGCTGGCTATATTTGCAAAATCAATTATATAGATATCACTGCTTTGATATATAAGAGTTTCTTGTAAATTTTCATAAAGCTATCCATCATTTTCATAAGATTCCAACGATAAAGCAAACGGTCTAATTTCGCGTTTAAATTTATATGGCATACATATCGATATCAAATACTAATAAATTTTTTTATATTCAAAATATTTATGAATTGGTTTTGTACAGAAATATTTCGTAATTTTTATTCAGTATTATAGTGCTATCAACTAGTACTTTTTTATCACTAATAATCTTAAGTCGAGGCTGACTACTAGTATTTTTTTTTTGTTTGTTAATTCACCTCTTGTTCATCTTCGTTTAAACTATTTGCTTTTTAGCTAACAGTTTGACTTTAAATTATTTTAGTATCTATACGAATATTTTAGTTAAGTTGTGCATCGAGCGTATGCATGTGTAAAGTGAAGGGGATTATATTATAGTCGATATAAACTTAATTCAGTAAGGCAATTGAGTATTACATTTTTATTGTACAATTCAAATGCTTTTACAAATGATATTCACAAGTACTGGCCATATAATCACACCCTGTACTACTAATCATTTCTATTCATTATAATAGAAACAAGTGCTGTTTACATCTTCTTATTATGCACATTTGTCCAAAGATCAGTCACTCAATGCTTATTTTGTTTTTTTTTTATTTACAAAAAATAAAAATAAATGTTCATATATATTGTAAACCAGAAATATGACGAATTTTGTTATAGCAAAAAACAAAAAAAAAATGAAGAAATAACTACAAAATTCACTTAACTTAGCAAAAAACTTCAACAAAAAATGTAAACAAAGCCAAAAAGTTAACGTGCCTGACATTGAATAGAATCCGTCAAATCAACAATATTTTGAATATTTAAAAAAAATTGTAGGTAATATTGTTCAATTTTTTTTTCCTTCAATAAACTTATAAGAGTGAAGTACTTTTTGAAGGTAATTGTATATTTTGTATTTACGTTAGCAGAAAATTTATGAACCGGTAAAATTTTTCTCATAATTTATTTTGTAATATATTTGACCTATTAGTTTTATTATTACATCTGCAACTTTCTTACAGAAGATTGTTAAAGATATTTCTCCTAAATAAGACTTCTTGATGCATTACCTTCTACTGATTGTTAAAGATATTTCTCCTGAAAACGAAATTTTGAAACAAAAAAAAATATTACAACATAAAAATTTTGTTGGCAATTTCCGTGAAATAATTATAGAAACTCCACCACTTAGAGTTGTAATTAAATTACAATAAATAATTGCTACACATCTGTATATTTCTGTTCACTTGCAAAGCGCTTGCAGCTTTCGTACTATAAAGTATCTTTTCCAGCACGCACAATTTCGATAGCCGCAACAAAAAGTGACAGTGTTTCCACATTTTTGGCCATTAAATGTGAGATTTGGCGGCAAGGTCAGCAACTAAATTTCGTTGCTACTGCAGACGTTGTAACTGTCAGCAGCAACTGACAGCAACAATCAACTACGAAACAAAGATATTTTTTAATTAATAATAGTTTTGCACAATTTTATTTTATATCATTTTTTTTTTATTTATTTATTTATTTTTTATTTTTTTTATTTATTTTTGTTTTAGTAAAAAATGCAATTTTGAAAATTTTTTACAAAGTGATTAGCTAAACGCCATCAAAGATACTTGCTGAGAGTGGAGTGGAAAATATTTATTTCACTCGCTTGTAAACAATGGAATTTTTATGCGGGGATATTTTGTTATTGTCTGGCTTTAGTGACTTTAGTGCTGTTGTCATAATATTATTGAAATAGTATAAGATTTTTAACCGGTTTCCATTCAGTTAAGAGCGTTAAGTTTACTCATGCATCTTGTTGCACTTAGCAGCGCCTTTTGTGGTCACCAGCAGCAGCGGCAACTGACGGCCGATAGCCACAAAATAGTTAAAAAAATTTATAATAAAAAACAATCCGTTTTGCGGTTATCGACAACAACAAACCATGCGGTCGTTATCAGACCATGTGAAATATATCGTACGTACGAGTAACTCAACTTTTAGTAAATATGTATTTACCAGTTTGCAATTTCATAGCCAATATTTTTTCCAAATTTATTTTAGTTGAGCATACCAACATCTTACATATATCAATGGTTGCACGCTTTAAGCTCTGGAATTTTCTAAGAATTATTAACTGCAGTCTCATGCAATCAATGAGATTTTCATTCTGTGGTTGTGACTTGCGAATAATAATGAGATATTTTTCAAATATTTACCTACGATAATTTGCTTATAGACTTTTTTAATTTAATTTTATTTTTCATTTATTTATATGCGCTACAGATATTTTTTCTCATGCATATACCGAAATCAAGTGATTTTTAATTAAAGGATGTTGGATGCCGGAAACTTAATTAGCAATGTTACAAAATTATTTAATTTATCATATTAAAAAATATTTTGTTCCAAATTCAAATAAGATTATGTAATAAAGTTGATTTTGCACAGACTTCACATAGACCATTGCGTCACATAGACCGTTGAGAGAAGAGTTTCACACACTCTCCTCTCATAAGCATATGGCTATTTATAGGATTTCTATATTACATATATTCGTGAGCCATGAACTACTTGCTTCACTTTAGCCCATTTAATTTTTTGAGAATTATGTTAGAATTTTGATCTCGAAAGAGGTTCTACAAGAACCTTTTTACTTCTTACTAAGGCTGGGCATCTACTCAATAGGTTAGAACATAATAGTATTTGCTCTTCCACTTGACAGAGACTACAAAGATTGACGATACAAACTTTAAATGTCTGTGTGTACCTGGTTGTGAGGCAATGATAGTTACTTTTTGGAAATAATATAAAAATGCAACCATATGGCACAACATAGAGATAAACGGTGATGGCATAAGAAGAAGTTCGACGAGAGAATTTAGAAATGGGGTTGTTACACAAATAGGACAATTGACACGAGTGACAATATTATATACACTAATGTTTGATATTAGTATGTTTAAATAAATCAATTACTATTTAGAAATAAATAACTTACTTGAGATATATTTTAGTATGTCTTCAAATACAATATCACTTTGTTCTGATATCCAGATACATTGTTGTGCTTTCCAACCCTCTTTCAGATATATTGCCGAAGGTAGATTCAATAAATACATACGAAATTTAGACTTTAATCATTGCTTGACTATCAGTAAAAAATCTAATACAATTTCTGATATATGTTTTTGTAATATAGTAATAGCGGTAACTTTTAGTGTTGTTAATTAACAAAATTAACAATTGGTTTTTGAATGAGACAAACTCGAATATGTGATGTGAAATTTATAATAGATATATTGGAGCATTTTTCTATATATTGAGCTTGCATTTCGTGTTTACAAATCCAATATCTGTAACTGGCTTTCATCAATAAAAAAATTTGTGAACCTAAGCACCTTCCAAAGTCTAACCTTTATCAATCACCATAAAACTGTTTATTCTTATATAATATAATCTATATAAAGATCTATATACCAGGATACTTCCTAAAAACAGACTGAAACTTATTTTTAATAAACTGATTTAAATATTGCTTTATTTTAGTTTTATCTTCACCTAACTAGTAGTAGTAGTAGTAGTAGTAGTACTAATCTAACTATTAAGTAACTCACTTAAAATCTTAAGACAGTAGTAATGAACTATAGAGAAAAATAGTTATTTTTACGTAATAAGAGATTGCCTGTTATATATGTTCATAATTTGGATTTATAAGTACAGTATCTGTGATGAAGATATATAAATGACATATAGCTAATTTATTTTTTTATTATTTTTTCTTAAATTTATGATCACCTCGATGAGTATAATAAATTATCTACATTCACCTTAAAGAAAAATAAAATTAATAATAATTAAAATAATAATAAAAATAAATAATCCGCAACGATTGTTTATAGATAACTGTTAAAAGAAACCCAAATCAATCAAGAGCCTTGAAGGTTCATAAGCGTTATTTTACAAGGTTCAGTGTAAACGTGTATTACTTGTACGTTCTTAAAGATACAATTTAATCAGATGATTTTATGTGAGGAAAAACCCATAGGTTTCAAGTAAAAATTAATAAAAATATATTTAAAATTATTTAATTGTGCATACCAAAACTAATTAAACAATTTATTAAATTACAAAACGCCAAAAAGGAAAACATAACACATTAAACACAACAGAATTGCATTGATATATACTATTAAAGTTGGTCAATAAAATGAACGAGTGCATTGAAATGTTCAAAACCGTTGGTATTACCATTAAAGAGTTAAATTTAAAAGTATTAAAGTATCTAAAGCGAAAAATAAAAAATTTTAACTGACTGACACTCAACATCAACATCAGCGGTAACAGCATTGAGCGGCGAGCGTCCAACAACAAGAAATATGAAACTTGTTGACCATTAAATGGGCAACTTTGCATAAACCAACTTCAAAACGAATCCAAAAACTGAAAACCCAAAAACTGAAAACTGAACACTGAAAACCAAAAACTGAAGACCAAAAGCCAAAAAACTCAAAATAATAAAAGAGCATTACAAAAAAGATTTTAAATTAATTTTAAAGCAATTGGCATACATACTTAAGAGTGCTACGAACGACTGTTCCAATAGATTGTTCATCGAAGAAAAAACTCAACTCAATATATTGGGTAATACCAACCAAAACGTTCGCATAAAAATAAGATGAAAAACAGTGATGATTGATCTATGAAACAATCTATTTAAAATAGATTTCCTATATCTTCGATCATATAGGATTAAGACATTATAACATGAAATGTAAATATGCACCGAAACCCTAAACAACTTGAACTTGATATAAATAGGGACTACGTGTTGTTGTTGTGACTAATTTCAATTTAAACTAATTTATCAACAACTCATAAGCGCAGGCAGGCAGTTGAAAGGTTATCTGCATGCTCTGTATGCTCTAAATCGACTGACTGAACAGTCGACGAAGCAATGCTGAGTTATCAAACCACTTTTAAAATAATATATATAATTTTCTTCATAAATTACTATTACATTTATATCTAATGCTAAACGGTTTAATGTAACTTAATTTCAAGATTGAGTAATTAAGTTGCGCTCGAATGATTATTTAGAAATTTATTATTATATTAATTTTTTTGCAGTTTTTATTTAAAAATAATTTATTTTTTACGATATATTTTAAATGATTTTTAAATATTTTTCTTAATAACATATAATTATTTTTTAAAATATTTTTGTCTTTACTTTTAGAGATCATAGATAATTTTTTTATATACAATCAATTCTCTTAATAACAGATATTTGAATTTTTCCTGATATTGATAATATTTATATTTTATAGAAATCTCGCCAGTGAGTGAAATCCCGTAATTTGTACAACTTTTTCTTTATTTTATAGGCACCATCGTTTTTTACCAGCAAACATAAATAGCACTAATTATGTTATACCACTTCTAGAACATTACAGCTGAACTCATTAATTCTAGATTTATAAACGATATTTGTTATTTATTTATATATTATAACATTTCAATTAAACTATGTCGAATCTTTATGATTCTATATAATAATGTAATAATAATGTACATAAGTACACTGCACAACGGAACAAAAATGAGCAGAATATCTACTTCTATAAGAACAAAAGTAGTAATAGTAGTATAGTACAGAAACCAAACTTCTATGCACGATGGAACAAAATTTTTTTAGGAGAATATCTGGTTTCATAAAAATAGAACTAGATTAATATCGAATAAGAAAAATGGTTTTGTTATAAGATACGAATCAAAAACATCAAGTGAAATCTTAGAGAATCAATCCTGTAGTTAATCCTGTAGCACAATCAGCACTTGAATTAGTGATAAGTAAATTGTATTTCTCCGATGTTGCTGGCTTGATAGGGTTAGAGCTGATTTGAGGTAAATTGATGTCAGTGATTGGAGTTACAAAACAGTTACAAAAAGCTATAATCGCTGTAGGAATCTGGTAAAGAAGATTAAGGCTATATTTTACCTATTGTACTAAGGAGTAGGAGAATAATGACACATACTATATCATACATAATATTTCACTTGCATTATGCGTTTTACTATCTTATATAAAAGTAATAACCGTGTCTACGTTTTGGGGGACTGTAACCAATAAATAACTTATCATACTTGTTGAGAAAAATCGAACACAGTATATTTTTCTATGAATGGTGGAAAGTTATAGTTTGTATCAGCAATAACAAAAACATACAAGTCTTCTTTGAAGATCGTCTTTTGTGAAAAACAGTTTTGGTATGTGGAAAGGGAAACCAAAGCATCAAGGGTTATAAATGTTGGTTTCATTAGAAGATTTCTTTTAAAAGTAAACAAATTGAAACAAAAATATTAAAAATATTTAAAATTTATATTTTAATTATTTTATTTTTTTAAAATTTTTAATTATTAATTAATATTTTTATTTTTAAAGTTTCTAATTTAATATTATCTTATGTTATACATTCATTACAAATATTGAAAAATTTGCAAAAAAAATTGTGAAGTAAGAAATTGTAATTCAGTTTGAGGTACCGCCTGTAAAATGTATACAAGCCTAAACATACGATATACAAGCACCGAAAGTTCACCACAATTTTAATCCTCTAAAGCTTGTTAGATACAAAACTACATAACATATCTATTTTAATCAAAAATATTTTTTCAGAATGGAAACGTTTCGTGCATACTAAAATGTTCATTTATATATAAAAAAATTTTAGTAAAAGAATTAAAATGGTTAAGCAATAATTTTTGAATATTTGATATTCAAGTCATAAGTTATTTGCACATGCGCGTGTGTACAAAAACATGATAAAAAATTAATTTATTTAATTATAAAGATCTACACACACAGTAAAATACCCTATAAATTAAAAAATAAATTATAAATTAAGAAAAATATATATAAGAGAAGTGAATTTGTTTGAAATAAGGTGGAATCATTTTTTTCAATAGCACATTTGCAGGACACATAAGGCCATTATTTTAATTATTATTTTGATTATATATAATATTATAATATTTTATATATATAATTATTAAATTTTTAAATATAAATAAAATATTTTTATTAATATATATTCATTCAATCACACAATTTTATAACTAGTCTCATGATATATCCATGTCCAATAACAAAAAATTTATCTTCAAGTAGAGGTGTTGGAGAATTTCACTATTTTCTTTTATTTTTTATTTATTAATATTTTTAATGTTTTTTGTTTTTAATGAATTTTGTTAATATATATATATTTTAATATATATAAAAATTTTACTAGCACTTAACATTGTTTGAATAGATTTATATTGGATAAATTATTCTGATATTTTTGAAATAGATTAAGTTCACTTTTATCTCTAATTTTTTCTTTCAACTTGTTTTAGATAAAATTTCAAGAACCATGCGACTATCTTACCACGACTAAAATCTCTTATTATTAAAAATTCACTTAAAATCAATTAATAACATTACGATTCGAAGCGATTCTTCAAGTTAGTGTGCCACTCGTTTAATAATATCTTATTTAATGAATAATGTGCGACACTACTTACTGACTAATCTATTCAACAATTTGTGCAACGATTCTCTACGAAACCGAAAACTTTAGTGTATAAACTAAATGCACAATGAATTCCAAACAAAGCCAGTCGGTAGATTCACTTTCGCTCTCAAAGCAAATGTATGAGTACGTTGTAATCGCAACAGCTGCACCAAGTTATTTAGTATCCAACAAGTTCCCACTAGAAACAACAGACCACAACAAAACTTCACTCCATTGAGTTTCGTGTCATTCGCAGATCCACCTCTACCTGCCTTCGCGTCTACACTTAGAGCTGGAACCACACTCTCGTTGAGCTTTCTTGATTTGTTTTCTTATGACATAATTTCAAATTTCCACCACACATACCAACATACCAATTTTGAAGACTTATTGGCAGTCACTACATAATGCTAAACACCCTACCAAACACGCCACCGCGGTGCCCGGTGAGTATAGGTGGCCCAGTAGCTCCGTTTTGTAGCATAATTTCGTATCGACATTTTGAGTTTTTTGCAACATTTACGGTTTTTCCTGTGTTGCGATGTGGCCATGTGAGTTTTTCATCGGCTCGCGTTTATTGCTGCTTGCAAAACTTCTGCTTCTCAGATGTTGCAGATTGCATGCGAGTTATGTATCTAAAACCAGTTAAACTTAGTCGGCAACTAGTATTGCTACTTTTCGGTTTTCATTTTCATTTGCGTTTAAGATACTTGCAAATTATAGCATTTTGCCAATATTACAACATCGAACATGTGAACTTTTTTCTTTTTGTTTATGCTATCAACATAAACAATAATGTGAAAGAAATACGAACACAATTGGATAAAGAAGAATTAAAGTTTTAATGTACACACAAAACAAAAAATTACAAAAAAGTTAAATAATATTGCGAAATTATAACTTTTTATTTCAAATAAATGAAATTATAATTGAAAGTCAAATATATAATCAAGCCTTTCTACATATAACACACTCTGTCAAATATTAGTTTACATAACATTTAATTGATTTATAAAAACAATAAATATAAATAAATAAATCCATTTAATAATTTGACAAGATTCTTTCACGATACGTCAAATTATATGTAAAATTGTATAGGTTAAATTCAAAAAGTACGAGTCACATATCAATAACAATCTTTAACTTGATTTTGCGACATTCACGCAATCAGGAATCACAAAGGCTACTAGAACAGGAAATCTGTTAATTGGAACTGTAGTAACTATTGCATCATATGGCAGATATAAGGGTGTATAACAGACGTTACCTTAACGACCAGTTCTTGCAAATATAGTGAAAAATAAAATCTTTTGGGCCGAAGAAAAAGATTTATAGTATAAAGCAAAATAAATAATGGTTAGCTAACTACTAACCATTATTGTTAGATTGGTTAGAATGGTTAGATTAGTAGTTCTGTGGATAATAAGTATAAAATAGTTTTATTTTGAATTTCGTAATTGTTGCACAAAAAGGGGTGTGTCTAAAAGTTTTGAATATCCACTTGAGTTCACTGCACTACAAGTTATTGAAAAAATCTATAACACAATGCTAGCGAATGTACATTATATTGTATATATAAATATTCAAGACATCTATTGGATGTCACTATATGTTAATCAATAAGCCATTATCTGCAATATACTTGTGAATAAAAAAAGGTATGGAATACTGGTTCTCAGTGGAGCAGAGCGCTGCGACCAGCATGGTTTTTTGTGGTGTTAATCGATCCTACCTGAGCAGAAGACAATCTGCCCTTGGAATAAGACCAAAAATGATAGGTGTTTAGGAGATCCTAACATCAGGTTGAGATAGAATCTCTCGATAGACAATCACAAAGAAAACGCATTCGTTAAGCAAAACTATATAAACTGCATCAGCAGAATATGTGCACAATTCATTCTCCATCATCTTTTTATTGACTTCCAAAGAGATGGATCAACTACAAGAGAATTGATTCCAACATAAAGTCAATATAAAACAACGAGAAATCTTATTTTATTATTATTTGTAAAAAATCTTTAAATTAAAGCAGATTATGTTGTTTATTAGTAAAGTTTATCAAAAACAATTATTTTTTTTAAATCTCATTATAATGAAACTGCCGAATTTTTCATTAAATTTTAATTCGAATACGCAGTACATATACAATCTATTTATATAATTAATATTTTAGTTGAAAATAAGAATATTAAATACAAATGTGGATTAAAAAAATTTATTAAAATAATTTTATTTAATTAATTTTTAATTTTTTCTACCCAAATTATAAAAAGAAATTAGTGAAGCCTCACACTAATGTTAACTTATTGCCTTTTTAATTTAAAAGAAAAAATTTTAATTACTATTTTAAGTAAGTAATAAATTAAAAATAATTTTTAAATTGTTACTTTGTTAATGTTTACCCTTGACTAACTTTATTACAAGGGAGTGTGTACTTATATAAATATATGTACATGAGTATATATTATAATTAAGAATACTAAGTAAGAACAACATCAAATTTTAATTTCAATTTATAAACACATTTTCCAAAAGATAGTATCTTTTTCCCAAAAAATATATTTTGTAAAATTACAATTTTAATAATACGAAAGTTTTCTTAGGTTATCATTTATTAAAAAATATGTATGTACTATATATGTACAATAATTCTCAAAATAATTAGATTTTTTTTTATTTTAAATACTACTATTTAATTCTCGATTATTTTTTTATTCTAATTTTCTTCTAAAATCTTGTGAACCAAGACATTTGGCTAACATTTGACGGTTTATTAAACTTTAGGTAATTATATCTTCCATTCTAGCGTAAGTATTTACATTTAATATTAGTAGGTGTAATTATGGTTAATTGAGTGGATTGATGGATGGGTGGATGGGTGGACAGATAATGACCACAACAAATAAATTTTAGTTTTTATTTTTATAATTTACAAACGGAAGTATTCATTTTTAATTGTTCAAGTATAATACATTATTTTCAATATCTATTTAAAATATTTAACGGACATCTTTGTAGCAAATATTCATGTATGTATCTATTATGCATGGTTTTAACGCAGAAATTCCTATAAGTGTACTATATATAGCTTGTTTTTATGTATTTTTATTTAGTTTCCATATATTCAAGTTTTATATTTTTATTTAGTTTTATAGTTTCTGTACATATTTTAAGTTGTCTTGCCTCTTTGACTATTCTTAGAAAGGCACGTGACATTCTATACATACTCGTACCACTGAACTGAAAGTCTATCACTACAATATATAACATAAAATCTCAGATCCAATTTGAATTGCAAATTCTGAGGTGCTAAACAGCAAACGAACAATGCTCTTGAAATTTGAGGTAAATAATAGTAACTCATAAAAATTTACATTGATGAAGGCAATGATACAGAAAGCGAGCTCGAACTTGAACTTTTCAGCTAACATTTCAAACAAAACTACCAATCAGATCAGCAAGAATTAATACGAATAAATCAGAGACAACCGCATTGTGTTAAGGTGAATAGCAATCAAATGTTTACTATTAATTCAGCAAACAATAATTATACATAAATATGTGAGAAATGAATATGTTGGAGTTATTTCATCAATGAAATCAAGGAATTATAATATAATGAACAATAGACGTTTGCAAAAGCTACTAGCTGTGTATATATATTTGGGGCTATTTGGGACTATTTGGGATCATATACTAATATGACATATCGTATATATACTAATGTAGAAGAATGTTACAAAATAGTAAGATGAAGTCATTAAAATTATAACAACAATAGTGCTTATATGAATAAGTAAAAAGAAAAGTATCTGTTACTAAAACTATCTATATTAATATTATTTTATGTAACTGAAAGTATGTGTTAATGATTAATATTGTTCTCGTTGAAACCGTAAACTCTATGAGCGTTACCAAAACAATAACATAGTCAATTACGATTCATTATCTAAGCTATATTGTACTTAGACAAAAATAATCTAATCAAAAAACCTGTCCAAACCATGCCATGAGATGGAAATCGTTGGAGACGAAATTTCCTTAATAGAGATTGTTATCAAGCAGTCATTAAGAATACTTAAATAAAATGATTTCTAATGATTTCATTTCTTTTTCTCACAATTTCAATTCTAGAAGCTTTAGTAACAGTTCCGTATATATGAAGGAAAGCAGGTCTTTATAGTCTCTCTTAAGAGGCTCTTTATGGGCTTCAACTGTTGAAGCTATAGAAGCTTTAGAAAATTTTTTTATATATAACTTGAAACAAATATATGTTATATTATATTAAGTAGTGTTGAAGAAATAAACTCAATTAAATAAATTTTTTATTTTAATCTGCAAATTATTCTTGTATACTGAAATATCAGTACGTTTACCTGTTACTGATTTCATTGTGCAATGTAAGATATAAAACCGAAGTAAAAGTCTTGAAAACTGAACAACCTTTAAATTCTTAAGTCAATTTAATTAAAAGTAGTAAATGATTATAAATTTCAAAAAAATCTGCACTCTTGCTTAAAAATACTCATATATATAATAACATCAAACTGACAAGTTATCCTTGAAATGAAAAAATTTAAAAAAAAACCCCAAGAACGACTTACACAGAAAGAAGCTTGAAAATATAATTCGCAAACTTAAAATATGAAAAAGAAACCGTGTCATATTAACTTAAATTTTATGTATTATAAGCAAATTTCAATTTTTATTCATTTATTTTTAGTTTCTTATATATTTTCAGGCAAAACCTTGAACTTTTCATAGTTAATATGAATTTACAGTTATTATACAGTCAAATCCAAATCCAAATCCTTTAAGATGTCAATAAGACAATAGTTTAATGACTTTGAAATTTAGATTCATACTTGTACCCTTCACACATTGTAATCAAATGGTATCATAAGTGCTTTCAGTTGTTTGAAACTATACACTAATAAAGACAGTGTATACATATATAGACATATGTATATCTGATGAGCTTGTTTTAATGCATCGGTCTAGTCCAAGTAATCTAATCCACCTATATGCATGTCTCATCATTTATCTATCTGTGTTTTTGTGTAATTTATCTTGTTTGATTGTCACTCATTGCAATTAGTATCTAAACGTAAGTCGAATCGAATCGAATGATATGAAATACAATAAATATTTTATATAATATGTGTTAAATATTCTAAAATAGAGTACAGAATAAATGTAGGTAAAAGTTGTAGTTCTTCTTAATTTTACTTATTATTTTTAATATGCTTATAGTTCAATTCAAGTTTAGATACAGCTGCCGTATAAAACGCGTTATAGATACATGTTTTTATATGGCAAAACTGATATTTCATTATTATGTAGCTTAAAAATTTTTAATAAATATGAGTCATTCAATTTAGATTACTTATATTTCAAAATTCAAGCAATTGGTTGAAAATTTTAAAAATAAAAGTCACAAAAAAATTTCAATAAAAAATATATATAAACTTATAAATTTTTTCAAATAACATTTAAGTGTAAAGTAAATAAGATGGACTGAGTAGGTAAGTGCCAAACCGGTTCGCACAGATTCAAAAAGCATACATTGTAATAGTAGCAAGTATCGATATTACTGAAAATGTGAACAATCGAGGTATATAATGTCAATATCGCAAAACTTTATAATACAAAGCTATTTAAAATGACGCTTTCTTTACAATCATTAAAATAGCAATGGACATCTCTACTAAGAGATACAATTAGTACCCTATTTTAGATTTTTTGAAGCTGTAAACCGAAGAGAGAGATGGAAGCATGCAAACATCTGTTATTAATACTGTCCTACTCTTGCAAATTCATAATTATAAAATTTAGGAATGTGTGAGCAATTAGCATAGTCAAAGTCAACTTCTCAAATAGCTCTATATGTACATAAACGAGCACCCATAGAACAAAGCAAGTATAATTCTATAGATTAATCTGAAACACAAATGATATAACCGATTGTGTTATTTTACTGTAATTCTATAGAAAAACCGCTTTTATCTTTCAGGAAAAAAAAATAAATATCATTGTACTTTATCTATTAGACTCTTTTTGTAATCCCACAAGTATTTGTTGGTAATGAATAATGCTATGGGTAAGAACTATATAATCATATAACCTTCAATTTATATTAAATGTATTCTAAGGAATAATTAATATTATTTTTCTCTTCAATAATTAATATTGATATTTATTAAAAAGGAGTATACTGCATGACCAATGTCAAATATAATTTAATAATAAATTAATTTTTTTTAAAAATGTATAATATTAAATTTAAAACAACTCAGTTTAACTTAACTTCTGATTTTACATTCATTTAGCTCCTCTAAATTATATTCAATTTTGTACTTTGAACAGTCTTGTTAAAAAAACATCTAATATTGTAAAGATCGCACATTGCACAGATTGTTGTTGACCTTTTATCTAACCTAACTTTTATTGCTCTTAGCTATATAAGCAACTAACAATAATTTATTTACACATAATATAATTAAAAAGAATTAAGATTTTAACAATATAGTGAATAGAAAATAATAAACTATAATTAAAATTTGACTCTTGATTTGAGTGAATAAAATTATTATTTGTTTTATTAGTAAAAATAATTATTATATTTTTTTGTTTTTTTTTTTCTTCAAATAAAAATTCTAAATAATTCTCATTTACTTTGCTAAAGAAATTGCGGAAATTAACCTATAAAGTGTTCTAAATTAAATTAAGAGTTCAAAAATTAATTACTTTGTTTGTTAGAATATGTCATAATTCTTTTAATTCTTTAAATTCGTATTATTATATATAATTTAATTTAATATTTTAATTTTTGTTTTAATATTTTTTTTTGATTAATATTAAAAGCAGTAATATTTAAATGTTGTTTTTACAATATCTTCATTGCAGTTTATTATTTTTATTCTCCTATCGGATGCATTATTCTAATTAATTAATCGTAGAATTTTTATTGATTACTCACCACATATTGAATAAAAAGAATTCATTTAATTAAACTAAACTAGTTTATATGCGACAACATGCGATACCTTATGTACAATATTTTGTAATTATATTCTCGACCGTTCATCTGTATGTTTTTATTTAATTACTTTGAGCGCATTTTTTTTTGTAGAACTCAAAGCAATATTTAAATAAACAATTAAAATAATTAATTTGTTATCACAAGTTCAGATTGTTATTAATACATAATTCAGATTAATGGAAGGTTTGAGGAAGAGGAAATTGATGGATAGTTAATTCAATGTCATTGCAAAGAATTCGTTCTAATGAAAAATCCTTAATAAAGTCCTAATAATTTTCACTATGGAATTAAATATGTAATTGAGGGATACTTATTTCAGCGTTATTACAAAACGTCGTTCTCATGAATAATTCTAAATAAGTTCCTAATAAGTCACTATTGAAAATGTACCGGTACGTTATTAGTTAATATATATATATATTGATATAGCCTCCTGAACAAAACAAATGTGACACAATATATAAAGTTTAGCTCATACGATATATTACTGTATTAATAATTGAAATAGAAACTTTTTAGACTTATTTGAAGTCATGATAACGAAGAAAATGTCGAAAACGTGCAATATCTGTTATAATGACCGTCCTACTCTTGCAATTTTATAATAATAAAATGTAGGAATACTGTTGGGAGATACCTTATCAACACTCCAATAGAAAAATTCCACTCCAATTGTCCTAATTATCTTCCTTAAATTTTTTTTATATATCAGGATAAATAGATGATCAGGAAATAAAGTTTCTGATATCACATTTTGAATGTTTTAAAAAAGGTCAGTCTAATACAAAATATCTAATTATTAATTAGTTAAAGCATCTAATATTAAGTATTTGTTATACATTATTTTGTTATTTACTACTATTGAAAGGTCAACTAATATAGTTTGAGGAATTGCAGTTTAATTATATGTTTGCAAATTTTCAAAGACGTACTTTCCTAAAGTTTTTTTAGGACAATATCGATGTAGTGCTCAGTACGTATTAATTAATAAGATAATTATTAAACGTCAACTGGTTAATATGCATACAAATTATATTTTTTTATTAAGTATTATAATGACTATACTTTGTGCATAATAAAAACTTTAAATTACAGGCTTTATTTTAAAGAGAACTGAAATTAATAATAATAGAGGCATTTATTACCATTTTTTTTATTTGTTTGTAATGAACAATAGAAAGATATTAAGCAATAAAAAATAAAAAAATTATATCAATTTGTATGCTGCCACTGTTCGTTACTCAGCAGAATCATAAGATTTTCTATTCTAAAGCGTCGTTGATATTGTGGATTTCAATAATCTTGAGGATATTGTGAGACGAACTGTCAATATTAAATGCTGAAAAATTCCTAACTCAGTTATTATCATAATATTTTATATTATTAGGAAATTTCATTGTTCTTACAATACTGTTGAAATATTTAAAAACATTTCGAAATAAGAAAAAACAGACCCATTGAGCAATTCTTTGTCTATTTTTTGTTTTTTTTTTTCTTCAATAGAATTTATAAAATTGTTCATTAATTTCCTGTCAGGTTGGGTTATGAATTTAAAATTTTAGCAAGTGTCAGTCTGTGTCAGTGGCATGAGTATCTCCAGTAAACTTGTTTGCAAAAATCTCAATAACATACACAATAATATGGACTTTGTGTTTTTATATTTTATTTCATTAAATTTTAAAAAATTTTTATTTTTACTATTTAAATATATATAACACTTACGTTGTATTCTTTATGCACTGATTCAAAAATTTGTTTATATATTATTGAGAGTATTAATAAATTTACGAAATTTTGTACAAAAATTTTTCAAAATTCCTTTTTTCAAAATTTTTATTTCATTCGAAAGACGTAAGACACAAACTTTTGCAATTAATCTAAATTGCTAATTTTTTCTTGGTCAGTTTTAATTTTTCTTATAAACTTTTATATAAAAATTGTTATTTCTTACTCTTTATTCAATTAAAATTAATTTTTCGATATATAAAACGCACTCGAATTCACATGAAAATTGTTATAAACTTTTTATTATTGATTCTCTTTTATTAATAATTATTTTTTTGGCAATATTTATGCTTTGTATCTATGAAATTTACTCGCACACAACACTTTTACACGTGAGTACACATGCGTTTCGCTTAACCGTCCAAACTCAACTAAAACTTAAGCCACTGATCTGCCTAAACGACAGCAACTTAATTTCTTAACAAATCTTAATGTGCTTGTATCCCACAACGCACTGTCTTCACTAGTCGTCAACGTCGGCGTCAGCGTCGTTGTCAGCGTCATTGTCGTACCTCAATATTGCCGCTAAATTCGCACTTTACACTTTGCGCTAAGCAACACACACAACGAAACACATGCATAAAACTGCGCGTACATATTAACCAACCATTTACACGTGTGCTTTTCTCTGCTGTGCTCACTACGTTAAGACGAAAGATTCTCTTTAAATTTGCAAAACTTCCGCTGAATTCAGCAGCGTCATTAGCGTCAACAGCGTTACTATTTATAAGCAACCAAAAGCACAACAAACTCTGCTAACTCTGCTAACTCATTCGTAAGCAACGATTAACTTGTCTTTGTATGTGTGTTGAAAGCAAAATTAGTTGCACGAGGCATGAATGGAGTATGAATGGTCAATACTGGCACTCGCGTACGTATAAGTAACAAAATTTTAAAATATGGTGGATTTTTGTATCAATCTCAAAGCGTTGAGTTGATTCGACTTGAAACGCGAAAAAATCTAAATTAATTGTTTATGTATTGTAGTCAAAAACATCAAGCATTGTGCGCTTGTGTACATCTCTCATGTTAATAACATTTCAAAATTGACTAGGTAAGTTTATTGCTCTGTTTTTGCAGTGTGGTGAAGAGTGCACTTACACAGCAGTGATGAGTTCTCGAAGCAAGGAGTAAGTTAAATAGTTTAGTGACTTACACTAAATATGTATATTTGTGTAGGTAAACAAACACATTTTCTTTTTACATTTTTTTAGTGGGTGAAAAACTTGAAGCTAAGACAAGTTAACAACTTTAAAATTACACATACTCGTACTGTTAATATTATTTGAAGTATATTGTGATCTAGTAAAAATTTATATTTTAAAATATATTAAGAATTTTATGTGTAATGATAACAAATCTGTTGCGATTGCATATTCACCACTAAATATTGAAAATGAAATGAGTTGGCCATGCAAGAAAATTTGTAAAAAGTTAAGAATATTTGTGTTTAGTAAAGAAGAGGATTGTCATTCGATTGCGATTCGAAAACTAAGAATCAAACAACGGACACGTATAATTTTATCACTCGAAACAATTAAACAATTAAATTAAGTAGTGTAAAGCCTACAAATCTATTTCGAAAGCAGAGGTAATAGTAAGGAAAATTCAAGATCCGAGAGAAGTTTTTCTACCAAATTTTTATTTCGAGTAAATCCTTCGACTGACCACAACTGAAGTCTCGCTGAAGAGGGGGTGTTTTAAGCAAAGAGTATTTTAAAAATAGTTTTAAAATTCCATAAGATTCAGTATTATGCATTCTACTGGAAGCTTAAATTTGTAATAATTCATGTCTTTCTATCAATCTTCAATATATAAGTACTGTTTACTTACAAAGACTTCTACTGCATAATTAATAAAAATAATTATCAACAAAAATTTTAAATAAATATATTTACAAAAAAAGAATTCTGTCAGAAATAAATTAAATGCTCCACTGGGAGATGAGGATGGCAGAAGATAATAAGATATGTTTTCACTATTTCAGTGAGCAAAGATAATAGTTATTAAATTTCCAAGGCTAGTGAAAAAATGTAAATCTATATAAAGTAAGCTTACATACATATATTAAAATAATGATCATTACAAAATAAATAGATCAAGACTTGTATTTTCAAAAGCAATTAAGAGAATTATCTGTAGAACAACTGTTGAATACAACAGTGAAAATAGTTTCAAATAGTTTTTAATTCATATTGGAAATATTTTAATTACTATAAGTTATTTTAAGAATATATTACTAAACTATTTAAACTATAACCTTTCATCCTTGAACATTTTTCATCTGTTGAAGACACGTGCCATATAATACGGAAATTCATTTTGTGATCAATTAAAGTTTGAATAAATACTAGCTTTAAAATAAAAAATTGTCATAATGTGTATTTATAAATTTAAAAAAAAAACAATTAATCCAATTTAATCAATCACTGTTTATAATTTGTATTTTAGTTAATATATTTATCTCTAAACCGCATACGAGTACAAGGCATA
>NC_051847.1:220693826-220728406 GCF_002237135.1 Teleopsis dalmanni
ATCTGCTCGAGAAAGTGAGTATTTTTTATATGAATGTTAATATGCATTTTCACCTTTTTCTTCTCTTCTCTCTTCTCAAGAAGAAATACGAAACAGTGAACGCGAGAATACCGCATTACTAACAGAAATGGGTTATATTGTAGACAGTTTTTACAAAGCAGAGTCGACATACCAAGGTATTTATTTAATATAGATTTCGTTTAATCTTTTACAATTATGTATTAATACTGCTGACAATACTTGTAGAAAAATTAAACAAGCGTTTAAAGAAAGAGAAAGGCGAACTCGAGTTGAAGTATGAAACGTCCCTAAATGCGTTAAAGAGCTTGGCTCAGGAAAAAGGACTCGAGTTCGCCAGCGGTATGATCGACTTCTGCAAGTATGTTTTTAGTTATAAACATAAAATAACTAATATATAAGCTATATGTTTGTGGATTTATCGTATTTATTATGTTTCGTATTATTATTATTTTTATATATATAATACATTATTATTTATCTTATTTATCTTATTATTACTTTTATATATATTATACATTATTATTATTTTATTATATGATATTTAAAAGGATTACTTTTGCTTACAATAATGTTTTATTTTTAAGAAACGAAATCGACAACCTTAAAACTCACTCATGCAGGGGAGATAAAACTACGTACGAGCTTGAACAAAAGCTTTTCACTAAGGAACACGAAATAGCATGGTATTACTTTTTGGCCTTCCATTTTTTCATTTAACAATAATATTTCTTATATTTATTCAGTTATAAGATGGAAGTTTTAAGGTATGAATGTATTTTGAATGATCGTGAGAACAAACTTAAAGAAAACAATATTTCATATACGAATATTAATAGACTTACATATAACATAAGTCAGGATCAGATAAATTCAATTCAATTGCCTTTTGTGCTTGCCAACAACAACATCTGAAACTCTTATGCTATATTTCATATATAAAACTATTTCGGATAGATTTAAAGCTCGTAGCAGTACTTCTATATTCATTTAATGACATCAAATGAACGACATCAAGTAAGTTAAAAACCACTATATACCTAATTGTATAGCAATATAGTATAGCTTATATGTTTATTTAATAGATTTTTCTCATCGTCTTTTGTTTTTTTTTTTAACTTGAACATCAATCCTATCATTTATGAATCTATTGGCTGTCACCGAAATGGTTTGTTTTATTGCATATAAACACGGTTAAATTATAAGCAAAAACTAAAATGGAGATTGATTCAAAAGATAGCACAGATGTCTGCCACTTTTAAATATTAAACTTTTTCTGTGAAGAAAATTGTCCCTATAAACAAAAGAACTTGCTTAAAAATGTTTGAATGTTATCATAACTAAGAACCATCATATGTTACAATGTTAGCAAATATTAAAACGTTTGGCTTTTATTAAAAATAAATTGTGAAAATACTTAACAATGACTGCCAAATTTTCAAAATAAATTATAAACTATTAAATTAAGTTCTTTATAGAAACTTAAACATAATTTACTGTAAATTATGAAAAAAAATTTCTCCAATAAAACTGTTTCATTTTTTTTACAGGCAACGAACCAACATGGAATACTTTTAAAAGTTTATACCCAAAAACCAATTTCCTCAATATCATTGCAGTTAAGTGCAGCACGCGGCAACATTGACTTTCAAACTTTTACTGGTGAGGAGCCTCAGACCCTCAGACCCTAATATGCAACTTTTTGTTTCTAATAATTTGAACGCAAAATGAAAAATCTGGTTTTACGTTTTCACATTGAATTTTTTTTGGGTACTTAAAGCAAAAAGAGTTAATTTTACTTTTTCCAAAAGAAACAACGAGATTTTACAAAAAAAAAAATCAAACTTAAGAGAGGAAAAGAATGTTTGCAACAAATTGCCACCAATTAAATTTATCTTGTTGAAAACTTTTCATGTAATATTTATAGACTCAACGCCCTGTGGTTATACACACAAGCAAGACAAGTTGTGAACGCAAAGAAGTTCTTCGTTCGGTACTTACTACACGCACATATGCAGTACGCAGTGAGCAGTAAGCAGTAAGCAGTGAGCAGTGAACAGTAAGCAATGTTAGGAGACACAACGCAAACACAGCCAACACACACACACATACACACACATGAGATAATATTTATATGCGCGTATAGCAGATATTTTGTTACTCATACGCAGCGTAAGACCTAACCTAAGCCGGCAAGCAAAATTTTTCCACAGTGCAACTGTGTTACTCAATTAGTTTTCATTTCCCTTTGGGTTAAAAATTTTAAAACACTTTGCAGCAGTGACTTTCTTTTAAGTTTCTACTGATTGCACTTTACACATAACGAAAAATCTTAGTGAACCTTCATAAAAATGTATGAGTGCGTGCTGTACGAGGACTAATAAAATTCAAAGCAATTGGAGCACTTCGGCTTAGTTGGCGTTCTGTACTATTCTATACTATTATAGCCCATTTTTTTTGGCAGTCTGTACGTAGCTCATTGAAACGATTTCATTTACTGTGCAAGTAGTAAATAGAAAATAAATAAATAAAATAAAATCAAGAGCAAAAGTTGGGTGCTCCTGCGTTTGTCTGGTCCGCTACTTTTATGTTTCAATTAATTAACACGAAACCACATAAACTTCGCAGCCTGTTATATCCTTCGATTTGGCAGACGGTGAACTTTCTTTAAGAAGTATCATTAACCCGAGTATGGAATAAGTTAAATGTACCAAGCAACGTATCAATGTTTAATGGCAATTTCAAAGTGAATTTCGTATCAATAAAAGTGAATATACGTACATGTGAGTATATAAATATTTCTAATTGTTTTTATGTATTCGATAGCAACAGTGTTTTTGGTATAACCATAAATACAAAGAATAATATTGGATTCTTAATAATCCATTTAAAAGACATTTAACTAAGTGTCTTGAATTTCTACATATATTATATCAAATGAAAAATAAATAGAGTAGCAGGGAACATAAACAAAAATATATTAAACCAGAAAAAAAATCTAATCTAATTCAGTGAATTAGAGTTTTGTTCGCGTTAATGTATAATTCAAATAAAATTAACAGAGGTTTAATTCATATTAATTGTTTTTATATAAATTAATTAACTTTCCTTTAAAAAATTACAAATTTAGATGGTATTTATTTTTAACATTTTTCAGAAATAATCTTTGTCAAGCATTCCTTTTCAGTGGCATAGCAAGGGGAAGTAAAAGTTCTTTAATACCACAGGCAATTATAGACCCCAAGATCAATAGATTCGTTATATTTTATTATTATAAGTACTACATTTAGTGTACGGTTTTTTATTTATGTGAAAAAAATGCACACAAATAGTACACTTAACAGAGTCTAAAACACATCCGAAAGTTTTAGGTGTTTATGTTGAAGCACTCAAACAGTAAAATTATAGTGTAGTGTTTCCAACACCGGTCACTGTAGATTGAATAATAACCTATCGAAATTTGGAATTTAATCCAACTCAGATTGCAGGTACTGTAGAGAAGAGAGAGAAACTGCATACCATGTGCTTGGGGAGCTTCCGGCACTGATGCACAAGCGGAAGAAACACCTAGGAGAGTATTTCATGGATCATAAGGATTCAAGACTAGGAAAGATTGGCTCTATAATATCTTTCATTAAAGAGATCGGGCTTGGAGAAACTCTCTAATCCGACGAAGTGGCGCATTAGATCTTTTAGGTCGCAGTATCTTTTCTTTTCAATAATAATAATAATTCCAACACTTCATACTTCAACACTTCATTTCGGGGTTCACTTGAGGAATCTTTTCACAAAAGTAGTGAATTTTATAATGAGCTTTTACAAACTTAGTGAACTTCTGTAACGATCTTTCAATCAATGTAGTGAACTTTTTAGTATCCATAAAGAGACAGTAAAATGTTTTAGGTTATTTTAGTGTAATTTAATGTTTATCTAAAAACACTTTATTGTAATGATTTTAATGCACATTATTGTATAGGTTTTGTCTAGGTAAAACAACAATTTATTGGCATTTGTGATAAAGAAATAGATTTAACCACAAGACTAAAGAGAAGACTGATTCTTATAATTCTTCAGAAAGACAGAGTTCAAGTTGCGGGTAGATGACCTTGATGCAATGAAAATTTAAAATCCCAGCAATAAAAACTAGCAACTTAAAGTTATATCTTATTCTTTAATAGACAAATGCTTCAGAAATCTTGGATATTGCAGGAGATAGTTAGAACTAGAAGACCTTAAATTATGCATTGTTTGTTGATCGTTAAAACTCCTAACACGATATATATTAGAATAAAAAAATTCCATAGACTAACTATATCTGATTTAAATTACACAATGCTCTCTATATCATATTAGTAATTTTTTCAAAAAAAAAAATAATATAAAATAAACTAAATGTTGAGAATTCAAAATTATCCCAACGTCAAAATGCCAATTTAAGCAGCAAGTGTATATTTTGGTTTATCAAATGTTATTTTAGCTGAAATCCTTGAAAACTAACTAAATTAATCTGATAGAAACTATAAACTTTTTATCACTTTTCACTTTGCTGTCGTGATATTTCGCTTAATTTTGTTTATAAAGAAATTCTGTGTTAACTTTCGAAAATATTTCCAATTCTAAGCAAAACATTTATTATGATAATAATAATAATAATAGTAGGAACAACAAGAGCAACAAACATCAGTGATACACAACAGTGATATTACAGCATCAATAGCGATTGCAGCAACAACGAAACCAACAATAATTTTGCAGTTTACTGCGTTCACTGGGAAAGTAGAGAGTGCATAGTTTGAAGTCGCTTGAGCGACAGTTTCATCAGTTGACGATGAAATATTTACAAAATGACAACTTGATTGACAGCTGCTTGTCAGCCATGTTTAATGTAATTTTCTCTCCCCTTCCATGTTTGAATGGTGTAGTTGTAATGCAAGTTTATAGCAAGAAACGTAGGTGCTTTTTTATACACTTGAGCTTTTATCAAATAACCAAAAATAAAAATATATAAAAAAAATAAAAAAAATAAAAAAAAATAATAAAAATAAAAGAGACAGAATATAACAGAAAAGAGACAAAATTAAATTGTTTGAAATATTTGATTGTCACTGCAACGAAGGATTTTTTGTCCTTTTTATAATTTAATAAATTTCGTAGAAATTAAGGTAGCAATGAAGAAGTTTAGAGTTTTAATTAATTATATTACATTAAAGTAATATGATATAAGGGGAGCTAGAAAACGTCGTATATAATAGAGCATACAATAAAAAAATATGATTAAAATGCATATCTATGGATGTTTGGATAAATGTTCTTAAAATAGATATTAAATACATAAAACATTATAGATAAACTATCTATTTGAACATAGAAAAAAACTAGAAAAAAAAACTATGCATTTTGCGCTTATATATTAAAACTATCCTAACAAGCATTTTATAATTTTATTATTATTATTTTAGTTTTCACTTTCGAATACTCAAAATAGTTCCATCACAAATTGACGCAGCGTTTGAAACGTTCAACGAATTTTTAAACGTCAAAAACTAGATGATCGTTTTAGAGGACCCGGATAGTATCGATTATATATTTGGGTGTTTTGGTGAAAGTGCTCGGGATAAGTATCTACAACTAAACCGAAATCGACTAAATCAAAGGAGAAAGTTGGGCTAAGAATTTTTACTAAATCAGTGTCATTGCATCTAGGACAATTTCTGAGGACTGATGGTAAGTTATAACCTTTGTCCTCGTAAGAATTGTTTGAAATTAACTAAGATTATGTCAATATTTGTAACAAAAATTTCAATATGACTCTGTAGATTAAGCTATCACCTTAACATACATCTTAGCTCTTGCAAATCTTACAAATGAGAAGTGAGATTGCGAAATATATTCTGGGATCAATACTCGTACGTTCTGCATTGATGCATAAAAGAAGGAAACTACTGTGTTAACATATTTCACTTGATGATGACTTGAAACTTTCAAAAATGGGACTAATTCTTCTATTTATTAAAAATTTCTTATTTATAAAGAGTAAATTGCTGTATGTAAAAATGCTGTATGAAGTCATCCGCACACAGTTCCGCCGCCAACTTTTTAAAATAGATCATTAAATAAATCATTAAATAGTATTATCCGACTTCGGAAATACGCCAAAAAAAGTTAATCTTTACTTCCATATAATAACATCTATAAAAGTTTCTACTGGAACACCAAATTTAGTTGCATATGTACGTGATATTTTACTCAGTAATTATATACCTAATTGCAGACAAGATTTCTATTTTCGTGCCACCCCGATTTAGCAACGGATATATATTGACGTTTATTTAGACCAACTTCATATGCCGATATACCATAGATCTCAAGATATCGAGATGTACATTTAAACCATTAACAAAAACAAAACATACCATCCAAATTCCTCGTAAATACAAGTACTAGTACATGCAATTTTTATATTAATAATTTAAACAACTAATAATAGTAGGTGTCTCAATAGCGCATCTATTATTGTTGGTAGTTTACATGTAAAAATAATTAACTTCAAGCCTAAATATATATATAGTACTATATCTGCCAAATTAGCATAGTAATAGAGCTGTTCAAAATGGACTTTACTTAAATCCTATGTCAAATTGAGACGTCCTAGAGATAGGAATCGTGCCCAATTGCATGTTGAGGGCCATATTTACCAATGATTGAAATTGAAAGTAATCGTGTGATAACTGTATTTGATATTCTCGAACTAGTGTAGTTGGGCGAATTTTAACTGAAGGCAAAATCCATTTCTCGCAATGTACTATAGTTCAAGCAGCAACCTATACAATAGGTTTCCTTAGACGAACCAGATTGTACAGTTTAAAAAAACTATTGCACCTGGCCAGAGAAAGGTACTTCTTCGTTAATACAATGTACATCATAGTGAAATTATTAATATTTGTATGCAAATTATTCCGTCGTCTTGTACAGTCTTTAGAATATAACTTACTTCTAGTTTTTCTATTGAAATACTCCGCAAACCTTGTTACGTTTGCGTACTACGGCGTCGGTGTAGATTGGATTTCGCGATATATTGGTTTAATGCATAATTTGATAGCATTTATTGTTACATGCCCTGACATTTATTTATGCGAATTGGTTAACGTGATAATTACATCACAATGCATTATAAATGAGATGGCCTATGCAATTGTGCGGCCATAATACGCTGAAGTTGTAAATTGCATTTGAACATAATTTTAACGAAATTAAAACGAAATGTTTTGTATCATTAAATTTTAAATAGTTTCGTCTGTTTTGCATGGTGGCAATTTGGTAATTCGTTATTACTTCACAAACATTTGGTCAGGTCAGCACAAGCAGCACTTTAAACAGATCCAGTCCATTGCAGTGTAAAAGCGATGTATGAAATAGAAGCGCAATTAAATAAAATCAAATCGAAAGAATTTTATTTATTTGACATTAACATCGAATATTGAACATGAACAACGCGCATAATTTTCATCAATAATTGAAAGGTATTTTAAGCACGATGTACATATATCAACGGCACATCACACAAATGCAATAAAACGCAACATAAAACATCACTTTACGGTGAATTTACCACTTCAAATATTAATAAAAGGAAACTAGAGAGCTCAACTAATCCAAAAAAGTAATAGGGTTCCATATTCAAACAAACGAACTTCAATACTTTCATTTTAACAGATATTAAATTATTGTATTTAGATAAGCTTCTCTGCTAATAGAACTATCTTAATTTGATTGACTAACATTCGTCAATATTATTCAGGCTAGACAGAACTTTTTATTCTATTCAATATTCATATTATAAAGCTTGGGGATTCTCTCACTGCCACCTAAAGATTAAGGTCCTTGTTAGAGTAACAAACCTTCTGACAAATTAATAACATTAATAACCTTCTGAGCAAGTCAGAATCCCATTCATCCCTATGAATTGAGTACCTATATGAATGTAAAGACTTGTGGCTGCATCTTATTACGGTAGTAGGGTTTCTGATTAATGCTACGGTCTAGATTAAGTCTTTGCATCCCTACCCTATAAACCTTACCATACTTCTTTTTAACTTATTTCAGTTCATTCAATATTATATCATTCATACTTCTTTGCCATCTTTCACTCCTGAATAAGAGGGCTTTGTGTGTAAAATCTGTTTGATGAAAACTCTAAAATTGTCAAGGCTCCAATACCAACTGGAATGAATAACTAAATCGACATAAAATTATACGTTATTTTCTTTCACAATTATAATTTTATTGGTACTGGCATCATTTGCGAGAGATACAGCTTTAGACCTGAGAACCTTTTTCTACAATGGTTTAAACGAATATAGTGGTCATAAAATCCTATTGCTCGGCAGACTAATGATTTCTTTGCAAAAGATAATGATGTTGGTGTATTAATGGTCCAATTATTCCATATTAAATTTCATAAATTTCTTATCTAAACACAACAATTACAAAAGATAAGCTTGTGCTACCCACTGACCTAGTACCCGATTTACAACCGCAACGAAACCCTGCATTTAAGGACTAACAATATTTTATTTGTATACAAACGAGTGTGGAAAAAATTTTTTAAATAAAAATCAGAAATCCAAATTCAAATTAAAAATCAAAAATCAAAACCAAAATCACAAAATCAAAACAGAATCAAAGCTTAACAATTTTAATCAATGAACAAAAAATTTGGAATTTTGTTATTTATGCATTTATGTGCAGTCATTGCAGGAGTTTTTGTTGTTGTTATTGTTGTTGTACGCGATGTTGCTGCGATTGCAGTTGCATTTCCTCTAACAACACCGACAACACCAAAAATAATAAAGTGCAAAATCCAAAAAAGCACCACAAATCATTTTTTATTGAATTTTCATGAAAATTTTAGTTGCAATATAAAAATAAAAGGACACAAACTTTTTAAAAAGGATTTGGGTGGACAAAAATTTTGTGCTATTAATATTGTAGATTTCTGTATTTTGTGTTGTTGCTGTGTTTTTTTTTTTGTTTTATTTAAGTTTTTTATTATTCATTAGAACAATATAGACTTTGTTTAGACTGCAAAAAAGCAATAGAAGAACGAAGTGCATAAATAAAAATAAAATTCGCATTTGAATTTGTTGCAAACTGTGAATTTTATGCAAGCGAAACAGAGTCCAGTGTCCTGATCCTGGGCCTGGTCTGCATTGTGCATTGTGCATTAAGCAGTTGAATGGGTGTTTACAACTGAAGCTGGCTGTACTTTATACACCTCAACAATGCGATTATTATTCCTGCGCTTTTTAGTTTTTATTGAACACCCAAAATTTAAAATTCACTATAACGCAAATTCATCCAAATCACAACAATTTACTTTATTCTATTATTCTAACTGATTGTAAACTATTATTATATGTAAATCAGAAGGGACAAGAATACACCACGACCTTTGACATATATTGTGCTATCTCCGGACGTAGTCTCATAAGCTAACATAAACAAATTAAGAAATTTCATATATCGAAATATTTTTCTATATTCAATATAGCAGTCCTTATTTAATTCATTGAAACTAAAACAGAGATACTAAATGTCCTTAAATCTCAACTCTGAAATGTGGTCGATAATCGGAGCATGCTTCCTTAAAAGACAAAAGGTGTCTAGACTAAGAAACCTCTTAATATTTTTGTTGAGAAATCAATAAAGCAGTTTTGATTATCTTCGATCCGGGCTATAATTTTCAAAATAATCTATATACTATAATTTTAAGTACAAGTGCATTCGGATAAGTGTATATCTTCACAGCAACTTAAGACTTATAAGGAAGTTAATGCACTCTTTGCGATTGGTTCATTTGCATCAAAACTCTTCAGTTTGACTTCATAAAGACTCCGATCTTATGAAAAAAATTAAGACATCTTCTTAGTCATTTCGTTAGTATCAATATTTTGCAGTCCCATGAATGAATCTTCTCTATACAACTCTCTTTCTTGCGAATATACACTATAAAGAATTGGATCTTATTTTCTTGTGAATATTTTCTATAATGACTTCGATCTAATTCTCGTGTGGAATGCTTCTAAAGAAAGTTAAGGACCCTCAATTGTTTCGTTAGTATCAGTATTTTGCAGTTCCATAAGTGAATCTTCTCTATACAACTCTCTCTCTCTTTCTTTTTTGTGAATATTCTCTATAAAGAATTCGATCTTATTTTCTTGCGAATATTTTATACAAACACTTCTATTTTATTCTCTTGTGGAGGGTGAATAAGGAAAATAAAATAAGGACTCTCCTCAGTTGTTTCGTTAGTATCAAAATTCCACAGTTTGATAAGTGAATAGTCTCCATTTAGACGACTTCACGATCGTTTCGTTAGTTTTAAAATTTTTCTGAGGAAGAATTCAGAAAAGTCTTACTTTATTTCTACTAGCTAACACAAATATTAGATTTTCGTGACTTCAAACTAACCTAGAGTTAAATATCTTATAGCAAAACCTAAGTTTTAGATAGTGAATGCATTTATTAAAGTTTGGACAGTAATAAAAACTAAAGTCAAAATAAATTAATTTAAAGAATTAAAAATATTATTCATTTAAATTATATTATATTCTTTAGTTTATGTATTATATGTATTTGCTACCGTCGCACTTCAGCCCTTATAAATTCACAGATATGCACTCTTCCATCGTTTTCGTTTTTATGCAATTGCTTCAACTCTAACGAGAGCACAAATAATAAAGAAAGTATATTCGCATTTTCACTTCAAAAACTTACCAAACACTTTGCTGAGTCCATGTTTGGCCATTAAACTCTTATTCTGCGAATTCTCAATCAGACTGATGCAGTTCTGTGATGAACAGCGTCGCTTCACCGCGCACTCAGCACCAATATTTGCCATGAAAGCCTAAAATAAGGAAAGAAAAAAATTAATAAAAAGAAATATTTTCGATTAAAATTGCATGCAAAATTCACTGTGCAATTGCAATTGTCAATAAACACCACAAGTGGTGACAGGACAAAAAACAGAAAAAAATACCAGGAAAAAAGGAGGAAAAATATCCTTTCCACAATATAAGCAACGAACGCGGCGTGCTGCTTTTGATTTTTTATGAAAAGGTTTTTAATTTTATTTATCAAAACTTGGAAGCCAGAAATTTAAGAAGAAAAATTTCATATAAATTAAAATATTAAATAATAAAATTTAAGAAATAAATGCTAGTAATTGCGGTTAAAAGATTTAATAGGTTAAGCTAAAGTATTTGGATGCATAATTTCAGCACCAAAAGCGTTAAGCGTTTTATTCCAAAGCCGATCGTCAACCGCTTGTGTCATATGCAATATGCATCCGTATTTCAATGACAGTAAAAAATAAAAAATAAATGGATTACTGATCCCTAGCAGCATTAGTTGGATTGCAAAAACCGTAAAGCAGCAGCAACAACATCGTGGTTACACCCAGAAAGGAAAATTGAAAATAGTAAGTAATATTAATAATATTCATTATTAATATTACTTAATAATGAATATGATACAATAATGCCAGCAGTGATATATGTCTGTTAGAGTTTTCACTTCAGAATTATTTCACAACACCGTTACTAGAAAATATCGTTACAAACTCATTAAAATTTAAAATAATCCGTTCAACTTGTACCTGTGCACTGCTTTCTGTATAGTGATATATTAGAAAATCATATGTTATTCCAAATTCAAACCCACTCTTCATGTTCTCGATTAAAAAACCAAGTTTTACTATTAGCATTCAAAACGGTATCTTTAAAATGCTCATGACTAAACATATATTAAGCAGAATATATCCTAGGAATTATTCTGGATAAAGTGTCAAACTTAGCACAGCCACAGAAGATTTCAGAAAAATAAATTAGGGTTAGGAATCACATAATAATATATGGAGTACTAGACAGTTTTCAAACTTTCCTTTCTGTTCTTATATTGTTACTTAAAGTGATTTATAATTTTGTCAGTTAGTATCTATTGATTGGATTATAATTTATAGTATAAAAAAAAACTACTACCTACTAGATAATAAAAGTACTGCTGAATCCTCCTCAACTGGTTTGGTTACCCAAGGGCTTACAACAACAACATGCATTAGCTTGAAAATTACAGAAACTTATTTGTTGATGAAAATATCTATTAATATATATATAATATATGAACATATTTTACTTATTGCAGCTATTGTGGATATTAGTAACAGTGGTTTCAAAACCATGTAATAAGAATAACCTGACTTCATAGAGGAAGGAATAAGGAAAATAACTGAATACTACCACAAATATTTCACAAACAGCACATAATACTTTTAAGAAAAGCTATTGATCGCCTCAAGATATGTCAATTACACAAGCAATGCAGAATGATGTAGACGAAAACATATCTACTCTGTTTCCGACTACCGTATTATCTGAATCATTTCATCCGCTCATCCGCATCATTCTATTAGTCAGATAACGACAAGTCTGCAGTTTTGGAAGCACTGACATCCTTGACAGAAGAACATATCAAAAGAATATCACATCCTATAGTCGACAATTGCAAGCATACCGTACCTAACATTATAAGCAGTTTCCCATATTGTCAACAGATCTACACAACACTGTCATATTCTAGCATGTCCAGGAAATACTGATTGTAGCTGCAACAACTAAACTCTGTCTACGATTAATCAAAACTTCAATATTTCTTCGCATTAACACACATCACATCAAGATCTTCCTAAACACATCTGTTTAACTGAGCATAACAAGGTAAGTACATATAAAAATATTAAAAAAAAAGCATTTTGAGTAACTTAATATACTTTTTTGTGTAGAGGGTAAACTATTAGACAATCTATAGCATGAGATTATGATATTCACGAAGTTACAGAATTGTGAAAATCCAGACCCAGCTATTTGTTCAAAAGAAGTCTCTCGCGCCACATTTGACGGTTTTGCTTTGTTTTGTTCCATATATCGTAACGAGTTTTTTGCTAAGATGGATAAATTGGAAAATTTGCTGCTGTTCAGTTTAGGACTTTCACAGAGAATATGTTCAGATGTTTCAGATTTCACAAAAGCGACAATTGCTAGTCTCTGTAAAGCCTGTAAAGTCTCTGTAGTGCTAATATATCGCAATGAATGGATTCTATTTGAGACTGATTTGTATGGGTGGCCTGTCTTTGGTCTTGACGGTTCATCTAGCATTTTTCAAATTGGTATTTCTTATAATGTTAAAGATTTTTTACTATTATTAGTACGTTCCGAGTTTTATAAAACCTACATTTAAAGATAATTCTATTAATAAAATTGAATATTAATATTAATTACTTTTACTATTAATTTCATAGTGCAGCAAGAAATGTGTTGATTCCACTAAAATTAAGGTACACATTATATTTTTTTCTTCATACTCTTTCCTAACCTAATCCGTGTGCACGTATTTGTAATTATAAATTAAATTTATTTATCATACATTAAAGTGTGTATTCCTAACAATTGATCTATATTATATAGCTATACTCCACATTACGTCACCCATATTTTTAATTTAATGACAGCACATACCAATGTAAACTCAAATAATTTGTGACTGCGTCATATTGAAATGACAAGGCTCTTGAAATTTGACTCAGTCTAATTTTTAATTACTTTACTATTACACACCCACTCCCTTCTTATCATACTATAACCCACGCATTCTATCTCCTACTACGTTTGCCATTTCTCATCGCTTGTGATGAGTAACCGCTTTGTATTTTTGCTTGTCTACTTTCCTTAACGATAGTGGAACAACATGGTTTGTAACAACAGCAACTACGGCTTATATTTAAATGACATTTGTATAACTTTTTCTCACCTCGAAAAGTTTGCACGTTTCACTGTCCGTCAAGCCGTGCTGCAGATTCCTACCAAAGTTTTTAACAAATTCACACAAAGTCTCACATAATTGCGTCTCCTTCCGCTGGCAAATGTTCAGCATGCAATGCAGTAGGCGCAAGGCGTACCACTTGATTTGCTTTTCCTTGATTTGAGGTGCGTAATGAGCAAACAAATTTAATGAAATACGCAGGGAACTATAATTTTGTATAAAAAACGAAAGCACTTCATTCGAATACTTTTTCATACAGAAAATTATTTTACAAACCGTTGATTTCCATTTCGTTTGATTTCACCATACAAATCCATTAGAATCCGACTCACCCGAGTCTTTTCCAAAGTTCGAAAAATCTTATTTAAATTCTCCTCAGCGCACATCCGCACCACCGAATCCAAATCCTCACAGAACAGGAGGAGCACATTGGTCGCCTTTGAACAATGTGTGGCGTAATTGTGATGACTCGCTAATGCGGGATGCGTAATGCAGTCGGCGATGTGCTGAAAACACGCAATCTTCTCTTTTTGGCTGAAAAAGAATAATAGTAAATGTGGTAAATATGGTAAATTACTTAAATAATTATGATAATTACCTGCATTCCCGATTCCGCAGCTGTTCAACGTAAGCAGTAAATGTATTGACAATATTAGTTTTATCCATTTTGCATTTGTCTGCTTATCTTTTGCATTTTATTTGCAAAAAATTTTTATATAAGAAAACTACGCTTAAAAGCGCATAATAATAAAATCGCCAAACTATCTTTTAGACTTTTACATTTGTTTTTTGTTATTGCATTTGGAACTTTTATAAATTAAGAAATTTATAAGCAATTGCGTTTCCTGTTATTTACTAATAACAATGAAAATAAACCTACGTCGCCTATGGAAACGTCAAATCGTTGCGAAAAACATATGTTTAGCGATGACACTATGCCATATGATTCATGCAAAGGTTATCGATTACTATAAAATACTTTTGATATATAGAGGGCGCGATGTTCAATTTTTAAACATTTTGTGGTGATGAAAATGAATAATTATTTATTTTTATTTAATAAATAAATAATATATTATTTACAGACTTTTTTTCCTTTCTTTCGATTTACTATTCATATCAAAACAAAATTTTTAAAAAATATACAATATTTTTTTAAATATTGTATACAAACTGCGATATGAGTTCTATGCTCTCGATATAGAATTTATATACATATATACATATTTATATGTATATGAATAAATAAAATACATTATAAAAAATGTGGTACCAACTGTGGTGGTATTTTAAGATGAAATTGTTTTTTAATTAGCAAATCAATTTCACCAATGATTTCAAAGAAAGACACATGGAAAATTAATCGTTTGTTATGTGGAAGAATTATTGGGATAAGATACCAGGATTATCACAATTCAAATCACTTATTGGTACATATATTAATAAGGGATACCAGGATTGTATAAACCTATCAAAAGAAAAACTTAGAATCAACACAGGAATCCTAACAGGGCACTGTAAAGTACAATACCACCTTACAAGATTGGGTATACCATACATACATACATACTTAAACTGTATTCTCTATACTACTTATATTGACGCAACAAGGCTTAGAGACCTTTTGTAAACACAGAAGGGTGCACGGTTGCAGTACCACATCTGACACCGGATACCCAGTCTTTAAATTTAAGACAGATTTAGACTCGAAAACAAATCATTGAGGAGGATTAGAGGTTCTTTGACTCTAAGAGCCGATTTTACAGAATGAAAAAGAGTACAAATGAAAGGGAATATAAATACGTATATATGGGTTTAGATATGGTTCAATATAGGAATTATGAAAGCACAGGGGATTATTTAACGACAATTGTGGATTAAGGATGGTTAGGATTTTAATTGAAGCAACATTTACCTTCATGATTTGTAGTTTGAGCTCATACTTAGATCATCAACTTTGCTGACCTGATTTATACGTGTCAGTTTTGAGACTTCAATTACATATCGATCTTAAATTATTGATTCATATAAGGTTTTGAACCCGGCCTATCGCAACGGCAGTTCAGTTCAAAGCTACAAGGATTTGGTTTAAAATCGGTTCAGTGTACAATCTATTCAAGATCCTCAGAGATCAGTATTATCAGTATTAGCGCATTCATCGCAAACTACAGAGACCTCTGAAAAGGAATGCTGCATCAGATCGAAACTCAATAATAAATTCCTAGTTGTGAGTCTATAGCTGTCTATTTACAAGCTAAATATTCGTAATCAGCTGTGTATGTCCTTACAGGGTTCTCGATTGTAGTGCTTTAACGCAGACTAAAGAATTAGAATACATTTTTATATATGATATAATAGGCTATCTTATGGGCATATGCATCAGATATACGAGAATGGTTAAGGAAGCACTATTCCAGCATGGCTGTAATGTAAATAAATTAAGATAAATTGAGATAAATAAATAAAGTAATGTAAAGAAGAAATTTAAGAAGAATATAGTATATATTATAGTAGGTGATTGTAACAGTATGAGTGTACGCATCATATCCTGGAAAATTGGAAGCAATGTTCCAGTATTGCCTGTAATGCTAACAAAGAATAACAAGAATAAATTTAATAAATCGAATTATCTTTCTTTGAACCCACAATATATTAAACGCTATTGTTATTGTTGCTTGCGTTTCAAAATTCGATGAGGTCGTTCCCGATCGCTGGATCCTGGTAAACAATTGATAGTTGAGTCAAGTTGTATGTACATTGAGACGAATGATATCCTTAGGGACGTCAAGATTGATTCGATCAAAAAAAACATAAAGAATAGATTCCTGAAATTATTTACGAAAACTGATAGGCTTACCAACACCACGTTATTGAATCTCAGAATGGTTACAGACTCCTCGGGGGGTATGCAGATCAGATTGCTTAGTTTGATGAAGTGATAAACAATAATTCAGTCAAGGCGTTGAGAGGGGTTAATAGAGAGTAAAAGTGCTCAAATGCACTGACTCAACTAGCCTTAATATAATAATAATTATTAAAGGTATTATACTTAGTAATAGGTTACATCCAGCGCTGGCGTCTTCAATAACAAAAACAACCACATCTTTTATTTATATATTTTTATTATTTTCTTTTGATTTCTTTATTTAAAATATATATAAAACTAACAATAATTTTCGATATTTACTTAAAATTTTTTACGAACTTTAATTTCATCATTTTTGTTTAATTATTTATTTTTTTTTTGTTTTGTTTGGCAAACTAAAATTGTAATAAGCAATTATAAACTCTTATTTATAAACCCATTAAGAAAATTACAAGTATTCAAAAAAATTTTTCCCCATATACATACATATACATATACTCTATATATTAGTTCTTTTGCAGTATATATCTTTCTTCAATATAATTAACTTTAGAAGTACTAGCATTATATAGAAAAAGATATTCATTAATCACAGTCCATTTTTAAGATTAGTTGAAGTATAGAAAGTGTCCAATTATAGATTCACAAATTCATAGATTCATAGATTCATAGATTTTTCGGTGTCGGTACTTTGGAGCGTTTTTGCAATGTAAATGGACGGTAGGACGGTAGAGAGAGCTAAGCTAACTTAAATACCCAAAAGTGTGTATAATTTTTGTGCTTTCGATTTTAATTTGTTTTAATTCAATTTGTTTTTTTTTTTTCATTCAATTTGTTTTAATTCTACGCTTATATATAATTAAATCTGCATTATTTACAAAATTAAAATACAAAGTAAAAATACAACCTAAACCTTAAAAAATAAAATAAAAATAAAATTTAAATAAAAAATCACACCACTGTGCACAGTGGCAACATTTCTTGTTTTTCGCTTTGTTTTTGTTTTTGTTGTTTTTTTAATGTTTAAATAAATTAGTTCGAAACTTGGAAAAGATGTAAGAAGATATGCGCTGAAGAGCAAGGAAACATAATATGAATAATTCTGACGAGGGGGAGGAGGAGGAGAAGGAGGAGTAGCTAATGCCGAAAGTGTATGAATTTTGTAGAGAAGTAACTAGAATTTTCATGCTACTAATGTAAGATATAAAATTTTATATAAATTTATATGTAGATATACAATATATGAAATACATACATATAAAACAGTTACAGTTAGTTAAGCGCTATAAGGTAGGAATTATATACCTATATCCTAAACTGTTGTATATGAAATTCAGACGAATTTATGATGACTACTTTATAGGCTACTTTATGCAATACACTTACATATATACAGCCTAATATAATATACCAAAATAATTACATTTAATTACTTTAAAAATAAACTTAATTCTTTCCACTTCACAGTTCACAGTTTAACGTTATGTTATTATCCTCGCTTTGCACGCAGCACGATTAGAGTCAGCACCAAGAAACCCAAAACCCAGCCAAGTGTACTCAGAAAACCGCCGTACACGTCTCGTTCGACAATCTCCCAACCACGCGTCAGTATCGAACGCAACGAAGTTGTGGCCAACGTCAACGGCAGGCACAGCGAAATGTACCTGAAATGGCATATAGAAATGTGTGGAGAGTGTCATACTCGTTTTGTCTGATTAACACAACTGCTCACTGCTATAACTTACCTTAACACGACTGGCATACCCTCAATGGGCCAAATAACGCCTGATAAGAGCAGCGTAGGATAGAATGAACCCAACGCCAATTGGATGGCGTTACGTTCCAGTTCGCAAATGGATGATATAAGAAAACCGAAGCACATGCCGCACATACCTTGCAACAATGTTAGCACAATGACCCAGAAGAGCTGTCCGTTGTTTGTAACTCCAAAAACGACCAACATGAAAATCAACACAAGCGCTGTCTGTCCACACATAACAACGAATTGGGTGATCACATGCGAGAAGAGAATTTCTCCAGGCATTACACCTGCCACCCAAGAACGATCGAGCAAACCCTGAAAAGCAAAAGTGTGCAAACATGTCAATTATAATGATTATTTGGGATTGTTTATGGCGTTTGTGTGGCGTTTGTGGCGTTTGTGGTATGGCGAGAAATAAAAATAAATCTTCAAACATCTACAATCTTCAATTTGGCAAAATAAACATTTTCAAAGTTACACATGCGCAAAGCACAAATAATCAAATAAACAAAATATTCCAAAATTATTCAGCGACCATAAATGAAATGGAAGTGCTGAGCTCGAACGCATTAAACATTTTAATCGATTCATTTTGACCAGAACTCTTCGACATTTTTCGACATTTATTTCGATAATCGAAGTCGTAAAAATAATATTAATATTGTATTTATTGAAAATCTTTTATATAATAATTGTAATTTTACCCACCTCAGTACGTTCAGTAATCAAAACCGATGACGTCAATGCAACAGCCAAAAAGAATACAATACTAAAAAAACATAAACATTAAAATTAATTAAATTATATATATGTATATATATCTACACATTTATATATAATAAATTCAATATAATAAATTCCATTCTTAAAATTAATAAATAATAAAAAATTGATCTTTTAATGTTAATAATATATATACATCATGGAAGAAGAAATATTTGACATTGCCGAATTTTGAACACTCTACACGTAGTGTCATTGAAAGTTCCTTAATAAGAACTTTCAATTTAGAATTAAGGGTCACTAAAATCTTAATTGGTCGATTTCATTTTTACAATAGTTTTTCAAGAATCATAAGTGTTGCACAGCTAAAAAATCAACTTTAAATAAAACAATGGATGAGACATACCTAAGACATAAAAATATACCACAACTCGATGAAACCGTTTTAACCGAGTACAGTAGTCAAATACTGACAACGCTTTTAAAACAAAGTGCTAAATTGGATTGTCAGTGGCCCATTATAGCAGACTTCATTGTTATGCAGACGAAGAAACTAGGAATCTCTTGAATAACTTACGCTTCATCCAATATTTAAACAGTAGGTGCCTATATAATCTCTTTGATAACCAACAAAAAGCGATATATACAAACATATTTTTGTTATTAATGTCATAACATTTTCATATATATAATCTACTCGTTAGTTTTAGATACTGATGGTTGTGTAATCAAACATTCTAGTCTTGTTGATGTTGAAAAATAGCGAAAAAAGGGTGTATTAAAGACATTGTCTGTAACAAACACAGATATATTCTAGTATAAATTTCGCCTAAAATTTCTTCAGTCAACTATTTAGAAATCAATCCATCGTATCTGAACGGACTTACTTAAAAGAGCCGATGTAAATCTAACTCCCAAGGGAATGAACTGTCACTGAAATTAAGATTCGTATGTCTCAAAAATTTTGGGGTTATATCGTTTTAAAATAATGCCACAAACATACCAACATGACTACAATGTCTTCGTCGGGCTTGCTTAGATAGATTGTAAATTATTTGAGAATGTTTTTGCAGTTCTTTGATTTAGTTATAAAAAGAGAAGATATATCTACACAAAAATATAGTTAACATCACTAAACCCACAACCGTGGATACGTCACTGAATGATTACATTCATTTTTCTTGTCAAACTTATCAAGTATATACTATATATTCTAATATAAAAAATTCACCAATAATTAGTGAAAATAATAAATATTATGATATATATAATTGTTATAAAAATAATAATATTAGAGGAATAAAGAAATAAACAAAAATTGAATAAAAATATTTATAAATTATATTTTTCACAACGTTTGCACTTACGTCAATATCACACCCGGGGCTACGAAGTCTGTAAATGATGGATTCATATTGCCATATATGGGGTCTTTAAATTGTATAGGCACATCACCCAGTTTTGGATTATTACCACACTGATCTAGAAGACCCATTGCGAAATCACGGTATGACAACAATATATCGCGATTCAGCATAACACCAATCTGTTGATTGGACATATCCAACCAAACCTTGATTTCCGATTGATCAATTGTTTCTTCATCAGAATCTCGACCTAAATAACCACAAATATATTAACTTTCTTCTGTTAGTATTAAAAGGACATGAATTGGTATTTACCCAATGCTGCTCTCGCCGTAAATGCATCCGTAAAGTTTTCTGTTATATATACCGCACCCCATGCCTTACCAACTCGTACCGCTTCTTTAGCTTCTTCCAAATCCGTGTAATATGTTTTAATAACACTTTTATTCAAATGATTCAAATAGCGACAACCCAAATTCGTGAAATGACAACCATCTTCCCAGTAGCAAGTCTCCTGAAAGAAATAATAAAAAATGTGTTATAATATATATTTCAGGTCTGTCCAGTACTAGGTAACTTGATACTCACAGTGTTATTCATTTCATTATTCACAATTGCGAGATGTAAACCTTGTGGATCACGTCCAATAGCCAAACAGAATAGAATTACTTGCATCACAGGCAGTGCGAAAATGAACAGCATCACACCGACGTTACGCCACATACGCAGGAAATTTTTACCTAATAATGCCTTGATTTTGCCCTTAGATGTGGACTGAAATAGTGAAATTGTAGTTGGAGGGAATGGCAATGTATTACAATAGTTGAACTAGAGATTTGTATTGTCGTCTCAGTTCTAGTACTCACCTTACACAAACTCGCGTAGCAATCTTGACAGCTTTCCTCATCGTTGGGTTGGTTACGTTTTGCAGGTGGTGGTTCGTAGGGTTCTTGATTTAACTGCGTATAAATTGGGTTTTTGATATTTTTTTTATAAGCGGATTGTTTTGTGGTTTATTAGAATGAAAGAATTTTATGCAGGTGCACGTGCGTGAATAAAGAAAATCGAGAATAGATCAGATTTTAGTACAAGATATAGGAATGGCATGAACATGGACATAATATAAAATGTTTTTTTTTTTGTGGCAGGAGGAGAAGGCAATTCTATACATATACTTATATGGATATATATAAGTAGTTGTATATTAATAACTTAATTTCTTGCTAAGAGTATATGTACGGATCTACCTTTTATATATATGTTTTATATGCAATGTTTCTATGTGTCAATGCAATCTAACAAGTAAATATTTCACAGTTAAATTTGAGAACTATCAAAGGAGCTAAAATACCTATCTACAAGTAGATATCTCGCAAATGGGTTTGGGTACTGAAATACCCACAGAATTACCACGGAATTGTTTATAATAAGGTACCCCGACAGGTATTACAGTCAACCTATCTGCTCTTAGATTTTGTAATCGAAGACTGGAAAGATTGTAAAGCTGACTTATTGTCCGAATACTCGATATTATCTCGTCATCTATTTAAATGAGATACATTCTTATATCCTGCCATAGAAACATGTGTTTTATAATAACATAATAATAGTAAAATGTATTATTCCTCAACTTCGGTAATGCTATAGCTAAGCCATTTAGAAATAACAAAAGGAATAAACAAAAATAAATGAGGAATAAAATACTTGTCACTTCCTTGAAGATTTTGAATTAGAGAAAAAAACAGCATCTCATTGAGTAGTTTTGAAGTTCTGTACATAAAAGGAGAGCTTGTAAGAAAGAGAAACAGTTTATTTTTAAATTTTCGAAAAATTGGTAATGAATGACTTAGGTACCTTTCTGCAATGAGTCATTTATCTTAAAACTCACTTTAACCTCATTGTTCCCTGTTTTCTAAATTTCTTCGCACATAGCTCTTTGATATCTAAGACAGCTTTTCGTCAGTTGTTACTTTACGGTTCGTTACAAGAAACTGCACTATATTTGGCACTGGTTGTATGGATCGACGTAAAGATTTAAGCTTAATTGTTCTATCAAATTATAGACGCATTATCTAATCTTACTTCATTTAAAGTATTATTTAACAATTTACTGATACTTTGCAGCATCAATGAATCAATTATCTTCAAAATAATCAATTAGTACTAACATTTCAGATTTATATGGAATACATAATGTGCTATAATAATACTTTTACTTATAAACGAAAATTTGCTGTTATGATGATCTATGAACACGAAATGATGATTATTTATTCCAATAGTTTTATGACATACAATATGTAAAAATATATATATTCATATTCAACCTTGATCAAAAAGTCTTCAAAAGAGGTTGTCACATATATCATAAATGCTCTCTCCAAATTTTAGCACTTTGCCTTAACATTTGTAAGAACATAACCCCCCTCTCCCTCTTACACTACTATTCTTAGGTTTGAGAAAAAAACAGTACGAATACCATTAAACAGCCACCAAATACGTCTGATTTGGCGCCCTATGATTTCTTCCTATTTAAACGATTCAATAAAGCACTGTAGGAACCCGAGATGAGATGATTAAATAATCAAATGTGGCTTTGATAGTTGTACAAAAATCATTCAATGGAGAATACATCAAGAATAAACTTGTATTTTTAATTACCTGAACAAATGGCTGAAACTTTTTGATCAAGGTAGTGTTCTACTTATACTACATATATTTATAAATAGATGTTAAGAAATATGTCCTCATGTATGTTTTGGTTGTGATAAAATTTTATAACAAACCGTATATATGGATCCATTTGTATCGTTGATCAGAACTTCCTTGCTTTGATGGAAATTGAGTCCAACAACGCCGCCATCCTGACTGGAACCGGGCTTATCCATCTTACTGCCGAATGCCATGGCATGCAATGAAATATTATTACTGTGTCAGTATCAATTTTTGATTAAAGGAGCACAACAAATCAATCACCAACAGAACATATGGAGGATGGTAAAATATTTTTTGTATTGATTTTGATTTTGTTTTTTTTTTGTTTTTATATTTGTTTTGTTTTGTTTTGTTTTAATGAAATCGCACATTAACAAATCCAATTAGCAATAAAAAACCATAAAAAGAGAATAAATTTTAAACAAAATTAATTTCAAAAAATGTACATGCGGTCAGGATTTTTAATTAAAAATAAATCAATTAAAAATAAATGTTAGCTACTTTTCTTTCATTTAAAATTTAAAAATAAAAATCAATTAATTAATTTGTAAAGTTTAACTCACCTGAAGTTCACATGAGAGATGTCACCCTTCTGACTTTGGATACGTGATAATTTTAAAAACACTTCCTCCAGGCTAATGCATTTGTACATCGATAAAAGTACGCTTGGTGATTCCTCAGCCAAAAGGTGACCAGAGCGCATTAACCCAATCTATAATAATGGGTAAATTATATATTTTAGCTAAGTATTTATAAAACTTAGTTTTGTTTACATATAAACTGAGTATGGATACAAGAAAGATAAGTAGAGTAAGGGTGATTGGAAGCGGTTCTCAAAAGGATTCATTATCAGTATAAAGAATCATATTGGTTGGTTTCTTTACTATCAATATTGATAAGGTAAAGTTATAGAGAGATAAACATACTGTAGTATGTATATGCAACATTCCCAACTCAAAAAATATCCAGAATGTGTTAATTAAACAAACTATAGTCTTTCCAACTATATTTATATAGCTACATATATCGAAGTGATATTTTGGAGTATACTTTGGTTAGTATATATAAATGCATATAATAATATTTTTAAAATCCAATTAAGACAATATACATATGTACATATCACTTGGGCTCTCTTTTCACTATAAAAAATTCCTTTGCGCATATTTTTTTTGGGAACCCTTATGAACATATTTAATATTCACCTCAATATATTCATTAATAATATTTTCACTTTTACTGTTTTTACATAAATTTAAATATAAAATAAATTTTAAATAAATTTATTATCTAATTATATACTTACTGTATGCGCTTGTCGTGCTTCTTCAATGTAATGTGTTGTAATAATAACGGTCTTTTGACCAGCTTTTGTGATATGTACCAAATGATTCCAGATGCTCTGTCTAAGTAATGGATCTACACCAACTGTTGGTTCATCCAAAATTAATAATTCAGGATCGTGCATAAGTGCTACAGCAAATGAGACACGACGCTGTTGTCCTCCACTAAGATTCTTTACTAAGCGTTTCTCTGATGGTAAATCGAGGAAATTTAATAAGAACTGTAATCGCTCCATGATTTCCTTTGTTTCCATGCCAAAAATCCAACCGAAATATAACATTGTTTCACGTATGGAAAATTCACCGTAAAGCGCAATCTCCTGTGGCATGTAACCAACTCGTTTGCCAGGTACACCAGATCCTCGTGTACCTGGTTTACCGCCGAGTACATATATATCGCCAGAATCAAGACGACGTCGACCAACAATGCAGGAGAGTAAAGTAGTTTTGCCACAACCTGAGGCACCCAATAGGCCATAGCTAGAAACATAAAATAAAAATATTTTAGTTGGTATGCCAGAGAAATAATACACTATATCAATAAAAATTATAGGGATGTATGTATATAAAAACACACTTGATAGTTAATGTGTATATACTATACTAAATTTTTATATAAAACAAAATAATGAAAAATGAATGAATGAAAAACGAAAACAAAATATTACTTACTATACAAAAGACCATTAGAATTGGTTTTTGCTATGTAATATACTTAAAAATTTATATATATGTATGTATATTGTAATATTATTATTAATACATATTTATAGGAACTTATAAATAACCTAATATTAACAAAATAAAAAATAAATGGATGGAACTGCGGAAGGAAGGGTAAACCTTTAAATTTAAACAATTAATTTTTAATAAACTGAAGTTTTGGGTCCAACATACAGCTATTTTAGATATTATTAAATATCCATAATCAGTGATCTTCAAAATATCTTTTAGTTTAAGTATCCGTACATAGTTTTTGGATTGCAAGCATCGAACTCTATCAAATTTGAACCATGGACTCGTGAGTTAACTTAAGCCACATATGCTATATAAATAATTTTATTAGATAAGTTGTCATATATGTACTCATTCACTGATAATGAATATGTAATGATATCCGAAACAATTACATGGTCCCTTTTCTGTTTAAAATAGATTTCCTTTACATATATAATAGAATATGTAGTTTAGTATGTATAATATTTTATATTATATTATATATCGGAGAGCAAAAAATAATATTATTGTGCTACATTCTTGAACAAGAATTATGTTGAAATGCTTAAGTGGTTCTCTATATTTTTTAATAGAGATCTATTGCTACTACTATTAAATGGGGAAGTCATGCCTTACAGCGTAATTCGTGCGCTGACCATTGAGGATCATCCTGATTTGCGCATAATAATTCGTGTTATTAGAAGGGACCAAGTGGGTTTTGGGCGCACAAGGTCACCAATTTGACCTTATTTAACTGGTACTACTATGTATATTATATCTCGTATGTTATACATATGTTATAGATAAATTTTGAAAAATATTTTTAACAAAAAAGATTCAGATACATCGTAATCCATAATTAAATTATTCAGACATAATTTATATGTGATATATAATGTTTAAGTGTTTACAAGTGTCAATCATTTGTTACTCGTCTACTCGTCTATTCGTACGCCGAAAGTGTCACTGTAATTATATCACAGAATCTACACTCGAGTCAATGTTAAGTGGCAGCGGTTCAAGTTAAATTCAAACAGTTATCAAGAGTATCGTAGATACCTTGAGTTTCTGACTTTTGCACTTTGCTGAGCTAATGTGTTTTTATTTTTTCAATAATAAATTTTTTGTTTTTATTCAGAAAGCCACAAAGAGAAAACATAAACTGAATTCGAGGGTCTTACATCTATTCGTGTGCGCACGTATGACTCGACGTCGAAATGTAGGTTGAATCGAGTTTAATTTCGATTTTAATTTTTTAATTTTTTTATTTTTTCATTTTTGTTGACAAAACGTTCAACAAACTTTTAAGAGTTAAACGCTTTGATCTTTTACATTTCGGATATACTCATATACTATATCATTGGATTTATTATTATAGCTTTGACTTATTTTGCTTATCTGATTTGTTTTGAAGTTTGTCTATTACACACAAAATACTCGTCTAGTATTTTAATTTTAATTTTAATTTTAGCAAAGTTTTAATTGTTGATATTTCTATTCATATTTATATAAATTATTTTTTATATCAATAAAACAATTATAATAATTCAGCTGCTTAATAGTGGATTTTGTGAAGAGAATCTCAGGAAAACATGTATCTAAAATTCCTGCACGTATGAATAACTTAAGATGTTGTTAGGCGTTCAGCATTTCAAATTCATTTTCAAATCACAAATTGGAATTCTTCTCATTATACTTGACTTGTATTGTGTATCTCAAAGTAATGCACCAATTCGATTTATTTTTTTATGACTAAAAAGATACTTTTAGATTTAGGTCAATGATTTTCGCACATAATTTGGGCTCGACAAAATATTTTTCTATAAATATTTGTGTATCTTCAATGCAATTGTTAAGTATATTAATAAAAACTATCTTGTCGCGTAAAATCATTTACACCATTAGATACTTTTAATGGGACTATCAACGTAAATGATTAACCAAGGATAGTATATTGCCATATTTTAAACTTTGACAAATATTAATTGGCATCCCCGCTGATTATAATACATAACGAAACTGTGGAACTATTCGGGTTGAGCTTCGAATGTTCATTAGGTAAGGATAGGCATGATGTACTGCATATAATAAATAAGTTTGTTTATTTACTTTTAAAAAGATGCATACAAACAATATATGAGTGAGTTTTTAGGAAAATTTAAAATACAAAATTTTAAAATTTATTTACATGCAATTAAATATAATATTAGTAATGAAATACATCGAAAATTATATTTTGCAGCTATTGAAGAAGTTTCAAGATTGATAAGCACTTAACATATGCAGGTCTCTTTCTACCTTTTTAAATATTTGTCAGTTTGTCAGTAAGCCAGTTTGATATATGGATGTATACTAAGTATATTATATTAACCAAAACTCTCTTTCCTAATATAAATTTTTCGTTTCTTGATTATTCATGTTAATGGAGCTTAAATAGTTTTAAATTAATTCAGTTCTTAATATATATAGTATATATTTAATAATTAGATATTTTAGTTTGAAATATATCCAGTGATGATATATGTAATATTTAGTTATAAATAATGAAAATAATAATACACTGAGAATTAAGGTTATAGAAAGTAAACATCATATCAAATTATATGTATAGTATTATATATAAAATTGCTATCAAATTTCTAGTTAAAAAAGTTTTACATAACAACATTGTTTAAAAATTTTTTATTAAAACAGTTTTACATAAGAATATAGTTTAAGAATCTTTACTTAAAACACCTTTACGTAGGAATATAGCTCAAGAATTCTTATTTAAAACCGTTTTACGTAAAAATTAGTTCAATATATTTACGTTTTACGTAAATATCTGTTAAAGAACTATTACTTAAAACCGTTTTATGTGAAAATTAGTTCAAAAATTCTTATTTAAAACCGTTTAATGTAAACATGACTTCGAAAATTATTACTTAAAACAGTTTTACGCAAAAAGTTGTTCAAGAAGTCTTATTTAAAACCGTTTTACGTAAATGTTTGTTCGAGAACTATTACTTAAAACCGTTTTATTTGAAAATTAGTTCAAGAATTCTTATTTAAAACCATTTTACGTAAAAATTATTTCGAAAATTATTACTTAAAACAGTTTTACGTAAAAATTTGTTCAAGAATTCTTATGTAAAGCAATTTTGCATAACAACTTAGTTTAAACATTTTTACAATCAGTAAACAACATTCCTTCTGAGTTGGAATATTTCACTTAATAAATTCCTACATCCACTTAAACAAACATTAAACGATATTTGTGCACTGCAGTGGGTAACTTTATTTAAAATTATTGACGATATAAATTACGAGGCAAAATTAATTTTTCCATTTGCTAATTTTAATTACTACATTAAAATTATTATTAAATTATTATTATATATTTAAAAAAAATTTCTATAATGTTGTTGTTGTTTCGAGAAGAATTCCATTACTTAACTATTCCACATAACGAGCTGCCATTAAATTAATCGTCCAGCAAAATTACTGCCACTTCCGTCAGTTGGCTCAGTCCGAAGCAATTCCCGAGTAGAATTAATATTTACGTATTGACATACAAAAAGTCATATTACGTATGTTCATCAAAGTGTTAAACTTTTAGTTCTAATTGATTTTTATCCATTAAAAAATTTGATTTGTTAATTTAAATAATGCAAATAAATAAATTAATTAATTATTAGTTTTCGCAAAATAAATATTTGAATGGTGGAATTTGACATTTCTGTGCTATCAACGTCAAACTCATGGCGTCAAATTCATTAATTAAATATTTTGTATATAATTTGTAATCAATTGAGAGTATATTTTTTTGTATGTAATAGTTAAAACGTCATAAAGTTTGCAGTGTTTGGCATAATAACCTAAAAAGTGTAATAACACAACAATTTGAAGCTGTTTACTATCTCGTTACTCGTTTAGTTTACAAGAATGTCTCTTACTCAATTTTACAACTCGAGTCGAAATCATACCAAGGTACTAACTAAAATGCAGAGTTCATAATTTGATGAAAGTACGAAATTGAGAGTGTAATATTAGTCCAAAATGATATCCATCTTGTTAAGTTCCGTTAAACTAACTAAACTTAAACAGTAAGCAGAAGGTATACTTCAATAACGCAACCAAACATTATGGACACACATTCGTCTATCAACAAAAAATTAGGCTAAGATGACTAAGATAGCATAAAGATGTTGACTGAGGTTTCGAGATATGGGAATACTCTAAAAATAAATGATACATTTGAAATCAAATTGTTATGCAGCCATCAGCCCACCGTAAAGTGTAAACTCCAATGATATTTTGATGAAATATACACTATCAACTTTCCTTTACGTAAAAGAATAAAAGTCCTTAAGCAATTTAGATAACCTTTTCTTTCAATTAAATAATGAAATGTATGACCAACCCTCTTCTCTAACCCTCTTCTCTAACCCTTTTCTCTAACTCTCTTCCTCCTCTTTAAAGTAACCAAATAGAGTTTGAAAACAACAATTTACTATATATATGCAAAGACTTACATACTTCTAAATGTAAACAAATTAATGTAGATATGTGAATCGTATTTTAAATGAATGAAACACAATACAAAGGCATCAAAAACTTAATCAATTAAGTAAATAGTAATAAACATTCCATAAATTGTCATTAATTGCCTATTAAAATACAAGCTGAGCTCAGAGTGGCAAATTTTGAACAAGTTAAGCTTATGAAATCTAAGTATAAATATTGAGTTAATTAACTTTTGATATTAAATATATATTTAGCGATCTTAACTATTTTTGCAAAATTTTCAAATATTCAAAAATCAAATATTTTATATTAAATATTCTTTATTACTTATATAAAAAACCAATTCTTAAATTTCGTTTTAATAAAATATGACTCATAAATTTGAAGTGCCGTCCTTGTGTCCAAAAAGCCTTTTGAGCTCAAATAATGACCAATTGTGGTACCACAGGAATAGCATTGGTACGTACATAGATCTAAATCAGTATACAGACAACGCCGAAAAAGGTAACGACTCCCCCATTAGATAAAAGAAAACCAATCTGACAGTTCTTCAAACTTAGCGAGATCCCTAACATTACAGGATGACAGTTCAGTCATGTCGATGAGAAAAGGGTATCCGAAGATTTTTGATCATCTACTAGCTAAAGAAGGGCATTAACACATGAGATTGAGCACGGTCTCCTCCTCATCCCCAAAGCCACAACCTCACCAAAAGTCATTGTAGGGTAGATCCAGTCGTAGGGTAGTTGAAATAGCTAACTTGTTCATTTCTTGTCTCAAAACAACCTAGATATCTGACAATGAGGTTCATCAGCCATAAAGATAATGCACTCATATACTATAATATCTACAAAATCTATTGACAATGATGATATCTATCGTTATTTTCCAGATGTCGCACGTTATTAAAACATTGAATTGGGTAGTAGGTTCCTCTTTAGTTAAAAAAAGTCTGTTTTATAGTTAAAGGAAACTTCCTCTAATGGTTCAAAATGATCTTATTTTACATAACATCACAACAAGCTTTTATTAATTAGTTTACTTTGTATTTTAAGAATTTTATTAGTCGCGTTCTACATTTTAAGTATTGAATAAAGATATTCATAGTATCGTTATAATACTATAATTATATATAATTTTTTATAATTAAGATAACCAACATTCTGTTATATGTAATAAATTATCTGGAGCAAGTATTCATAAGATAGCAACTATTTTATTTTATATTAACTATAGTATCTATCTTATGCATAATCTATAGTTTGTATTTTTTAAAACTGCATTTCTAGTTTTAATTTAATTTTAAAGCAAACAATATGACACTACATTACTAAGTACGTAAGAGTGTTAGTGACTTGACTAGAAATTATTATACAACATTATTGAATAAATCAATGATACAGAAAAATTCCTATAATATAATTTAAATTATAAAATTAAAGAAATATTTATATTTCCGTTGTAATCACACAAGTTGTAAACTCTTTTTACTGGAATATTTCATCTTCAATAGTATTTCATTGTTTGTGCTCCATGTTGTAAAAGTTTGAAGTATAAATATTACGTTATTTGATCTCACTTTCCCATAAAATTGATTACAATTTGTACATATCTGCCAACAATTTGAAGAAAATTCTGCACTTAGTTACACAAACGAAGGCTTTCTTAGTCACCTCAATGAATAAAACTTATAAACTACTTTATTCATTGCCTCAATTAACACTTCAAAACAGTTTCAAATCTGCTAAAAAGAAATTCAAATATTCTTGGTAATGAGATTGATGAGTGACACTTTCTGTTGAATGATCCAAAATTAACTCAACTGTTTATAAATCATGACCTTTGTATAAAATATACGGATATATTAGCATCAAATCAAACAGATATGGAAAAAGATATTTTGATATAAGATAAAATAGTGAAGCAATAGAAAGATATATCCAACTTTTATTAAATAAACAGTATTTAATATTTATATTTAAAATTAAAAGGAATTATGAAAATAACTACCTAATCGCTTAACAATCACTAAACGCATTAAAATCGTAAAAACTCGATACTAATGGTTTGATTTTTCACTTTGTGGACATGTCAACCAAAATATTCTACACATACACTGTGCCACAAGTCTTGAGGTTCTTGAGAATTTTATCGGACGTAGAATGTTACGTAATGGTGAAGTAATTTTTATACCAAAATATTTAGTGCGATTTGTCACCATAAATATTTTTTTCTGAGATTATGTTTATGGGGACGCTACCTGTATTGGAGTCATCAATAAAAATGGTTAGAAATGATAATGTGTATTCTGGTGATAATAATCAGTTACTACCAAGACTTTATGGAATAACAGTTCTCTTTCTACTGCTGTTACGCGATAACAGTACTGTTAATAACAGTAATTAGACTAAAATAAGTGATTTGTTATTATTTTTACTATAATTTTTAATAAATCTTATATAAAAAAAAATGTTGTTTATTTGTCCCTGAAGTTGTTTAACATATAAGTTTACTATGTGTAAATTAAATAGTATTTAAATGATTTAATAAAATTGCTCTTAGTTTGAATAGTTGAATAGTGTTACTTACATTGTGCCCTTTGCTACTGTCATGTTGAGGTTGTTGAGCACTTGATTTGTGCTTTTCTTTTTTCCATAAGCTTTGAATGCATGCCGCACCGACACTGCGGCTTGTGTGTTGCGTGCCCATTGCTGTGTTCCGCCGTCATTATTTGTGGCCATGACAGGATCACTTGTACTGAAAATAATATATGTATATAAATAAAAATTTTATTACGCTTTGCTTATGAAAATAATAAAAAATAAATAAATTAAGTCTAGTAAGTAACTATTGCAAACGTGTTTTTCAACTCCTCAATACAAAATAATTTGTTCAAGTATATACTCGTATTACTTTAAATATGGTAAAAATTGAAAAAAAAACACTTTAATACATATATTAAAATAATATTATAAGTAGGCAAATATGCGATACTAATGAAATTGAAATATATATAGGAAAAAAATCAAATATGACAAGGCAAGTTCGTTGCTCAAGTTGTTTTCAAATATAAGTGTTTATGTGAATAACTAACAAGATTTATAATTAATAAGTAAGTATTTTATAAATGTATAAAATTTATAAAAATAGATTTACACGTGTGTATTTAATCTAGTTTTAGTAAAATATTTAGTAAAGTGGTTTTTCTAAGAGTTGTGAAACTACAACAACATAAACTCATTTAATATTTTTTTAATTAATTGAATTTTTGACTGACCATACAGCTGTTTCGAGTATTGCCCAATACCCCTCATCAGTGGTCTTGGAATTATTTCTTGTATTAAATTATTCGTAAATATTTTTTTGAGATTGAAAGTACCAGGAATCGAACTCGTGTCCTGCCAAATTTGAAGCTCAGAGTCAGCACAACTTAACCAACTGACCTAAAGCCATACTTAACTTTTATGTTCGCACATTTTTCTGGAGTTTTGTTAATTTGCTGTGAAAGTTTTATTAACAAATTCACTTGCTGTGTTTATATTAGAAGGAAATCATAAAACAGCTGTAGAATAATTGAATTAATAAATAAAATAAAAATAAAATAATAATAAAATATTAATAAAACATTTAGTTTAAATGAAAAGGGAGTATATACATGGATATACATTTCTTTTCCTTAAATATCAATAAAATACAGTTCAGCAAGTCAACGAAATTACGAATTAAAGTAAAACTAGTTTATTATGTGCAAATTTCAAATATATCTAATATATCTTTATTACATATCTTTTGCTTGAACATCAAATTTCATACAACAATGTAAACACAAAATAAAACATAAAATTCCGAAACTGTGTCAGCAGTGCAAAAATATGAGCAATTTTTTTTTTTTTTGTACTCCCGAACAGACAAACCTCAAAATTTTATGTTTATTCATATAACAAACGTCACACTTTATAAGTGTGCACAATAACAAAAAAACAATAACAGCAATCACAACAATAACAACAATCACAACAATAACAACAATCACAGCAGCAACAGCAGTAACAGCGGTAATAGCAACAACATAAACGACAATTTCAAATTCGTACTTCAACATTTTGACCAATGTACAATAATTACTCAAGCATACACTGACACTGATACACTCAAGTATTAGCTAAAAGCTTTCGGTGTGAGTTTATGTCTAGCGATTGCTCAACACTCAACAACTCGCTAGTTAATCAACGAGTACTCATAAGTTTCTTGCTGTTTTCTGTAATTTTCAGTGCAAAATTGCATTTCGTATTAGCGCATATGTTCACGGTTGTAAGTCAGTTTAGCTATGAGGCGATAGTAACACACTTATACACTTACACACTTACACACTCAACTCAAATAGTCACACTAACCGAGTTTAGAGATGGCGGCAATCACAACATACGGGCACATATGTATGTGTAGTCAGACCAGGCACACACTTACGTACGTACAGTGCTTCTAGTGTGTTTGACGTCTGTGTTTGTGTGTTTGTGTCGCATGTGCCAAAAAAAGCACAATTATTATGCAAGTCTTTCAAGACTTTTTATTTTAATTGCAAATCTGTTATAAACACGCGTATATTGCTTAGATGCACTGTAGATACATTTACATACAACTGTCTGTCTGCAATTGTCTATTAATATGCATAAAGATCTTAAATGCCA
>NC_051847.1:220728506-220781803 GCF_002237135.1 Teleopsis dalmanni
CCATTCTATATATATGGAAAAGATATATAGTCAGAAGTCTAGTGCCAAAATCGAATTCCAAAATTTTGATCAGACAACGCTCCACAATTTTGATGTTAAAAATGCGTCATAGAATGTAAGGCTAGTTGACAAAAACCTGACAATAATAGCATAAATTGATTCAAACCGGCTGATAAGAAATCGTGAGATCACAGACTTAATTCTCAAACATTCAAACATTCTTGAACATTCGTTACGTCTAGGTTGAATCTCAAAGTTTGACATTTGGTATCATCTGTTTGTAATTTGCTCACAGACATCATAATAAATAAATATATAATAATAATAAAAATAATAAGCCATTTTTGAAACGCATCATTACTTAGAACGAGAAATGAGATGTCTGCAATAACAGTATGTAAGATCATGGAGTATAATAGATAAACTAGGTCAAAGTACCTCTGAAGCCAATTTTCATCAAAAATAAATGGTGCTATCTGTTTGCTGGGATTTTAAAGGAATCGTTTCTTTCTGAGCTTTTACCGGACAATACAAGGAACCATTTTAAACTGTACTGTACAGTACTGTACTGTACTGTTTGCCAGAAAGATGACAAAAACTATCGGACCAGAATGGACAATATATAATTTAATTAAATATACATTACTTTATTAAATAAAATTAATTTTATTAAAAGTATTAGAACTTATAGAACTTAATTGAAGCAACAATTAAGTTGAAATGTTGTGTATTAGTATGAACTCTTCAATTATGTTTTCAACCCAAATTATATTTTTTATTTTTAAATTTATACCTAATTAAAGCGTCAATAAATGACCTATAAAAATTTTAAACCAGTAAATTTATTTATAATTTTATTTAGGGTGAATTTACATTTACTCACATAATGATAACAAGAAGAACAACTAAAATTTTATAACGTTTTAATAAAATAAACATTATTTTATTTATAGCATATATTTTTAAGCGCATTTTGTGGATATGATAATGGAACAACAAACAAATAAATTTAACATTAAAATTAAAAATAATAATAAAGAAATTATCTTCTTAAGGATGTACTCGTAACTACATTTTTAGTTAACACTCAAAAAGTTGTTAGTATTATTGCTATATTTTTCGATTCCCTCCTAGCATTGAACCACAAATTATCCATAAAATACCAAAGTATCTGACTTTTATATAAAATAATTGCTTTATGATGCATGCACCATCAGAACAAAAGACGCATGAGGTCCTTTAATGTTTTTATTTTGTTGTATTGTTGTTGCTATAGAACCGTGCGTATGTCCTCCTTAATGCTCAAAATAAACGATTTAATTCATTACTGCGGTATTATTTCTGTCTGTAGGGGTAGTTGTATTGAATCTTTGTTTTATATGCGTAATTAAGATTTCTTAAGATTACCTTTTAATTGGTAGCTGGTAAATGAATATATTCACATCCCTCTGTGTTATCATAATGTGCACTACATTCTGACCAGAGTTATGAGTTTTTTACTGGCACTGGCAGGTTACTGCCACAGTTACGATAAATCGTTTTGGCACGAAGCCTTCCTATTGTATTTATTGTTGTTATGAATGAGTTAATCACCCGTGGCAATTGCATGGTTATAAACCATTATTTACGGATATCATGTCATGCAGGATTTTATTCAGTTTTTTTCTCTTCTACTAGATATACTTAACATATACTACAGTTCTTCGTTTCGATTCGAAATTCTAATATATTTTCGATAAGAGCAATTTGATTCTCAATAATATTTTATTTATATTTAATAAATATTGTATTTAAAATCGATTAACTGCGATGCTATAAACATATTACATACTATTCAGGTAGTCGTAACATCGTAACAGTTCTAATACAATACGTATCTAAGGATAATTTTTAATATCTTAATTAACAAAAACAAGGACAACAAACTAGTTGTAAAATAATATACAACTATTAGCTGAATTTTAAACTAAATATTTAGACGAGGCCCTTTTTTTCATTGTTATGCATTTAGTTTATTTAATTTATTGCTTTGCAAATCTCAAGTATTTACTACTTCTCTTGAAAGATTATTTTCATTGAATTCACATATTTATAAATTATTAATTCTCAATATATTTAACATATATTTGGTTGTTTTTAGTGTTAATAGTTTGGGATTGTATCCCTTTAACTTAAATATTAAATATCTTACTGCTATTATTGTTAATTACTTGAAAAGTGAACAATCTTAACAGTTGCGTCATACAAGGTGTTAATGTACTTTTCAACTTGCAGAAACTAGATTAGTCATACAATTCTGGCTGTGGAATAATTTGGACCATACAGAGATCTCTCATAAAAAAGCGGTTTAAAACTAGCGAAAAAAATCGCTACTGGTGCGAAATTACAGGTAGCCGGTAGGTTTAAGCGCTGGTTCGTCCAATATACCTAAGGTATGCCTCTTGGTACACCGAAACTGAGGTTATTAGCATGTTATTTGACAAGTCGTCACCGCATGTGTTAATATTTCAACAATAAGGATCTATCTGAGCAAACAGTATGGCATGGCGACTCTGCTTGGAAGCGAATGAGACTTCTAGTTATATTCTTTGTGATCTTTCAGATTTGATTTGAAACAGAAGGAGTTACTAAGCCGAAAGTTACTTATTCCATCTAATCTTATGATGCCCTTTGCAGCTGATATTCGGACTTTCATTCGCAGGACGTAATGTTTTCTGGTTGCAGTGCTCTGATACACTTGCAGCCAGTAACCTCTTAATTTTCTATTCTATTCTAGTACATTTCACTACAAAAAAATAGTGATGTGACATTGTAAAGCCGGTTTTATCAATTTCTTCAATATGCAATTTGTTATTATTCTATGGCCTATTTTAATGATGGGGAGTATAAGATTGTTGCATGAAATTTTTATATTCTATAGGTAAACCAAAAATTTAAAAAAATATTGGGATTTTCTCAATTAAAATCGGTTTTAAATGCTTTACGAATGCTTTCATTAGTGTTTTTGTTAATTCACGAAAACATACCAATTAAAAAGTAAGTTATACATAAACCGAAACTGCATAAATAGTTTTAAAAATCCTCAACATTTAAAAACCATGAAAAGTTTTGCGGTGAATAGCACCAAAATATTTAACGTAAAATTTTAAAATAAATATAAAATAAATTTTTAAAATACCTTAAAAACAATATATAAAGTAAAAATACATGAAAAAGCTAATACCTCAACTGCAGCATGACTACATTTAATATAAAAACAATACAATGTATGCTTATATTGAAATGAAAAGCATAATTATGGTGCGGGTATTACTCGCTACTGTATATGTCAGATAAATGTATATAATTATTATTTATATAAAAAAAAAATATTGCTTTACCTGAAGTACTTTTAAAATGACTTAATTTTTACAATTTCATGTTTGATGGTACTTCAGAACAGTTCATCAAAGTTGTGCCAATAATGTCAAATACAACGTTTTTGATGATTTCAAATTTATATTGCTTGCTCTGCTAATGAGCAATTTACAACGCTCTGACATTGACAACCAACTTTTTAGATAGTAGCAAAGCTTAACATTTTCCAACCTGTATTCGTGTGAATACACACTCCGCACATATTCAGCAATTATCCAGTAACGGAAAAGTCACTTACCTTATACTATCGCAATTAATGCGAGACCATCTCGTCGTATGATGGAAATAGGAAGAAACTTTATCACCCACAAATGGAAAAGTTTTGTACGTAATTAAAAGTTCTAAAATCGCTTCTAAGCAAGTGCTTTTAATTTGAAATTGTTCCTGTTGGTCCACCATATTTTCATCATAAACTTTATTGATTAACAACAGGAATGTCATGAAGTACTCCTCGAATTGTTGTCGTGTTGTAAAGCCAAAAATTGATAATCTGAAATAATAATGAAAAAGAGATAAAATGAAATTTCAGAAAAAAAATTTTTTTTTTATTAAATTGAATTAAAATTGTCACACAAGTACGGGTATGAGAAGTACGACTACGAAGAGGATTCATATGAAATTATCTGCTTCTCTCAAAAATGTTAGAGTGACTCTGTATACTCGTAATTGCATTAAAGAACTTTTGATTAAAGTAGCAAACTCCGTAAATGATACAAATCCATGGTAATAAAACAAAAGGATATGTACTCGTATGTGTAGATTAGATGTGGTTTGTTTTTCGATCAAATAGGTTACGAAGGTTGGCGTAAGCAGTATTATATAACTTTATCTATAAAATAAACAATCTAAAACTTTTATTGCTGTTGTAAATCGTTTCAAAAAAATACACAGAACAAAATATTTATTAAATTATAAAATAAAAATCACTTTAAAATATTACTTTAAATACTACAAAACGTTCAAGTTATGGAATAATCATATTTATTGAGCACAGATCTTCACAGATAAACACCACAGAAAAAAGTCTATTATCGATTAAATTTTTTACTAGTCATAGAAAGCAGATCTACCAGGATAACTAATTTCAAGCACAAAAAATGCTAAGTACTGCCCAATCAACACTAAATCCGAATATCGTTGACGCCAAGGTAACATTCCAAGTTTTTAGGAGGATCAGAAAGGTGCCATCCATTTTGAATTGTTAAAACTTATTTAAATTATTAGAGATATGGCATTCGTTTGAATAGATCTATTACCGCAAAATAGCCGGAAAACACGACCAGACACAAAATCTTTATTTTTCATTATTATTTACAAAATTTTTCGCTAACAAAAGATGGAAAATTTTACCTTACACCAACTCAGATCTTCCAATTTTCGACTAACATATATTTCACTCCATTTGGTATGCCATGTGTGGAATAGGCTTCACTTTAACTCTCGAGTTAACTCTAGACTTCAAATAAAAAACCGAACACCATATGCAGGAATATTTTAAAGCACTAAGGTGCAAATGCTACTCGTATCTATGCAAAATTTTATTTACTATTGAAATCTAGACAGACAGACAGACAGACGGACACATTACTAATTCAAATGATTTGTATTGTTTTGCTGATTGAGTATTTCTAAGGTAAACATCATCTTTGGTCTAAATTAAATGCAAACGAACGTAAGTTTCAATATGAAAGTATTACTACGAGTAATATTGGTTAAATGCGTTCAAAGTCAAATTTATAATTAATCAAAATGCAACAATTTGAAATCTTTATTTAATAAATTTTAAATTTAACACTTTGTACTTAAATATTCAAATTTAATTCAATTAAGTTTTAATAAACATTGCACATATTTAATGTTTTCATTTTAATTTAATCAATAAATAAAACGAAATCCTAACATCCCAACATTGCGTGCAACAACAGACACACAAGTGCTACTGTTTTGGTAGTATAAAATAATAAATAATATTGTTGAGGAAATTTGTTAATAAGAACTTAAAAACTCTTGTGGGAAAATCTATCACAACAGAAAAACGCCTCAAGTATTAAATGAAACACAAAATTTCTCAACTGCAGCAAAGGACTAAAATCAAGGGAAAACGCAAAGTGTGGTTAACAGACTGAAGCATATAACATCACAATAAGGATTCCATATCCTTATGTACACGCAAAGCTTGTGTTAAGCATAATCAAATGTTGGTTATTTCATTACATTTGTTAATTAAAATATTTACATTAAAATTTTAAACCTAAAATGCCACGAAGCTGTTCAGATTTTGAAGCAAAGTAATAAGTACCAGCAGTACTGCCTCAGACTGAATTGCATCATGAAATGCAAGAGATAAGTAGTAAGGTTAGTTATTATTCTAATGTGACTAACTTATATGAATTTCATATATTCAAAGTGAAGTGTAATTTTCAGTAAGGACATAAATTTGATCAAATCTGCAATTGAGTAGAATGTAATTGTTAGATGGTATTGCATTCTACTCAATTGGTTAATTTGTAATGTCTATTTATAAACTAAGAAGCTTTCTATCTAGAAAAACTTAATACAATGTCATCCAAATAAAGTTAGAATGGAAAATGACAAATTTTAATGCAAATCAACTTTACAATATTAATAGAATTGAAGTAAGGGCTTAAAACTAAATTTTTATTTAAGAAATTAATCACAGTCTAATTTTGTACTCGTAATATAAGCTTGAGTTGTATTGCTTAGTTGTTATGAGAGTATTTAAAGTCTGTACTTAAAATACTTATATCAAAATATCATGAACTAAAAAATAAAAAGAAAAATACTATTGCTTACAAAAATATCAACCAACCTCACCAACTTCTAACTAACGAAGAGGGGAGATGGCATAAAACCTTGAGGTTAAAACGCAGCATATTCAACTTATTTTTGAATAAGTTGGATCTAAAGGAGAAACGATTGTGAGGGTGAATGAAACATTGGAAAATAATAATAGTTATCAGGGAACATTGATCACATAGTAACTTATCCCAAAAGTAATCATTACATTAACTGTAGTATCCAAAACAAGATATTGCCTCACAGTATATGTTGTCCACAACACATACTTTAGAAACATAATCAAATGAGAGGTATCTTTAAATTCACTAAAAAATGAAAATAAATTTTATATTTATTGGACATATTGAATATTGCGAAAGCCTGGTCGATAGCAAAGACATTAACATACCCATAAAAGAAAACTAAAGACAGATAAGAGTTTTTCTAACCGAAAGATGAATACTTCAGCCTCTCTGAATAGAAAAGTTGTAAACTATCTTGACTATTTTATGATAGAGCTACAGAATAATGGTTGGCACCATTAATCTACTAAGATTATCTTACAAAAATACATGCATGTAAGATAGGCTAAGTCATACATACATCAAAAAAAAAATTTTAGAGTAAGTAATTTCGAGATCACAAATTAAACATATTGGTGAACTCTAATGTCACAAACTAAAAGACAAAGTTAAACAAATTAATTATTGAGATGACTAAAATTATAACAGTGATATAATAATATAAGCGTCACAAACTGGTATAGCTAAGGCCTGAGGCGGCTTTGCGTAACATTTAATCTTTGCCAATGCATGGTAATCTATTAATTAAAATTAAATAAAAATTAAGATTAAATCAAATGTGAATAACTAAAGTTTATAAACTACCATCTATAATTATAAAATGAATTCAACTGCAGAGTTTAGTATAATCAGAGCAAAAATAAATTTTTAGAAATTTGAATTTCATCTCAAAAGCAGATATTTATATATGTTAACTTTGTTATACGCAAAAGCATAAGCAGCGAACAATATAATTTCTAAAGTCATTCAAAAATGAAATTATCTTTAATTATATTTAATGGTTGAATAAATTAAATAAATAAATTTGTTATTATTTCTAAAGATCAAAAGACGCTTTGTTTTTATTTTAGATTGTATCTTTGACATATCTGTATATCTCACATGCTATACACAAATCCAAATCCGAAGTCAAAGTTATTTTTTCAACTTTTTGGAACCTTAATTCACTGGACCATAAAAATTGTGGAAACATTGCTGAACAATTTTTAACGGTCGTCGTTAACTTATGCAGTATATGTAACTATTGTTGATTGTTGATGTTACTTTTGATATGAGATATAATATTTAATACACTTTAAATCAAAACAAAAAACCAAAATTACAGTTCTTTACTAAACTTCTTGCAGTTGAGACAATCAAAAACAGAAATAACAGTGGTTATATCAAAATATCAAAATCAAACCACATCATCACACATGAATCCACAAACGAGCATATGTAGACGCATCAAATGTCGCAAGCATCACCGACGACATACATCAGCTACAAAAACAAAATAAACAGAAAAAATAGTATAGAATTATCAGCGTTAAAACACATATGTACTTCTAAACACTCCTGCATGCATATCTGAGACATTGATATGGAGTAACCTGCAAGTAGAAAGTCAAATGCTTGCAGCTTGTCTCAAACATTAAATGTTGCGGTATTTCACCACAGTGTAATAAACAAATCACATATAATACGAACAGACCCGAAACGATGAACCCCGTTGTACATGTTGCATATTGCATATGCATATTGCATATTGCATATTGCAACATAATTTACATACTCTCTATCTCTCTGTTTACCTATTTTGCAACCGAGGTGTACATTCGTACTTCCGTGCACCAGCCGCAGAAGTTATCTTTTTAATTGCAATATAAAATATTCCTAGTACTCTGCAAAGTCAATGATATGTTACTCCTATATTAATTCTATGCTACATATATATTTGTAGTTGCTGTTAATTTGCATGTGCAATACATTTTGTTATATTTATCAGCGACAGCATGAACGAGCAACATTTCACAGTAGCTGTGAATGTAGTCATAATTGACATAACCAAGTTGGCAATTATTAAAAGTTTTATCAGCAAAGATATTGTGGTAATAAAAGTTGGTTGCTAACAAGCCCAACCACATTTTATAGTTACATTTTACTAGGTTAAGGAAATAGTAACTTGATTTGCCGACGAACGTAACTACTTAAAACATCCAGAAATAAAGTATAACTTATAGTTAATAAGACAGGAATCACCAAAAACACAAGATTCTTGATTTAAGGATTTAGGAGTTCAATTGAAACTAGCCGTACGGGGCGGTATGCAGATCTTAGATCAGTCATCGAAAAATCAGCGAAGCTCGTGAGAAGTATATAAATTAGTCAAAAAGAAGGGAGGGACTCTGTAGAAATCCTCCAGCGCACTTGTACTAACCCGAAAAAACCTCAACATAAGAATTGACAATTAACAATCCATTATTTAAGATTTTATAAATTGAAAAGTGTGAGCAAGTAATAAAGCAATAACAATACCCACCTTAAATTCTTCAAATTTATTAAGTTGATGTTCTCAACATATTTTTTAAATGTAGATTGTTTTTGTAGTCTCCATAATGTCTCAGTAATAATGTTTTGAATAATCACTAAATGGACCTAGATGAGACTAAATATCATTTAAGTTTATTTAGCAGTTTAGCAGATATATAGATTTTAACTATTATTTTGTAGCGTGGGATTCTTAAAAAGAGACCCTATATGTAATATTATAAGTTATCTTCTGTACTTTTTTATAGATTACACAGTTTAAATATCATTCGTGCAGTTCTGCAGTTTAAGAGAAAATTGTATTTTAGCAGCTGTTTTATGTGGTGAGCATCCTAAATGCTGGCCTTAAGTAAAAAAATTATAGCCCATAAAGGTCTCCTTTATATAGAGACTATCGGTTGAGCGTTTTTTTGTTTATAGGATATATTAAACATATAGATTGAGTTCGATGTTTTATTTGTCAAACTTTTCAAATTTGTTTTTTTTGTTTTTTTTTTGACAGCTATGATTTTGACATAACAGAAATTATGGTTATTTTTGTTAGATCATTAATTTTTTTCTTGATTTATTTGTGTTATTAAAAATAGTTACTTTCTAGTATTATTTTGACGGCCATTGTCACTACCGATATATCCAGTGTTGTTCTCTAGCACCGCCTTAAGACTAAACCCAGTTATACACTGATTATTTTAAGCAAGCCTTACACAAAGAGGATAAATAAGGTATGTTAAATTGTCAATATGTTACTATATTATTAAAAAAAAAATATTATTATACATAATCTTCTTCTTCTTGTTCTTGAGTTAGTGCTATTACGCACTTTTATTCTATAATGGCTGGGGGGCTTATCACTACACCACACTAGGCTTTAACTAGGCTAAGAAATCAAATCATTTATTTGTCTTTTAGTTTATGACGGACCTTAAATCAGCATATCTTCCTGAGAATCCAGAAGTGGACTTGGGGATTGTTAGGGCGGGGTTAAGTAGCGTATCAACTTTAGTGAATATTTATTTACTGAGTCAATCCTAAGATCTCTATGTATGTCTGTTGATCTAATATTCCATAGAATCTTAAACAGTCTTCTTAAAGCCAGGTTTTGAGCTAGCATTCCAAATCAAATTTAAAAATATGAACTAAAAACCATTGTACGTAGACAGTAAATAATTAATTTCTTTTTAAATAATCTGTGTGAAGGATAGTAGGGCTTCGACAAAAGTAGAGTTAACCTTTTTTATTGTTTTTACTTAACATAAGTGCTTAACATAAGTATGAATGTACCTGCTTTTCTTAGCAATATAATTAATTCTTTAACTTATAAATCAATGGATTTAATATTTGTTTGCATTTTAATATTTATATATATAACGAAAATCTAGATTCTATAAGAGCTTTAACTTCAGAGCACCATAATGTTATTTTATTTGCATTAATATAATATTATATTAGGAGCTACTTACCTTTTAATAAATTTGCGTAATACGTCTACATCACTAAGTCTTTCAACGGGTATTGTCGATAAAATTCCCTTTGTGGATTGAATCGCGGTTGCTACCGAGCGTTTATGTGGTGAATCATGTGATCCACTTACATTATCCAGAGCAAGACTTTGTTGAATAATTTCATGAGGCGTAACAGCATATGCGTAGAACTGATTCATTCTTAAAATTGAAATACCAATCGATTCGATAGTTTGCTACAATAAAAATTATAAAAAATCAATAAAAATAAAAACAAAATTTTATAAAATTATAATGAAAATAAAACTATTCCACAAAAATAATTGATATCTTACTATTTAATCCATAATTTTCAATAATTCATTACAAACACTCACCATTGAAACTTGTGCACCTTTGACATCTAAACCTATAAAGTCGTTAAAGTTTCCACTATTCATACTACAATTATCTGCTTCAGCAGTTAAACTAGAACCATTAGTACCAGAGATATGACCTGTAATATAGCTTGCAGAGAGTGTGCCAGTCAATTGCTCGAAACCAAGTTTTGCTTCAATCCATTTCGCCACAAAAATAGCTTTCGGCGCAAAAGTGGCTAACATTTCCTCCGTGTTCATATCTCCAATTTCTTCAGCACTTAAGTTCCTATTTAACGTATCAGTACAATTCACAGCAATCATCGAGGTTTTATATTTTTTATAGAAAACTGTATTTCGCATAGATTTTGTCAATAGTAAAACAAGGACATCTATCATATTACACAACAGCATATCTTTGTGAGAAATGGACAAAATGCTATCGGCTGTTGTTTTGTCAGCAGTCGTAGTAAGTGGCACCTTTTCAATTTGATTTAGCTCATTCCAAATGAGTTTTTGTTGCAGTAGCAACTCAATACAACGTAGCAGCACTCCAATACTATTTTGCTCAGTATGCCGCTGGTGCTGGTGCTGGTGCTCAGTTAAAAGCAGTCTTTTGACACGTTTGCAGCACCAGTTTAGATAGCTTAAGAGTATCGCTATGTGGTCAGGACGCAACAAGTGTTCGCGCAAAAATTTTTCCATGAATTTCGATTCGATGTAAATTAGCGCTGCCATCTCAATTTGCTTGATGTTCTCGATTAGAGCTATTACGGCATTGGACAAATGTACCACTGTTGTGGTATTAGCATCTCCAGCATCTGCATAAACATTAGAAATAATAGCCTTGACAGAGGTATTAGTAACCAGTGGCACTTCTCTGTCAATAGCAATTGCGCCAAGACGTGCCATTAGCACGGCGAGGGAAACTCTTGCTAATGGATTCGGCTGCATGTAGTGTATGTGCGGATTATGTTGCATGCAATCGTTGCGAAATGTTGTTAGCATTGTTTGCAATGATATCGCAATCGTATGCCACAGCACTCGCGGCACATCGAACGTTAGATTGTTGAATATACTGTGTAGTTTGTTTTCCGATTGTATATCGAGTAGGATTTTTGTCACTTGCACTAAATCGTAGTTGGATTGTGTTGAGAATTTAATTAACTGCAAATGGAAAGCGAAATAGAAACAATGAAATTTTACAAACAAGGCAAAAAAATATAGTATGATGAAAGTAGAACAAAATTAGAATAGTAAACAAAGCTGATATAATAAAAATAAAAGGGAAATACAAACAAAAAAAATTAAAAGCTACTAACAAAATCACATCGGTGAAATGCAGTTTCAGGTTAAAATAATAAAATCAATTGAATTGTTCGAACCCTGATATATGTGGGTGCAAAACATCTATTATGGCTAGTATTGTTTCAGTTGTTATTGTTTTGCAGATTATTTCATTGGATTAGTTGCAAAAATATTTGCTAGTACAAATAAAAACAACATTTGGCGTGACATAAAATTTATCAAATTGCACTACACGTTCAAACTTGTGTGCAACATTCTAGTAAGAAACAATAAAATGTAAAATAATTTGCTTTTAGGATTATTGCTTTTTGCAAATAATTCAAAGAAAAAAAATAAAATTATATATAAATAAATTTATTTCTCTGAAAACTGGAGCAGAAGATTGATGATGTTAAAATTAAAATATTTTTTTAAATAAACAAATCGTAGTTTAAAAATACACATAAAATAATAAGTATTTATGCATAGTCTCGCATGAGAGATTATAAAATCTGAAATTTTTATAAATTTCTATTTGAATGGACAAATTGCCGCTGACACTAATGTCCTTTATATTAACCTGAAGCACGCTTACACCTTTTATTTGTCAATTATTTTATGCATAAATAGTTTGGATAATTCGGATTTACAAAATATTCTTTCAATATAGAATAAATAATAAAAAAATAATTAATTTTAGTTTCCAAAACAATAGTATTGTACATCAAACTCATGTCTTATTTGAAAGATAATTATTAATTAAATTAGCTACAAGAATATGTGAATGTATACATAAACAATTTCTTATCTCTTATTTGTTTCTTATCTTATATGTTTCCGTCTATCAGGCGGAACTTATGGTCGTCTCATATGCTCTGGATGACCTATTGTATTGCCAGGTGTATCAGAAAAAGATTCATATTGCTATTGAGCAAAACGAGAAAGCAGATGTACTTGCAAAGCAAGGATCAAGCCATAACTTTTGCGGCCCAGAACCCAGAATACTATTGGGTTACAATATGAGCACTTGTAGACAGACCAAACTCATGTTGCCGAAACCGTAGGTCAGAGAAGCGATAAAAGTAGTGTTTAGCTATTCGCGGGGAACCCTAAGCTGGCTGATCTCACTAATTACTGGGCATGGCAACTTCAAGTATTACCTCAAAAAGATAACTCTTGCTGAGGAAGACACTTGCAGACTATGTCTAGAAGAAAAGGAGACAGTGCCAATGTCCAGCACTGGCAAGTAGGAGACACCAACTCAATGGTGTCTTGGGACACCATTGGGTTGGTGATGACTTGACAGGCAACCTCAAGCTAAATGAGCTGCTTGCATTAACAAGAGATGTAGTTCTGCCATTGCAGCTTTAACTCAATAACGAAATCCGAGAATAGAAGGACGAAAATGGACCCAAATAGTTTCGTGGTCTACTTCATCTAATCCTTCACTTCAGTGGGGCCACTTGTTGGATGGTGCGCTGTATCTCTTATTTGAAAGTTAATTATTAATTTAATGAATAACAAAAATATATGTATGTATACATAAAAAATCATATGTACATGTAGAAACAGTTAAAGCATACACAAATTGCTGAAGATTTCCTTGAAGTCGAGGTTCGAATAGAAAGTTGTCTCATCTTAAACAATAGTAATAATAGAGTAGAGTAATTGTTATATATTCAACTGCAAAATATATTATTTTGACAATGTAATGCATTTATTTTAAATATAACTTAAAAGCTACTTTAAACATTCAGACAAACCACGTCATCTCAAAATGATTTCATTATATTTGATTGGAAGATTTCTTGAGGAAACTCTACGATGAAATGTTAGACATTAACACTTTAGAATTTAATATTGGCTTTGATTTTGTCTAATTTTCTTGTTGTTTTATGTTATACATATAAGATCTTTCAAATCTGCTTTCTTGCCTTTATGCATACACTAACTTGAGTTGTATTGACCGTTGGTTTTGACTTATTAAATTGATCAGGTTTCATTACCTTGCTCAATTAAGACCCATCTACGAACTTATCTTTTTCTTAAACCAAACAATCCTTCCACTCACCACTCTACCTTCACCTAATCACATCCTAACTCATGTATTAATTTTTAATTTATTTCATATTTCTTCCTATTAAAATCCCCAGGGGTTACAATGACAATAACATATCATAAAACCAATATTAAATACATTATACATACACATACGTTTTTTAAATGAATATAAATGCAGACTAATCAATCATTAAAAGCATACATATAGTATATACACTGCTAAAGATTATAAGTGAAAAATATCATGAAAGCAGCAGTAGACTGTAAACTTTCAAAATGTTTAACATAAAACTAATTTATTCAAAGATTAATATATTTATCTAATTAACTGAAAACACTTGTTTATGCATGTATTATTCAGCACGAAATAAAAAAACTTATTTTTTTTATCTGCAAAACACTTTTGCAAGTGGAAATTAAAGGAGTGAAAATTAAATAAATGTTTTGTAATCTTTTTGAATTCAATGGTTATATATTTAACTTATAATTGGTTGATTATGATAATTAGTACAAAAAAATATTTTACAACTGTATTAATAATTTTAATAACGTTTTAAATACCAAATAAATGATATTGAAACAAATAATTAGACTTGGATTAAAATATACTTAATGCTTAATATTTATAACAGAGTAAGCAGGATTAAATGTGTTCACTTACCTGTGCAAACAACCACTTCTCGTCAATAATTTGCTTCTCTAAAGCCGACTTATCCAGTCGCGCTTCTACTCCCAATTGTAAATTTTCCAAGTCATTTAAACTGTTATTAAATAGACAAAAAATAGATTTAAAAAATATTATATTTCTGTTCTATTTTATTATATTTAATTTTATTTTATTGAAAGAATTAAATTAAATAAATAAGCTCAATTATTTTATAACATTTTCATAAATTATTGATGGCTACACTTACAGCAGGAATTCCAATTGCCCATCCAAATAGTCTTCCATCTCCTCTTCTACATTATGCATGAAACTATCGTAAATAGCATTTTTATCGTGTGTTGATTGCACTATAATGCGCCGTGCCAGACGCTCCAACTGAGCCACTAGTATTTTATCCTCACTGTGGATGCGATGCAATTTTGCCAAAAATTGCAAAAATTTCGCTGTACATTGGATGCTGCAACAGCGTCGATTCCCTGAACTTGTAATACGCAATATCAAACGTAGAAGCTTACGTATTGAAGTCTGTTCGAATTATTAAAATAACAAAAAGAAAAAAAAACTTTTTTATTAAATATTTTTTATGAAAAATATTTTTGTATTTTTGTTCTTATTATCTCTACATACTTGTACTTATTATGTTAACTTTAACTTTTCAATGTAATTATAATTGAAATGAATTTCAAACTGCATAAAGCACTCTTGAACTCACCTTTTCGAGTACCTTTGCATGCTGTAGAAGCGAATTTTGCAGTAACGAGCAAAACTCTTCGTCCACTTTGCATAAATTGCAAACAAAAGCAAAATGTTCTGCAATTAAGATATTCAGAAATGTTTCATTGAACAATTGCCGCACTTGTTGCAAGTTCCAATCCATGGGGTTTGGCTGAAATATGAGTATAGAAGTTAAAGAAATGCTACTTAAACAGCAATGCTTAAGTAGTTGCAAATTAGAAAATATTTGCTAGTTGAAATCGCCGAAGTAGAAAATCAAAAGCCGTACTGTTTGAAAACCAAAAATAAATTACGAAGTAAACAATTATGGAAATTTATTTAAAAATTAATAAAAATAAAAAAAAAACTAAGTAGATTATACTTCAATGGATCATTTTTGTAGTCTGTCTTTCTCAACTTTGAATATAAAATTAAAAAACTATAAAAATAATATTCTTCTCTAACCAATAAGTATCTATGATTATTTTTAAAAGTTTCTTTCATATACCATTACTGCTAAAAATGATTGTTATTAATAAAAAAATAGAAACATATTTTGGGAAAAAAATAAATTAATATCCTTCCTTCCTAGGGAAGATGAAAAAATTCAATCACTTGCAAAAGAGCATAGATTATCTATGAATCAATTAATTCAATAACTACAAAATTAGCCTTATCAGATTATTAAATAGATTTCATAAGATTAATAATGGAGGTTATAATTTAACTAATGATATATTTAAATCGTAAAAAAAATATCAGATAAATTAAAATTCGAACACTCAATTAATCTTCCGATAATCCAATCAATTAATATGCCAAACATATCAAGTAAGCTAGATATTACATGCAATGAGAAAAAAAACAATATTTCAATAGTCCGGACACAACATACGCTTACATTTTTCCTAAATTTTATTTTAGTAGCTATATATATTATACATATACCACCTATATTATTATTATCATATCATGTCCCACTTTATTCATTTGCATTGCATTTGTCAGATTATTAGCATAGACAAATAAATAAATCCTTTTAACAAATTCACCTATGATGATGTATAAATGGTGGCTAATATGAAAGGAATTGACAGTATCCTAATATGGTTGGATAAAAGAAGTGTGAAATAGTTTGGAAACAATCGTTTGGATCGTTTGGAAACAAGAGCGGTTTATATATAAGTGGAATTTTTATTGACACTTCACTTGGCCAAGGTGAAGAAATCTAGCCACTTTAATGGGAAGAAGCCAAAGATGAATTGCACATTTGTGGTCAATTGTGATTTGATTAGCTTAGTGTTATATAAAATGCTTTGACTTTACTTTGGATACATTTTGCGATTACTTCTGTAAGATAAATACCTAAGTTGTGCATTTGACAATCATGAATTCCGTCATTCTTGATATGTTATCATATAATTTAGACACTAGATAATTCTTATATGCATTTTATTAAATCATGTTTTTAATTAAATTTTGTTTAAAAATTGATTTTATGATATATATTCATAGCATGTATCTCATATTACAATCACAATAAATATATTATTGGATGTGGCTATATAACATTTAAATGATGTATCAGTTTACAGAAAAATCTGTCAAGGATTTTGATATTTCGATAAACCGGGTAACTCATAAAATGTAATTGTTTCAATTATCTAAAGCAAACTTTACATCCAATTTTAATATATTTTCAGGACATGTTATACAGATGTTATACAGTTATATGACAATTTATCAAGCTAACTTTACACTCTCGTATCACTATCATATCTTATTTAACAATTGCCAACCTGAAGAGGAGTACTTAAAGTACGTTGTTTTGTGTCTAAATTTAAAAGATATTTTTCTTCATGTGGGTATGCTTACATATCCATTATATGAATAATTTTTATATTAATATATTATTTAATAAATATTTTTTTTAATATTGTATATTGTATATTAATTTTAATATGAATCATGATTCCGACGAAAATAAACATTCAATCAAAATTCTTAATTTAAGCGAATAAATAATTAATTATTTTGATAAATTAATATTTAAAAATTTAATTACTCTATTTTATTGCTTTTATTTGAGTTGCCAAAATGTCAATATTGCAGTGATTTACAATTTTAACATTCTTCTAAACAACTATGTTCGTATTTATTACACATAATTGTAATTAAATACTTGTTTATTTATTAAAACTTCCAAGCTTAACACTGAAATAACACAAATTAAATGTAAAGATTGTGAGTTGTTTATTTTGTGTTTGAATGACAAATTAAACCAATTAAATATGCTTCAATGCAATTCCTTTCAAGTTGCATATTTCAACAGAAATACAAAAAAAAAAATAAATATTACTAAAAGTTAGAAAGTAAAAATTATTTAAAATTTTGAAATTAGCAATAAAAACTTTTAGTTTCGCATCTAAATTAACAAAAGTAAATTGTCAAAGCATAATAAACCATAAAAACCAAATGTTTACACGCTTTACTCCAATTTAAACAAGCTGTTAAGCACAACCTACCAATCTCCGCAGACAGAGTGCACTCCACTGCAAGGATCCAAACAAACTAAAATATATACTACTGACTACATCAATATGTACATACAGAACCACTCATGCCACTCACGCCACAAACGTTCAATGTACAGTACAGACCACAAAATAACGACTTTTAGTTGTTGGCTAAAAACGCTTAAAACAAATTTAAATCAACAACCTTCAACCTATTAACTTTTTTATTTAGACCAACCCCGATTCCAACCAATCTGCACGATGTAACCACCAGGATGCAGATCCTAATGCAAATACACACAACACACAACATACACACATACACACATACACACATACAACATACAAATTTAAAGTTAACTAATGTGCCACTTACATTGCGCAGACAAACTTCACGCAAAAGTGTCCACTGCACGTTCCACTTGATGTCGAATGCTTGAATTTGTTGTAAAAGTACCAAAGGATCGACTAATTTCATGGCCGACAAAAGCTTAAAGACTTCAACTTGCAGAAGCATTAGAGCATCCTGTTCTAATTCATATGCTGTAGGCGTGGCAAAAGTTCCATGCATCAGTAATAAATTGTAGTATTTGTCGAGAAATTCAGATTCAGCCAAAACGTTACGAAAAATCGCTTGGAACCCATCTTTATGCAACGAACAACAACAAATATCATGCAGTGCTCTTACAAAACGCACCACAAGACCACAATATTGTGCATCATAACAGCAACGTGTGGGGACTGCTGTTGTTGTTGTTGTTGTTGTGCTTGTTGTCCCTTCAATAATATAACTAAGACAGTTTTCGAGTTTTTCATATAAAACTTTTGCAAAGTAGTTAATTTCACTGACGGTGTGGTTGACTTTATGGGCGGCGGCTGCCGCTGTTGCTACTGCTGCTACTGCTGCTGTTGATGATGACGATGGAGATAAAGATGATGCTGCTGTTGATGCTGATGATATTGATGGTAATGGTAATGGGAATGGTGATAGTAACGTAGACGGTTGATTCTGTGCTGCAGCAAATGCTGCTGCCGAAGATGTCGATGGTCCATCGTGCATCCAATTTTGGGTGCCTTGATTTTGTTGCTGTTGCTGCTGTTGTTGTTGTTGTTGCTGCTTTTTAAATTCGTCTCTCTGCACTTCCGGGTTATTTTTTAAATAAAGTTTTATATGATTTACTAAATAAATTTCCTCGATTTTAAGTATTACGTTTTCAAGGATTATCGTTGTAAGCGATAAATCACTAAAGTTAGTCATATCCTTTTTTTGTTTTATTTATTTGTTTTTTTTTTTCAAAACATTTTGCGAATAGAAAAATTGTAATTGTTGTTGTTTGTTGAAATTAAAGTTGTCCATTTTTCAGGTACATGCAAAGAAAAAATATATAAAATATCAATTAGATTTTGTAGAAACAGCTATAGAACTTAAAACATATTTTAATAATATTTTTTATGCTTACACAATTTAAACAAGATCATAATAAAAGAGTATATTGTTTCAAAGAAAGACTTTTTTATTTTTGCTTCTTAATTATAAATATTTGAATAGATATCGGTTGGACCAAACTTAAGAGTAAAAGTTTTGCTGTTCTAATTACAAAGGAAAAAAATTGGACATTTAATATAAAAATATATAGTATGATGTATAAGCTTAAACAAACCATACAGAGTTACATGTAATACATATGTATTGAAAAATACTAATTCGAATCTCTCTTTCATAAGATTAGGAAATATCTCAACTATAAATATTCCTTCTTCAGAACATTCAAAGTAATTTCTAGAAGGTTATAATCAACATAGCTTATCACTTTTAATAATAATAATAGTAAATTTATAATAAAATTATTTATAATATATAGTACAATACATAGTACTTTAGAGTATCTCCCTCTATAAATAATTAAAAAAATTTATTGCAGATATTGTGAATAAAACGAAGATAATACCTATTCAATACCTATTCACCTATTCAAACATTTCTTTTAAAAGACTAGAAACTAACTACCATATAGTTCTTCATGTAGTTCTGTAAATTCAATACAATTATTAGAAGATAATATTTCACACAGCGCATCTCGTTTAACAATAATAGTACATTTATATTTAAGTATTATTATTGTATTATTATTAAAACTGTTATCGTGAAATCGCCCAACAGCTGGTACTGCGACCAGAACAGTTCTATTGTACCAATTTCACTATTGATTACACAAAACCCTTTAAAGCTTTATGAACAAAGTCCAAAGCTAAATCTTGCGAAGAGCTCTTAATCTGTTCTGTTGACAGAAATTCCTCATGAAATAAGTTTCTTCTGTGAATTGTTAAAACTGAACTACCACAAAGAATATATGTACATAGTAATTTCCTCATCTTAATATAGAGCCATAATAGAGGCATAATCTAGATTTCGAATAAGCAGATAATCTAAGTTTATGAAGATAATATTTCAGACCATAATAACTCGTAATAAAATCCGTTATCAAGCTTGAATCACCTTTTGAGAATTAAAGGTTGTTTTTGTAAGAGTACGATTTGATCGGTACTTTGCTTTGTCTAAGTCCTGGGAAGTCTTCCCAGTACACCAGCCTCATAGGTATGATTCTCTCTCTCCTTGATTATTTGTTTTGTACTTATCCAGTTTAACTCAGAGAAAGGTTGAGGACCTTTAAAAGCAGTTTTTGATGCTTTATTATTTATTTATTACTACTTAAAGTATATCTCTTTGCAAATAATTTAAATTGAATTCAATAAATAAAAAATCCATTTCAAATATTAAATATGAATAAATATATAAATTAAAAATTATTTTTAATTTATTATATTAATTATAAAATTACTTCCGTTAGGAATTATTTATTGTTATCAATATAAGAAAAAAATCATTACTTTATAACGCTTGTTATTAGAATTAATATATTATTTGTATAATAATAAATGAATTAGTGTTTTTATATTTTCTTATATATAAAAAAACAAAATATTTATGAATAAGGTAAAAAAATAACATAATAAATGTAAATAACAAGTAAAAAATTAGTTAATTATAATAATGTGATAATAAAAAATTTATACAACCAACAACGACAGAGAATTAAAATGAAAGGAAAAAAACCTTAAATCCTGCTCAATGTAAATAAATTGGAGTGCAGCAGCTGCTGAGATTTTCCTTATTTCAGGGAAAAAATAAACACGGTATGAGGATTAAATAAAATTAAGTAAATAAACGAAGTTTTATTGAAAAATGCAATGTGCACAATTGAGTGGAATGGGTTCAAAGCAGAGCATTAAAGGGGATTTAATTAAATTAATGTTGCGTTTACGACGTTGCAAATAAATGACTGGTTTACTGACCATTTTGACGTGTAAGTTCAGCATTAAAATTAAATAAAATGAGTATGAAAATTGAAAGAACAATAAATAAAAATTAGTCAGTAAAAAATGTAGTTTGTGTCATTTGCATTAATTAATGTTTCTTTGTTTTCAGAAAAACTATTTAAATTTAATTATTTAATTGCTCTAGTACATGGTAATTTCAATCTTAAAAATCTTTAAGTAATTTACAGCTTAGTTGCATAATTTTTTTTTAAATATAACTAGTTAAATCATTACTCAACCTCCGAAAACATGTGTGCGAAAAGTGCATAATTCAAACTTCTAAACAAAAAATCCCGATACCACAAATCTTTATGAAAAATTGTTAAAAGAGGTATAGAAAATCATAACTTTAGTAAATAAAAATTATTGTGAAAAAGACTATATAAAAACATTAGAAAAAAAAAAACAGCTTTGTGGCCTCTATGATAACTGTACAATCTACTTAATTAATATCATAAATCTATCTAAGAGGATTTTGTATGTTTAGCTTTATTATTGCAAGAACAAAAAAAAAACATTACTGAGACACACTTAAGTGGAGGTTACTCATTTTACGTTGCCATTTATAACCTTGCAAAACTTGACTATTTGCTACTCATATTCTATATTTTGGTTTCTATATCTCTTTCTCCTTGCAAATTATCTCCTCGTGGAACATCATGTTTTTTTTTAATTTTATTCCTTGGAAGTTGTGCTATATACACATTCTCATGTACACGCGATGACGGGTTTAGCGTGAATTATTCTTCTCCATCTTAGAGACTGCACAGCAGGATCCATTTAACAACATATCGAACAAGTAAACCTGCTTAGTTTACATTGAGCATATCTGATCTACTAAAACTCACATTTTCTGACTTCATATTCTGCATACTTCTAAACTGTGCAACTTTGAAAACCCTACGAAGAGATCTGTCATGCTGCCTTACAGTGTAACCCTTAAAGCAGTCGAAGACCCGGCAGACTTCGTACCATAAATCATTTAACGAATTAAGATATTTAGCATTAAACAGAAATACCTGGCGATTCTATGTAAATGGTCTGTGTTCCTGATGGAATACAGCTTTTATAATATTATAATAATCTAAACTTTGAACATCTTCAGTTATATTTTAGATAAATGCTATGGTCAATAAATGTCAAGAACGCGCTTGATATGCTTATTGATAAAAACTTGTATTTACTATTGAAAACTTGCCATATATCTTTTGAGAGTTAATGTTGTTATTAAACAAACGAGATTTACTTTTAAAGCGGATATTATTGAATTTTCAAACATTACAAAACACAAAAACGCGTCTTTTGCTTCGTTTATATGCAGATCACTCAGTCTAAATATGCAAAGTATTGTACGGCCTGAATCTTCATCTTGTCTTCATCTTACATTTTGATACAGATATTTCTCGAAATATTATATCCGTTAGATATATTAACAGATTTTGTGGTGTTAATTTCCAAACCAGTTAGCGTACATATCTTTTAATGCATATCTACATTATATCGAAGAGCACTGGAAATTTGGCTCATTAGACGCACGTCGTCTGTGTACTCCGGGACTTCCTGGTGACAAAAAGGTGAACACTGAATGATAATAATTTTCTAAGAACATCGTGCGTGGTATAATTCATATTTATGTTATACAGTCTTATTTAAACGAAAAATAATAACAATCATAACCAAAGTCGCATGATTAAGTTTTAGCACATCAGATAAACTTACTTTTTATTGACTTTTGATTTAATATAGAAGAATTATAAAAATTTAATGCAATTATTTTATCAATAATACTTTGTTTTTATATATTTGACTGATGCTACTTTTTTTGACAAACATTTAAAAAATAATACTGTGAGGCTGATAACTAAACCTAAAGTCAGACAATATATTTTAGAGTAGATATATTCAATCTATGGAAATCTGACAGACCTATCAACACCGCTTTATCAAATCTCAGAATGGTTACAGGCTCCTCGGGGAGGTATGCAGATCTGAGCTCAATTATTGCTTAGTCTGATGAAGTGATAAACAATAAACAATAAACAATAATCTAGTCAAGGTGTAGAGAGGGGTTTTGAAGAAACCTCGAGTTAAAAAAGAGTTTAAGTGCTTAAGTGCACTAGCTCAAAACAGCTTCAACATAATAATAAAAATAAAAATATGAAATAAAAATCTCCTTTGTCTTTCGTTCTGTTTCTTTTTTTCTTTAGAATGATATTTAAGCTTAAATTTAATTTTTTTTTATTAAAAAATATTTAGCCAATAAAGCAATTAAATATAAATGAAATATTTTAATTTCATTTGTTGAAAATTAATATCTTAAAATGAAAAATATCAATTGTAAACTTTGTGTTACTTTAAATGTTTGCAATTATTTATATAACAATATAACGCCTTTATATTGTACTTCTTTACAAATCCGAAATTTTTAATATAAATTTACGAGATACTCTTTACCAACAAATTGTCTTTGTAATAATTTTAAAACAATACATTCATATATCATTTATTTAATTTCTTTATATAATGTCTTTAAATATCTTATCGAATTCAATTAAAATTATAATTGGTATTCCTTTAAATTTTCTCATGTAGATATGTCATGTATGCAGATGCATATAGTCTTTAAATTGAAGTCTATAAAATTTGTGCATAGTTCTTGTTATTTGCTTATGTTTTGCTCTTGATTTGAATGTATTGTTTTCTGGTCTAAGCTGCCAATAAGCCGATTTGTAAAAAATTTAAATTCAAATTCAGATTCAGATTCAAATTTTAACAAACTCATTTGGGGGCACAAAACAAAGACAGCAGAGACGGCCGGCACGGCACAAAGCAGTAAGAAACTGGCAATAATACCAATGAGATCAATTTTAAATTGTTACCATTCTTCTGGGTGTTGGCATGCATACAACTACGTTGGGGAATTCAACTGTTGAATTGTTTTTAATATATTTCAAGTTGTTGTTCTGGCAATTCTGACAACAATGACAACAACAATTGTTGTTATGGTTGATGTGTTTGTAAGAAACAATTTCATTTTTATGTAGATAAGTGCATTTGTGAAATTTCAAAATCATTTAATATTTACGAATTTTTCAAGAATATTTGTCTTTGCGTCTCGTCTGTCTCTCTGTTGGATTACTTGTTGTTCTTTGCTTGCTTGCTTGTTTGTGTTTGCGTTTGTGTTTGTGGGTTTTTTGTACATGTAAATATTTAATAAATTTATGCATTCAATTAGAGCAAAAGCATAAATGAAAATTTTGCATAAAAACTCATTGAATACTTTAAGCTTAATGAAAAATTAAATAAAAAATTTTTCAATTCTAAACGAACATTTCATATTATACAACAATACTGGATACTAGATGAAAAAATTGTCGTACAACGTTGCGTATGAGTAACATCAATTAAATGGAATACGTATTGTAGGTTTTGTATTTGTTCAATAAAACTTTTATACAATAAGGATTTTGAAAAATAAAACAGTTTGAATGTCAATAAATTAATCACTTTGTTACTTATTAGCATTGTGTGTTACTTCCACATAACAAAACAACCCAAGTATATAAGCTAGTCGCAATAAACTAACCATAATCATCACCTCTTTCTCACACTTTTAGCCTTCCACTTAGAGCTGTCATTCTAAGTTAGTCAAAGCAACAGTGAATTTACACGGCACTGAATTTTTCTTAGGTTTTTGTTAGTAGAACAGCAATTGTAACAACAATAATGACAAGTGATGTTTATATAAAAAATGGCATTGCATTCGCAGTTGTTGCAGCAATAAAAATAAACGACCTGTTGATGTTTGCAACCATTTCCAAAAAGAAATAACCTTAAGCGTAACAAACGGAACGGAAATGTGCAGAAATGTGCTTCGGCCAAATAATAAACAAAAGAAATATATTTGTTGTTTGGAAAAGCGGCTTAAAGGCTATAACCGAACCGAGTGCACGGTTGTTGCACAAAAGAAAAACAACCGGTAACGGAAACGGAAAAGGTGGCAAGTGCTTATATAAAAATTAAATAAGTTAAGAGAAAATATTTTTTTAAGTAATAAAAACAAGGAGAAACCATAAGCTTTTAAAAAATGACATAAATATTTAAATACTTTGTAAAAAATAATAGTTTAAAATTAAAGATTGCTTGATAACTTTTTAAGTCTCACATAGTGATTAAAATATTGTATACTAATTATTTTTTATAATTTAATGCTATGCATCAAAGCAATTATGTGCTAAAATATTACTTTCTAATTGATTGCTTTTTATAACTTAATTAAACAGTTTATTTATTTTATAAAAGGAATATTAACCAGGAATACTCCTGTTTGCACCTGTGTCTATGGTAGCCGATACTGGAAGGTCTTGAATTTGTACGTTGACTGTGAGGTGTTTTGCTAATAGGCTTTCTTTGGTTTACTTGGAATGTGTTGTGGTCACGTTCACTTGGTTTAGGCGACATGACCTTAGTCCGTTTCCCTGAGTATTTGGTCTTCGACAGCACTCTATGGTGCGTATATCCTTTCTGAAGTCATTCCAATTCATCCAACTTTGTTTATTATGTCGGAACTATACCAAAGCTTTGTCTTTTAACAACTCAGGCATAGTTCTTGGCAGCATGTTTAATTGAATGTCATAGACATCTGCTAGTTCCTCCAATCGTTCGATGAAAGCAATCGGATCTGCTCCTCCGTCATATTTTATAGACCATTTCCGTACTTGGTCAATCACCAATGCATATACTGACTTAGGTATAGATGCACTTTCTCTCAGTTCCTCTGTCGGCGTCTTTGCTTGTATCAATTGTTCTTGGGAGGTTTCTTTGCCCACTACTTCTTCGAAGATGACTTTCCCATGCTTCTGTGACAAGCTTGCTAGCCGAGACGTCACTTGCGTGGAATGCTCCATTCCAACGAATACTGGTAGTCGTTTGCGGAGTTCCTCTACTGTTCCTGTTGAATCCTCATCGAATTCCTCGACGTATTCAATCAGCTCATCTTTCTTCAGGTTTCGAATCCAGGCCTTACTCATTATTATATTACGAAGTTTTCTACGTTGTATTCAGGGTCCCTGCTCGGGCAGGGAATACATTTGGATGAATAAATTATATCACATCGCTATAAGCATTTTGGATCCTAATTTTTTTTAAGTGTAAAACATGACTTCTACATTTCGTTATTTCATACATTATATATACGGTCATACACAAAATAATAAATATAACACAAAATTTTAAGCTGCAAGTTTAAAAAGGTCATCCCCTAGGTGCATAACTCAGCCTCCGACGTCTCAATCTCTTACACTTTTTCTTAAGAGGTTAATCCTCCCCCAACACCACATGTTATACTTCGCTGAGTGGTATTCAGATGCCTCCATCATCATACGCGCGCTTGCATTATAAACCCACTCTATTATACCATTTCTACGCATATGTCTTCTGGCTTAGATAAATCTAGACTTCTAAGTACTAAGCCTTCTAGGTACTTGATCACAGCTATCTCCCCTAATTACCGAAATAATATTGCCGCACTGCCTTTCGGAAGAGCGGTGGGCATATTCATCCATGTATTCATTAGAGGTGTTTTTAGTAGGTTTCAATCTCACACTGTGACTACTATTGGTTTTCACCTACTGCAGAATAAGAAAAAAAACTGTAGGCAGAAAACATTTAAATGCCTTCTCATACTTATGCAATTATTAAAATAATTGCTAAATAAATATACCTGAATAAGCGTATATTTCTCAATACTTTATTTGAAAACAACTTATAACAATATAATACAATAATCTCATATTATCAATTTAAAATGAAATAAATATTAACTTTGATTTTACTTTTTGAAAATAAAAATCTTACCTTCGAGAAAAATATTTGCAGTAGCGCTAAAAATGTTTTACTATCGGCAAGCACACTTTTGTCGTTATTTCGAAAGAAAGCGTTCCATAAAAAGTAGTTATGCCAACTTTGCACTGGCATACGACCTTCGCACATTGCACGGCATACAATAGCGTATAATGCGTCTGGATCCTGCAATAAGGTACTGTACATAGTATGTCCTTTCATAGCACCTTCACTACTTTTGTTGCCAATATCGAAACCGCAACCCAATTTCTCTACATTTTCCTGTTGTACTATTTCCAATTGTTGTGCACAACGCTCACGCAATAATAACAAAGCGAGTGTTTGCTGACATTCGACTGCATCGATAAATTTCTCCAACATACCCAAAACGACCTCCTTCTGTGTGTCCAATTCTCGATTGTGTGCAAGTATCATCTCCGCAACTGCAGCTGCTGCTTCAGCCTCCTCAGTTCCACTACGACGTGGTTGAGTAGGTGTGGAGATGGGTGAACGTGAAATCGGACTCTGAAAAGGAGCGCGCAAGTCAGCAGTGGAAACGGTATTTACTGATGCTGCGGCAATGTTCGGCGATATAAAAAATATTTCATAGGTTAATGCCTTCAGGGCCAGTACTGCACTTTCACGTATAGCATTGTTGGCCAATAAATTATTGGTAATGCTGATGATTTTCGGTATTGTAATTAACTTGCGATCGCTTTTATGTGTTAATTGAATAAGAAATTTTATCATTGGCGGTATGATGATGTGTGTATTTCTGAAAAATTAAAGCACAAGTCAAATAAAATATGAGAAGTAAATTAAATGGAAAGTGGAATATAAATATGCATTAAGAGAATAAAAAAAAATTAAAACTTTATAATAAATTTCATTTAAACTTTCATTCAAACATTTAAATGCTTTAAATTATTTTAAATACATGATATATACATACAAAAGTGAAGCACAACTTACCTAGCTATTCCACTTTCAATCAATTCTAGATTACTTAGAATTTGTTCAAAAATAACATTCTTTGAATCCAATATGCTATAAGTGACATTAAAGTGCAACAATTGCACTAGTAAATCCAATACAGGAGCTTGCACAACAGAATTGGATTTCATGAAGAGCTGCAAATCATCAAAAAAATCATCAAAATATTTTAGAAAATAAGTTGCAATTTTCCAATACTTATGATATTAATAACTCTTTTGAGAACAATAGTTTGTAGACCAAAGTCTACTAATACAAATTTTCTTTATCTAAAGCTACTTACTGTTAAACTGTATATAACCAATGGCTCAAAGAGTTTAATATGCCTTGAGCATTCAGTCTCATGGTCCGATTTTGAATGTTGCATATTTAAACTGGTCACAAACAATTCCCCAAACAAACGATAGTCCTGTACATCTGTTACTGATGAACTTTCTTTACAATCTGCATGCGTTGCAATTAGTTTTCCCTTATTGTGTGCAAAAGTTGACGAAGTCATTGTCGTTGGGGTCATCATTGCACTTGAATTTATTGTTTGCGTCGAGTACATTGTATTCTCGTCTTTTACTATAGTTGAGCATTGTCGTTGTCCTTTGGCCTTTGCAACGAAATATGGTTGCATAAATGCACCATAATAATCCTGCTGGCGGTTGCCATAATTTTGTGCAAATAAATATTTCAACAGTTGCCTTAGACATGCAATGCACTCACAGGGGGCATAATTTATGAGTTTGGTCAAATACTGAAGAATTTCTTCAATTAATTTTAGGACAGTGTTTGATGGAAAAATGCCGACCGAAGAACTGCCCTGCTGTGGACAATGTGCACGCAGTTCAATACAAAAACTCAGTGTGTTTAGGCACGTTTTTAGTAAAGAAATTAATAAGCTGCCAGATTCCTGATTTATTGTTATCTGCAAGAATGATCGGTACAAGTACATGAAATGAAAATTAAAAGCCATTTTGAAAATTAATTATAATACAGAATGTAAGTTATATATATGCTATAAACAAAACATATTACAATGGAGTTAAAACTTTAATAATTGATGTAAGCTTAAAAACAGCTTAAGTATTCAATGTAAAAATAGCACATTTTAAAACTTTATCAAGATTTTCTTTTTCTTTTAATTGAAGAATTGCTTTAGTTACAAATTATAGATTTGAATAAGAGTAAATAAAGTTGTAGTATCGAAGAACTAAAGCTATATTACTGGGCTTAATATACAGTGTTTTTTTTATACTTTCCGTAAATTCTTATCGGTTAAATCAAGAATCCGAATCCTTGATTCCAAGAAACAAGGGCACCGCATTCGTGTGGAAGGAAAGGGGATCCAATCTGCATACTTATAGATACAAAGGGTATCAAAAACAAGTTAAGAAAAATTATTACATGATCACGGTTTATATACCTACAATGGTGTTATCGAACAGCGCTTGAGGAAGAGAGAACCTTCATGGATATGTGCATTTCATCTTCAAAGAGTAGATGAGTGCCCTATTTATTTTTCTGTAACTTACAAGTCTACAACAGTTGATTATTTATTTTTGTTTGATTATTGTTTGTAATGTCTACTCATTCCACAGATTGCACCCAGAAATAAAGATAAAGTACTTTCATGAAGAGCATGGGGTCTAATTTTCGTACATAATGAGATGCAGGGTTTCAATGAAAAGTGTGCCAGAAATTAACATGCAATCTAAGAGCCTACAACGTCTGAAAAACGTTACAAACAAGAAGCTTAGGTTGTATATAGATTTTTAATCAATTAAATATTTTTTGATTTAATTCTTAATTTGTTATTTTATCTAAATGAGCTTAAAATAAAATTTTTAGTCACTTTTGCGGAAAAAATCATTTTTAGCGAAACAATTTTTTTTTTTTTATCATGCAAAAAAAACTTCGAATCGTCGGCATTACTAAATAAAAAAAGTTAAAAATTACACTAAAGCCCTTTACAAATATACAAATATTAAAATTTGTCTCTATTTTTCCTTTTTCATTTTCAATTGCGATTATTTAACAGTCTTTTAAATAATAATTTCTTACAAACAATATATATATATTTCAATATACATGAGTAAAAGTAAAAATACTTAAGTTTGAATTTTGAGATTTAAAAAAAAATTGAAGTTTGAAAGAAGAATTGCCAAAAATATCCATTCCACGTACAAAATTTGTAGATTAAAGTACGAGAAAAGCAGTATTCGACAACTTTTACAATTTCATTTCGTGCCATCACGCGTCTCCAATGAGCTACACTAAGCTAGCATTAACACTAACGTCATTACACATATTGCAAGAGGTAACTCCTGCAATAGAAGACAGACTCTTACCACCGTTGCTGCTGGATTGTGTATGCAACACGAGTTGCAGGCAACAACGCTAATATACACATTCACGTTCAAGCAATCTCATTCGCAATAGAACTTGCACTAATTCACTCATTTCATCAGTTCATCATGCAGTCATGCAGTCATGCACTCACCTTGTAGCTGTCATTAGCACATCTTAAAGTGTTGTAAAGTTTAATGTAAACGTAATCGTTGCCAAAGTATCCAACACTCTGTACAATGGCCAATTCTTTGGCATTTATGAAAATATCATTTTTCTGTACTTTAGCAAACAGCAAAGGCTTCTGATTAGTGAAGAGATGATAATATATGTTAATTATTTTAAGGACATGCGTAAGCAGTAGTTCCAATTGTTGTTGGTGTTGTTGTCGATTAGGTGTTTCGGATAGCATAGCACCTTAAAGAAAAAAAATATATTTTTATTATCAAATGAAGTTAAAAAAATATACTTAAAAATCTACAAACTTTAACCAAATACCAAAACTTATATATTTTTAAAATTTACATATTTATGTTTTGGATGCTATTAGTTACTCAAAACAGTACACAAATTTTAAATAAGTTATAACTATTTTTTCAAATTTTTGTCGGAATTATATTCGTTTATGTTAGAGAAATAGTGTTAGCATTTAAAATATATATATAATACAGATTTGATAGCAAATGAATACAATTGATGGTTGAGATGGGAGATACCAGTGGCAGCATGTCTTACAGGAGACACAGACTACTTAGGTGTTTTATATGACCCCATTGTGATACCACAGTTTTCGGGTAGGCTTGACTGATGTAAAAACATCGGTATTTTAAAAAGGAACTCTGCTGCATTGTTGGTAAATTGCTCATGCTTATAATTCCTATGTTGGTAATATATAACAGATAGTAGAGAGCCGTTTGTGTAAGTATATGTTTTGAAAGAGTAGATAAGTGAAATTTTTTCTTTTTCCACTAACTTACAACTGCGACAATAATCGTTGAAAAGAATAGCTAATGACTTTTCATCATACCACACCAACATCCATAGTTTGCAAACTTTTTGTTTTCTGCTTTTAGTGCATAAGTTTTGCATATGCATTGTTGCTCAACTCAAAATACAAGACTAAGAATACAATTTCCAATAGTAACAACGATAACAACAGAAGCAGAAAGCATTATAATTAATGAATTAAAGCGCCATTAGGCAGTAAAATTTTTATAGAAAATGTATGTAGTAGTAAAAACTTCTAATACAATGATATAAAGGTATTATAGTTTTTTCTTGCTATTAGAATAAATGTTAATACTTCTTCTAATAGAAATTATAAAAAAACTCAATATACTTCTCCAATAAAGCTTAGATATATGTATAAGTAAAATATAAATGCCGTCGTAGCAATACATATGCTTTATGCTATATAAATATAAAGCTTTGAAATAATAATATTAATACTGAGCTTAAAATATTATTTCATAAGTTAAATTGTGTTTCACAACTAAAAATGTTGATTTATGTAATAAAAAAATAATGACTACTTCAGGCATTAATTACAAATTTTTTGAAATTCATTATTGTTGTACTTTGACATAACTTCCGAATAATATATAATAATATATCAGATTTAAACTGTATAAAATTACCGAGTATAAAATTAATATTGAAATGATGATTATATTGCACAATTTCCTTCGGTTATTCAGTATTTCTACATATAAATTTATGACAATTAAATGAATTGTGAACTCATTAAAGGAAAATTGCACACATTTGAATGAAAAGGTACTCGGGTACTCATTTAAAATGCAGGAAACTTTATGATTTATATAACCATAAACGTATATTATACTATTTAAAGAAATATTAAATTTAAATTAATACGCGTTATATTTTTTATAAACACTTTTAATTTTTTTGGTTTGTTGCCTCACTAAAATCTTTTTATAACCAGAAAATTTGAATTGAATTTAAATTTATAACTATTTACATTAAATTTAATTTAATTTAATTAATTTAATTAATAAAGATATAAATACGTTAATTTGATTTTTTTGGTAAATTTATTATTAGTAGGTATATGCAGAAAAGAAAAACAAAACAATGAAGACTTATTTAAACAATAAGTTGATTCTAAGATCTCTAATAAAGACAGGTATGTTCATAGCAAATTGAAGTTTAATTGCCAGTGTTCACATTTTTGAAATAGGCTTTCATATATAAACATTTATCATATAAATTGATATATAAATGTATATATATGTATATATATATATATATATATATATATTGAATATTTATTTTGGAACTGGTTTTTATAATTACTCAATAAAATAATTGTTTTACGAAAAACTACATAAAATTGTTTAAAAATTTAAATTTTCTATAAAACTCTGCATTAAATTCGAAATTGCATTTAGTTTTTGTTTACTTTTTAATGGTTTATTAATAATTTAATTACTCTCTGATAAGCATTTAATTAGCGTAATAACAGATGGATACGCACCAAACAAATGGATGAATAGATAGGGAAATAAAATCCGAGCTCATATTAAAAAGGGGCTAACGTATACTTACTTGTATAAAATGCAATCAAATAAATGAAATTGATGAAGTTTGGTATTAACTTCAGTATTTTAAATTGAATTAAAATGTTTATGTGCAAATGCAACTGTACTTTGTGGTTATTTGTATAAATGTGGCTTTATTCCAAGTCCGTATCTAAATCCGTATCTGCAGTTGCTATAACCATATCTGATGCCATAGTACCATTCAAATAATTATAAGTATCAGTTTCAAATTTTTCTATTTGAGTTCAATAAATAAGTAGACAAATTTTTTTGTTTATCCAATTTACAAAATTTAAATTGAAATTAGTTTTATTGAGAGTAAAATATGATGACTAAATTAAACTAACAATGTATATATTTTGCTATTTAATCGTGGTCAACCATATTAGAAAAAAATAAAACAAAGCAAAATATTTTGATAACGAAAAATAATTGCATTCATTGGCGGTCCTATTAAATTTTATTAGAAATTAAATGGTATTTAATATACATAGTTTTCATTTAATTATTTAATAAAATGAAAATTAATAAAACGAATTGTAAACTTAATTTGTTGAATTCGATAATTTATAAATTAAATTAAAAGTAATGCATTAAACTAACTATTAAATTGTATTTAAATAAAATAATGATCTAAAATGTGCATTTAGTATACATTTGTAAAAAGTTGTTAATTGTTATCTCTTAAATAGATATAGATAGATATATTAAAAGAAATGCATTAAACTAACTATTAAATTGTATTTAAATAAAATAATAATCTTGAATGTGCATTTAGTGTACATTTATAAAAAGTTGTTAATTGTTATCTCTTAGATAGATATAGATAGATATATTAAAAGAAATGCATTAAACTAACTATTAAATTGTATTTAAATAAAATAATAATCTTAAATGTGCATTTAGTGTACATTTGTAAAAAGTTGTTAATTGTTATCTCTTAGATAGATATAGAATACTGTTATTAAAAATAAAATTTAACAAAATATCCTTAAATAATTTTAAATGTATAAATATTTAAAATGGATATATAAAATAAAAAATGGTGTAATGAAAACTCTATTAGGGGGACACGGATGAGACTAGGAATTCTGTCAGATTGACACAACTGTCAATTTAAAAGAACATACTTTTTATAATAAGGTTCGTTTCGAACCCGAAGAGATCTGTATACTCTGACGACTGATCTGACTACTGAATGCAAAACTGCACATGGATTCGGTGCTCCTGAGCATTTTCAAACGGGAATATAATAGTAGTACGTGATTTGTTGGATGATGAATGATTTGATGATGATGATTTTGATAGCTACTTGATGATGTGCACGCTGTTTGTTGATGTGGGACCTGTTAATATTTATATTTCATGGTGATATTTAAGATGCTCAATAATATTCGAACTGTTGCATGAAATAAATTGCTCGTTGATGTTTAAACTGCTCGAGTTACTTCCAAAATTCAAGCTAATCGATTTTATTTTAGCTGATCGACGATGATCGGGTTCTTAAAGATGTACAAACTACTCGATGCTACTTTATCTTGTTTTAGATTCTAGTTCGAGCTGCTCGCTGATATTTGAACTCCTTAATGAAGTTCGAGTTGATGGTGGAAATTCGAGTGGTTTTCTAATTTTTGAGTTGAACACTGATATTCGAGCTGTTTGATAATGTTTAAGCTACTTGGTAATATTCGAGTTGCTTAATGATGTTTGTGCTTTTATTTCATTCTTGTTCTCATCCTTCTACTCTACTCTATGTTTGAAGAAAATATACTGTTTGAACATTTTTAAAGGGCTGCCTTGAATGAAAAGCTTAAACGTAAATATAACCGAACACCCAAATGCTCAATTTATATTTAAAGTTCTAATGAAAAACCAAAGAGCTATCGCTGCATTTTTTAATGAATTTTGAATTCAAAATTTAAATTTAATTCATGCAAATAAACAATACACAGAGTTTTTTAATTACTAATTACATATGTAAGATTGTTTATTTAATATATATATATGTATACCTTATACCACACATAATATTGATGTATAAATTAAATGTGCAAACAAAACAATTAAATTACTTATTTATATGCTTTGCGATAACAATTCTCATAATTGAATTTCACACCGCAAAATACTTAATCTGTTGCACTAAAAGTGCATAAATTTGTGCAAGCAATTAACAAAGAAACAAAACAATTGTTAATTTCATAAATTAAACAACAATATAAATTTGAAACCGCTTCATGTCCATGGTGATGTCACTTAGCATCAAAATACTCATTTGTTAGTAATTTATACAATTATACAATGCAAGTAAATTTCTCAAATTTTAATCTGTAAATCCCAGGCACTTACCTGCCATTAATTTTCCCATAACATCAATCAAATCATTCTGACAATTTAAGTCCATTGATGTAACGCAGTTGTAATAAGAGAATTTAATGCAGATTTCCATGAAATTGAATTCAGTCCACGCACGTTGGTAATCAACGAAACTGAAGTGATGCAGCAGCAACTTCAGTGTATAAATTATGCCAAACTGCAATGTGTATCCAAACCATTAAAAAAGGCAGAAAACAAAAAAATTAATTAAAATAATTAACAAATTGGTTAAGTAATTATGTAATTAATAACATTTACAAAAAATGCCTTTTCATTAAATTTTCTATAATAGAAGCAAATCACATATATTTTAATTACAATAAAACAAACTCAACTCCGCATATAAAATTGAGTTCTATACTCGTATAGAACTATATGAGCAGATGTGGTGCTATTAATACTGTGAGAAATTTGCTGCTAGCTGCATTAAAGGCTAACAGCATTACGATAGGCATAAAGTCAAATTGTATATGTATACACTAACAAAAAATATAACCAAAAATATATATATGTATACTTGATTGTTGATACTTGCATACAGAAAAAATATTTGTTTTAAAAAGATTGCAGCATTTGCATACAAAAGTAAAAGCAAACACGCTCGCTATTATCTATTCGCTACAAGCACCAAACCCAACAGATATAAAAACATTTTATTTACCTGTAAATTTTTATCATGCAACTCCATCAATTTATTTGTCAAACGATACAAAACTTTGGATAAAAGTTTTTCTTCCAACGCCGTTTGACGGCACATTGCATACACAGCAAAAGAATGGTCAGCGGTACGAGTTCCCGTTGCGAGTGCACCACCATTTACGATGCCAGACAACGAATTCGATGTTGCCATCGATAATGTTGCTGATGGCATTGCTGTTGCCGTTGTTGATTGTAACTCCAACAACGGTGGTGCTATCGATGAGTTCACTCTACATAAATTACGAAAAGGTATCGACATGTTACAAAACAAATGATAATCCAAAAAGTCCCAGAGCAAATGCAAATTAGTGTTGTAAGTTTCATTGGTAAGTAAATTTTCCTTTTCACCACTAATATTGCTACTGCTAGATTTTTGCGTCATCATTTTATGATGCTGTTTCGCATTTCGTATGATAAACCGACATAAACATTCCGCTGCATGCTCTCTGACCCGAAAATCATCATCACCAATTAACTGCAGAAGTTCATCGAGAAATATGTTCTATAAAAGGGAATTTTTAAAAAATTTTTAGTAACATTTTTGTTAAAGATATAAGTATATGTATATATTTCGCAAAATATGTAGTTCTAACAGCCTTATTTTGAACTAAATATAAACTAAGATATTTAAATTTAAACACAAATAAAAATTCTGCTGATTAATGAAATAAGATTAAATGATTGTTCATTCCCAACATAGAGGAGAAGAACAAAATTACTATCATTTGTATTGTTAAGCTAACACATAATCTATACGCATAAGTGACAACTACACTTAATTATTATTTTAACTTTATGATGTTGATGTGTTGTGAGTATTTCAAATGCTCACATACAAAAATAGGGATAGGCCTGTGTTGATAAGCCTCTTTAACATAGTTGATCTCTAAAAGTTACCAATGATTACGTTTACGATTAAGGGTTATACGAAGAATGTGAATTCAAACAAACCAAATATTAAATTTGTAATATAATTTATATGATATCTATTAATCTACATATATTACAATGTGTACAAATGGTTAGTGAAAGCTCTTTTGAAGATAATTATCTTTAGACTTATTCTAATTGATAATACATCTAAAATTACTGTATCATATAAAGTTTAACCGTATAGGTGGTTATATATTTGACAAATACAATCTGTGAGTATCTATTTCAACTTTTTGTATTTTTTTATACGATTGTATTGCATCAGATAGTTATTAGTTATATGCAGAATATATATTTGTTATATATATTAGAATATATATATTTTAATAGACATATATTTCAATTAGACATTTTAATCTTGCATACATTTTTAGTATTTGATCATCACTTTGATGACGACTTATGTCGTGAATATATCGGCAATTATTGTAACGAAAAAAACCATTTCTCCCATCTACTAGTGACAAAGGTTTCTATATTCTCACAATTATCTCTTATACCACACCTTAGAAAAAATTTGATTGTCAGTAGTCTTTCGCCCAATATTTTATTGTCTACTTAGCACGGTTATCTGTTTAATGGATCCACAGTGCACATAAATTTATGCGTTAGATTCAATTTTTTTTCAATGCCTTTGATAATTTCTGTTCCAATTCATATACTATATATTCTACTTTCATTTCATCACATCGTTCCTTACAGTCTTCATCATTTTTACTGTAGTTCTTTTGCATTTTTTGGTAGCAAGATTTGAACAGATTTTTCAATATATTAATTCGTACATAATAATTGAAATTATTTGCCAAAATATTCATTTTTCAATTCAATTATGAATTTAATCCTTCAGTAAAGAAAATAAATATATGTACATATATACATATGTATTTATTAAATTCATACTATAACATTTTTTAATACGATGTAGTTACTATACAACACTATTGGTAAAAGATTATCGTAAAAAAAAACATTAACAGATTTTTAAATGTTTAACCGAAATTCCTATGCAAATAAATGCAAAAATAACTGCAGAAATGTTCAGAGTAAAGCCGCCAACTATATTGTTAAAATGGGAAAACCTAAAAATTGATCCTACATTTTCGAAGAATAACGTATTGGATTTGGTTATGATTATAATGTGCCATAAGAGAAAACTAAAAACAACGAAATCGAGCCATAACTGAAAATTGCATTGAGTTGCGTAGAACTGAGCTGGTTGACTGAAGCTAAGGACGGAGTAAAAGACGTGTTAAAGAAATCTAACGCAGGCATTCGGGTTAAAGCTATAATAAAATGGTTGATGCATTATATGCATATGTATATAAATACATACACATGTATATATACATTTAATATATATGCATGCATCCATATTGTTGAAATGATTCCCATAAGTGTGTGAATATGCACATGAAGCTGCACTTTTTTTATTTTTTATTTTTTATATATGTAGCTATGTGTGCTGGATAACATCATTAATATGCTGTATGCAAGTTTTGACACATTTCCGTTGAAAATAGTTTTTCGATGAAGAAAATGGCAGCAGGAAAAACTAACTTATATAAAAATATTTTTAACGTAACAAAAAGTCAATTTTAAGATTACATGGAAAATTTACTTTTCAAATAAGAACTTTTTTCACTTTATTTGCTGAAGTTATATTTTTTGTTCCTTAATAAAATTACCAAAAAAAAATCAGCAGATACATTTTTGTTGCACTTTTTTAATGGAATTTCAATTTCAATTTCAATTTTTAAAATATATTATAAAACTGCCTCAAAAGCTTACTTGAACTTAATACAATTATGAAAAAATTATAATGATCAATATATCAATATGTGATTTAAGATATATGTTTAAACACACAATTCCCAAATGTGCATATATCTCAGATAAAAGATTCTTTTTGTTCATCGAAAAAAAGAATAATTTCCGAACTTTAAATAACATGCACTCAGTATATATGAACCAATCTCGATACGAAGAGTAAAGTTCCCTATTCATACAGCTTTCGAAAAACAGTTTTGACCGGAAAGCAAATATATTGGCACCCATTACAACGGACCTAACATCAGTGCGGTCAAATATGATCGGGATTTAGTAACTCCATAATGAACTTCATATCTTCATAATGAACTTCATTCATAATTTTTGCTCAACAAACAACATGTTTGTTTATAAAGAATGTACAAGATTGTGATGGAAGTGAGTTATATATTTTTATAAAAAAAAAATTTTTTTTAGCTATATTTCATAATTTAGTTCTTTAGCAATAATTACCTTTATAAACTTGCTATTAATAACCGACTTAAGTTTCTGTGCAAAGCTTATTTAATCTAACAACTTTACTGAGTCCTTAGTTAAGATTGTCATAACTCTAGTTTTTCAATAAGCAAAGGGAAGCAATCAACCTTTCAACTTAAAATATCAATAAACTGAAACTTGACAAACAATTATTTAAGTTCCTTTCATGAATACCATATACCACAAAATAAAATAATTGATTTTTTTTTAAATTTAACGACCAAGAAATACTATGTTTGAATGAAAATATTGCTTAAATACTTACTTCATAAGTGGAGACTACATCATCATCAGGAGAAGTACATGGAGCAAAGGAATTTAGACACGACTTTCTATTGTCATCAAAGTTGTTTTCAGTTCCGTAGTACGAACGCAGCATGGAGTAATTTAAATTTGAAATAACTTCGGCATATTTATTTTGTACCAACCAATATTTATTGTGATAACATAGTCGAAGTTTATCCAAAAGCAATTTTGGTGATATGAAAAATGTGCCATCAAAATTACCCATACCCATGACAACACCAGCACCAGCACCAGCACTAGTACTAGCACCATAAGCACTACCACTAACTGAACAAGATGCCTTAGTAGTAACTGAGCAAGTTCCAATGTCGACATCAGCATCAATAATGGTACTTTTAACGAAGTGCTCATCAGTAGCAGACGAAGAAGGTTGATCATTATTGTCATCACAATTCGATTGCAATTGAAAAGCATTCAAAAGCGCAGCTATCAGCTCATCATTATCAGTGAACTGTTTTCTTGTTGCAGCAGCACGAGACGATGCTGTAGCAATTGAAGTTGTTGCTGAGGGCGCAATGTTAGCTATTGTAGCTGCTATTCCTTTCGTTGCTGTTGTTATATTTGTTTTTGTTGTTTTTATAGAGTATCCTTGCGTAGGATGCTTAACATCGTTAGTGCAATCGTGCTGATTTTGGATAAAGACATTATTTTCGTATTTTTTTTCCATTGGTTCTTTTTCAGTTCTTTGTTGCTGCTGCTGTTGCTGTTGCTGCTGATGCTGCTGCTGCTGCTGCTGCTCCTGTGGCCGCTTCTCATGTTCTTGTTGTATTTGTTGATTATATGGCGGTATTGTCAAATATTTGGTCATCACATGAGGAAAAATTTTATTTAATGCATTCAATGCTTGTATGACCACTGTGTGTATGTCATCTTGTAGTCCCTGAAATACATAAAAAGAATATTGTTTTTTTTTTATTTGAATTTGCGTTTCAGGGTAAATGCAATCAAATGCTTAAATTGAAAACATAACATACATAAAAATATACTTATACAGGGTGTTTTTATAATAGTAACTTATAGTATTTAGTCATGATACCAATTAACAAAATAAATTAATAATGTGCATAATATATATAATTAAGGCAGATCTGCCATACTTTTATGATTCAGATGTAAATATTTTAACAATCGGTTTTTTATTCTTTATGTTCCCCTTTTAGTATACATGTGTTTATACTCACTTGAATATGCACATAATGATAGTGTAAACATACTAACTAAAGTAAAAAGTATTTATGTACTTGATGGAGTTTACCAGGACTAAATTCACATACTTAAAAATTTTATTTTACATTGAAGCGTAACGAAATTTTAACAAGATTTTTGCTTTGTTAAAAGTTTTAGCAATTGTTAGTAAGAAAAAAATGTGAATTTCGTTAAGATTGGTGCTATACAACTATATAAACTTTAATGGGATTAGTAAGAAAAATATTAACGAAATAAGTATAAAACTTTCACAATGACAAATGTTGGTCTTTTAAACCAAACTCTTAAGAAAATCTTTTTAAGAATAGCATTAAACTGAAAAAAATGTAATCCAAAGATTGATTTTAATGTATTCCGATAAGATTTCTTAGATAACTTAATTTCTTCTACTATATCCAAAGGAAATACATATGAATTAAAAACAATTTTAAAAATAAATTAAAACATAAATAAAACATAATTTTTCATTGAATTCAGAATGTTCTTCATTTCAATACAAGTGATATATAAATAATTAAGCATTGAAACTATTATACTGTTAAAGATCTTGCCTTGAATAATTAAAAATGTAACCAACATATTTAAAAAAATTAATTTTTCAATTTTGTTTATTAGAGGCTTTAAAATATATAAACTGAACAAAATTTTATAGACAATTATATATTAAAACTATAACACAATCTATAAAACAAATATATGTATAAAACTATGATTAGAGCATATAAATATATACACATATTTGAAAAGAAATCTTTCAAATAGATTACGACAAAACCATCATAAGAATCTGTTATGTTTTAACAACTGATAGATGGTACTAATATAATAATTTAAAATATTTTTTTTTTATCCACATACTAATTTGATATTTACCTTAATCAATATCGCTAATAAATGTTGCAAGTTTATTTCCATCTTTAAGTCTATTCCAGCTGCTGTTGATTGTATAAAGTTTCCAATAATCTGTTGTACACCACCGCGTAATATCGGATCCAAATGATTGTAGTATAGCAAAATATCTCGTATATATTGTTTTTCTTTTTTATTCCCACTTTGAGTTCGTGTTTCTACTGTACAAGGAGCAACATTGGTGCTTTGAAGTTCTGTCAGATTAAGTCCAATAGATTTACGCATTGATTTTGTACGTTTTGGTGGCCGCGGTGGCAACATAGAAGGTGGCGTATCTTCAACGGCTTCGGTTATTTTAAATGTGCTACTTTTCTTATTATTTGAAGTTACTATATCTGACTTTGATAATTCATTAAGATTATAATTAACTTTTTTATTTGAAGTGGCGGGGCGTTGTGACGTTATTGGTATAGTAAACAAAACTGGGTCTGCGCTTTTACTCAACGGTTGATTAAGTAAATAATCACAAGTACTTTTACCAAAATGATCATCTTTGATTTCCAAAAGCAGTGATGAACCAAGCAAATCACTTGGATCATCTGCTGCAGAAAACTTATTAGCAAAATCAACTTTATCACCTGAAAGCAACTCTTCATAATCCGTTGCTATATTGGAACTGTTGCTTGTGGCACTTGTATCTTCATTTGGGCTACCACTGGTACTTGAACCTTTAGAGTTTTCTTCCGTAGTCATGCTTTGTGCAATTTGTTCGAGTAAACTCAGTTCAGTTTCTGTGATTTCTAATGAGATTTGCAAAACAATTGGTTGCAGGCGCACACATTGTGAAATCACACACAATGCTAAGTTTTTAATGGAAACACGTATATTGGTATCAGATTGCAGAGTTTTTACATCACCTGTCAATAAAAAACGAGCAGCTATAAGACGCGCTGTGTAATATATTAAAGACTGCTCATAAATAGTGCCAATTTTTATGGTAACCAAAGGTTGCCCAAAAATTGTCTGCTTAAGTGGTGAATTTTCTAAAAGAAACGGATTTGCTGCAATGGAAATAAATTATTTTTTTTTTTTTGGTTTCGTTTTTGTTTATGTGCACAGTCAATAACAAGCACTACTCACCATTCGGTTTTCTTCTTAACTCAACTTCAGGCTGTGCATCAGCATCCGCAACATCTTCTGTTAACTGACTATCGGTTGAATTTTTGCTTATGTCCTGTAAAACTGCTGTGGACGCTGTTACTGATGGTGTTGTTGCAAAGGTATCATCATTTATGCTTGGTAACGATTGCTGTCTAGAAAACTTGTCCGGTGTTGCTGACAATATGTCGTCAACATCAAAATTTTTATTACTACTAGTAGTTGATATAAACGATAAATTATCTGCTGCAGACATTGAAGTAGTAGAAATGGCATCTGCTTTTTCAGCTTGTGGGTTGATTATAGAACTTGACTTCGTTGTTGATGATTGACGAAAGAGTTTACTTACAGATTCTGATGCTATTAAAAAAAAAAGTGTGTTGTATATAAATATTTTAAATTAATTTTATAATATCCGTATTAGATTATTATAATTAGCGTAAATATCAATATAAAAATATATTAATAATATTAAAAAACAGTAAAACTCCTATAAAAAAGATTCAAACTGATAATACATTTGCAGTCACTAAATATAGTCTATTTACTTTATTAATTATAATCACTTATAGTATATTACTTTATATACGTTATATACATAAAGAATGGTCTATCAAGTATGATTGTATTTCACTTTTAGCTAAAAGAGTTATTAATTGCTATTCAATTTATTGGAGTTTATTTAAAATGGTGTTTTGGTTACAGAAATCTATAAAAGAAATATTTTGTTATGTACATGTGTAGGAAATTTTTTCACCCGATGAGTACCAACGTTTCAGTTTTCGCAAGAAAATGAATGAATATTAATTAACTCATATTAATAGTATGATTGGTATTATAACTCATTGTTTTATTTCAATTATTAGCTACTAGAATCAGTGCAGCTAGAAGTCATGCAAAGCGATGAAGTACTTTGTAAAACAGCCAAATGGTTGAGTTGGAGCAGTCTACTCGAAATTGTAAGGTTCAATTTACAAAATATCAATGGTCTAATTACAGGACTAATACTTATAGCTCGAATATAGTTAACATCGGTCATTATTCTAGACTCTATTCAAAGCAAACCATGCCTTGAAGACATGAATAATAAATAGTACATTATCTCTATGTAAAGTTATGGTAAAAAGTATGCCATAATACATCGATAGTGATTTCATATATGACCAAACTCTTCCTAACAATATCGATAACCAAGAATGTCTAATACATAATATGTAAAGTACCAAAAAGATATGAATTATATTACCACAAGAGTTTCGTCGTTGTATCAGATACATTTTAAAGTTTTTTATATCCTTATCAGTATTATGAATAAGGAGAAGATGAAGTAATAGGCATTATAGATATGTCCAATTATCTTTTGAATTCAAGCACAAAAAAACGTATTAATAGGATAGAAAAGATAGAAAATTGACAACTGTTATATGACTTTCTGCATAAAATGCCAGAGAACTTTTGTTATCAACTTTGGTTAAGACCAAAGAGCGAGAAATTTCCGTGACTACACGTAATATGATTGTCTGTATAACATGGCCGTTAAACAGCTTGATAATATGCATCGATCTGGCGGCGTTCGTCTGTCTTCCTTTCTATTTGATTGTTTATTGAATATTTGTATTGGAATTTGTTGTGCAGGCAAATCAAATTTGAATGAAACTGGTTGAATTTATCATATAAAACTCATACAAAATAACTGACTGATATCTATTATATGCATATATAAATAAAGTTTAAATTTACGTTAGAATACATATTTATAACTTTACTGCAATAATTTAGTAAACGCTTGTTAACAAAACTATTTTATAAACGATAGATAAAGCTATTCAAAACTAATTTTTCATTTATGCTATGTTATTTTTTGTTAGACTTTGCTATATTTTTAGTATAATAAAGTAAAAACCCATGATAAATTTTAATCTTACACATTTGCTTGTAAAATAAATCATTCACAAATAATAAAGCAACAATTAAATAAAGAACAAAAACATAAAGTAAATCATTTATCTTAAAATCAACTTTTAAAAGATATTCATAAGTGTTACTAAGACTTAACTTCTTAAATCACAATTCTAGAAAGTTGATATCATTTTAATAGCACAATTTAATACAAACTTTAAATTAAATGTATTTTAATAGACTTTGGTACTATTAAATGAATTCCTTTTATAATGCGAACATGACCAATGCAATCAGTCTACTTTGACACTAATTTAAGTAACCAAGCAACTTGGGTTTTGTAAAAAGCATGAGTATATCCACAGCATGTTTCATCTTGGCCAATTACCAAGTTGCATGCAATACATTCAAAACTAACTATGAGCTGTAGTTAAAGTAGCATTTAACATTTACAAAAATTAACACACAAACAATTGCACTGGAAACTTTAAAAATGTATCTCTGCATCTCTGCATCTCTGTATCTATGTATCTATTGTGTGTGCATTTATAAAAAGAAGAAAAAATGGCATAGAGAGAAACTTTGAAGCCATTACACGACCCCAAACACCGCAAATAAGCGTTGATGTACTTTAGATTTTTGTTTAAGTTGTTACTGATGCTACGGTGCATCCTACACTTCCTAATATTGGTGTTGTTTCACAATTTTCAAAAACTTTTTAACGCGCGCTGTTGAGAAAAATGTTAAAAGTTTCTAAACACGATAAGGCAATAAACATGGGAAAATGTCTTGTATTGAAAATTAATTTCGAACTTATTTTTTCAACCGCTAAAATTCTTTAAACAACATCTATTCATGTTGCAAATGCAACAGTGAACAACATCTACGCCAACAACAAATAAAATATCCAACATTTTTATAACGAAGAGTACGTACACAGGATATACATTACAAATAATGGACCCGCAATATTTATACATTTATTTTGTGGATTTTGTTAAACTTCACTTCAAACAAAACAACAATTTGTTGATGTTAATAGATTTTCATCCAACATGCAATGCCGCAAAAATAAAACAAAGTTAACATGTTATCTTCATTGTTTATATATTGCCGATGAAATATATCGTATAGTACTCGTACGTATATAACGTATGATAAATACTGTATTTGCAATCTGACTACCATATTACAGTGAATATTTTAATGTTTCAGGATTAAACTCAGATAACCGCACTCAATATTTTTGAAAACATTTTTAATATGCAAAAATATACTTATGCTTTTAGAGTCAATGGTAGCACTATTAAGACTAATTTTCTTCAAAACTATGGTTATTATTACTTAAGAGCACTCATTTTATTAGGTAATAACTCAATATTACATACAAAAGTAGATACAAAAAATGTGGATTGATGTGATTAAATATAAAATGCAACATGAACATGATGAGATACAATGCAAATACTCGTCTATCGTATTTCGTATATCTAAATAAGTAAAAGAGTTCAGATGCGCGTAGGTATATGCCGATGCAACTAATGCTTTTAGGTACTGCACTGGACGCTTACATCGAGAAATGTGCAGAAAACTATTTGAAGAGTTTATGTATAAAATATTTTACTTTATTAAAATGATTTTTAATATTTATTTAAAATGAAGCAAAGTAGATTTGTTTTATTTTTAACATTATATAAGTATTTTAAAGTAGAGAAATATGTAATAATTATTTTAAACTCTTGCTACAAAAATGTAATATACATTAATTTTGAATTCGGTAAAATATAAAATGAAATGAAAATAGAGCATATCTAGAAAAGATGTTGATCTAAATTATTTTATATTGTTAAAATATGTAAGAGAGTATGAATTGTGTAGCAAATTTTTAGATGGTATAAATAATATATCAGTAATTATTTACCACCTCCATAAGTCAATTGTATGCAAGCAAAATTGTATAAGAAAGTCGTGAAAGACTTTACGTAAAACCAACATATGCAAACAGTAGTATCCAATTAATTAAAGAAAGTAACATTTTGGGACGAACTCATAGAAAGTTGACACCTTTAATAATCTTGAGAAGAAGTAAAATGTTGAAAACTAATCTAACAGCGTAAGCAGACGTGGGACAGTTAAAGTTAGGATACAGTATAAGAAAGAGCCATGTTATACAGGTAGTCATATGACAAATATTCACAGCAATTTTACGCTCAATTTGGTCATGACAAAAAAAAAACATGTTATACGGAAAGTTATCTCACAATTGTCATCTTCTTACTCCTATTTATATTTTGACACGTTGCTTTTGTGTCTAAATTAAAAAGCTTATTATCTTTGTGTGGATAACCACACAAAAAAATACATATTTACTCCTAATAGGTACAAATTTTTACATTTATCACTGCACAATGCCCTTTTGACCAATCCGGATCGCAAAAAGATTGTCTATTTTTAGGGAATATACATCATTCATCTACAAAAGAACTGGGTAAATCCAAAAGTATTATTATAGTCAAAGGTTCAAGTAGGTTTATGGGGTTCGAGAAGTATTATTATTGCTGTTATTCATAATTTATTCTACTTTTAATTTATTCTTTTTTATTTTTCTTTTTAATATTAGTTTCAAAATAAAAAAAAAATAAACCATGAACAACTATGACCTATTTGGTTGTCTGTCGGAGTTTTGGTAATTAATAGTAAAACTAAAAGTTTTAAATCAGTTAAACTCTGAAATGATATGCTTTCTGTACTCTAGTACATACTAAATGCATTCTGCATTCGACTATAGTTGTAAGCTATATTTAATCATCGTTCGGAAGTGAACCAATTCATATGACCGATCATTGTTTTTATACAATTCTAAACTAATAAAATTATAATTAAAAAGAAATATTTACAAACACGATCAGCAGTGATTTGTATAATATTCTTTTAATTTTTTTTTAATTCCCTATTGACTATAAATATCGGACATACATTATAAAAGGCTCCTACCGAAATTTGTCAGCAGACATTGGTATACAACCCGCAAGGTAGCAGAAGAAGAGTTCGTCCAAAAACAACATAGAGAAAGACAACGTTAAATGAAATAAATACCGTTTTGCAGCCCCTAAGAAGAAGAATAAGCAACATTACTGATATAAAGGACGTAGCGTTGTGGCGCAAAAGTTGGAAGCAACTTATAGACAACCTATTCTCAGTATAAGAGGCTGCTCAAAATCATTGATATCGAGCAAGGCTTATTGTTATTATTATTCACTATAAATAATTTTCGAAATTTATAGAAAACATTTTATTTTTGATTGAACTACAATCTTGGAATTTTATTATCTCATTGTTTAATCATTTTTAATCGTTACAATTAAGATACAAAATATGTCAAGGTAACATACATAAGATATGATATCACAAAAATAGCACATGTGACTTTCTCTTAACTAAATTAAAATTATATTTTCCAAAAAAAAACAGTAAAGAAAATAAATTAATAATAGCTACATAAAAACAGCAATACGTGTATATATATATATATATATATATAAATTAGGATATAGGACAGTCATTGTTTTGTCTATTATTTTGTAACAAATAGCAAATATGCACTGCAAAAAATACAGCAGCAAAACACAAACAAAGTGTGCAAAGATAAAAACTAGCAAAGCCACGGAACAGGGGCAGACCAAGTCATTTCACAATGCTATTAAAAAACTACATTCATATGCATGTGCACTTACATTAACACATGTAAAGGAAGCATATGCTTACACTTCTACATACTTCTAGTATAATACACTCTCTCACTCTCTCTCTCTCTCACACACACACACACATACACACGCGACTTGAGTAACCACATTTTATCACGTAAACCATTTGTCTTATCCACTTTGTAACTATTACAATGGCTTTATTCAACGACAAAAACAATAACAACAACAAAGTATTATGTTTCAGGTTGAGCCCAACAACAATTGCAACTACACTAACTACATCAAATACAACAATTACAACAAATACAGCAAAAACAATACAACCAACACAAAGTAAAAACAAAAGCATCATCAAGTGGAGCAGCAGCATTAAGACATGCGTTGGATTTAAAGCTGCATTTGCCGCGCCAAGTTGCCATTATACGAATGCTTTAAGTGCGCTTTTACAGCGCTACTCCTGCATGCATTCTCCAGCTCGCGCACTTAATCCCGTTTTTTCCACTGTGTTCCACTGTGTTTTTGTTGTTAATATTATGTTTTATTAGCGCTTTCATTGTGTTTGTTGTTATGTTTAATTAGAGTACTTCCGCTATTTTATTGTTTTACTTCAAGGAAATTTGTTTTTCTACCCACTTTTCTACATTTCAACTCTGCACACAAATGGAAAATGGAAAATGGAAAATTTACAGCACGAACATGAAATTGAATTGTAAATTTTTTGTTGCAACTTTTGAACGATAAGAACAGCTTTTTTCAGGAACGCGGCAGCGGATATGGGAAGCTATCATGTATTAATTCATTTTTTATATGGCCAATAAAAAAAACGTATATACACAAATATACAGTTGCAATTGATAAGGACTTATATGTAATAGTATGTATCTTGAGCGTTTCTTCAATAAGTTTATATGAATTTTCAAAATTACTTCTTAGATCGACAATGTTTTATTATCAAGAACCTTCACCTTATATTCAAAAACCTTATAAATCCAATCAAGTGCAAGTAATAATTTTACTCGTCGTCATTGATTTCAAGCCGCCTATTTACTGGACCATAAGTCGTTCCCACCTTACTCGTCGCCACACCAAATCCTTTAACTCGCCAATGTAATTAATTATTTTGTTCTAACAGGACAATTCTGGCAAAGATCTTTCAGCGGTCTTTTGCCAAACTTTCAGCGGTCTTACAAAACTTGCGGTCTTTTCTTTTTGGTATATACTAATATTGAGCTTATCAATGTTTTGATATATATAAAAATTTTCAAATATATATTTTATATATTTATAGATAATATACATATTTTTTATATAGCGGTTTTTCGAACAGTAGTGAAATACAATAACAAAAATTCATTATATATTATTTTAATTAATTGGATTTTTAGCTGACCATACAGCTGTTTCTAATATTGCCAAAAACCCATTATCAATGGTCTTGAAAATAATTCTTGTATTTAATTATTCATAAATAATTTTTTATTAAGACTGCAAGTATCTCAATAATAATAATTTATGTAAAAATAATAATAATAAAGTATATATTTCGCGGCTCTCCATCACAATTGTATTAAAATTTAATTGTTTACTTGCATGCTGTACTTGTGGCACTTTGCTCCTCATAGGATCTATTGGAATTGAAATATATATGCGCTAACGATTACGTAGTAGCTCTTTTATGATTTCACCACAAAAGAAATAGAACAAATCAGTTTCTACCACGATATAGCTTTCTACAAATGATAAAATTTCTCTAATACACTTTTGTGCCAGAATAACATAAGTCTTTCAAGAGGTCTTTCGGAAGATCTTACTAAATCTTACGTCACGATTTTTACCAGAAATGCTCTATAAATGTCATCAGTCCTGTTTATCTTTACAGGTTTATCAATCTATTTAACATCTTCAAACTCTAATGAATAGAGTTTGAAGATGTTAATAATCTCCACACTAGATGACTATTGAAATTAAGTGCTAGACTAGAACTAAATAACTAATATCACATTAATGCTCTTAACGTCTTTATCAATTGTTCATCAGACAAAGACAATTAACTTACTTAATAGTTAGGGTCAGTTTTTTGTAAGTTTTTTTTTACATTAGACTGTTAAAATTCTGTTCGATTTTATTATATATTTTTTTTTTTTTTTTTTTTTTAAATTTATAACATATTTTTTGAAGTTTGAAGTTTATAAGCCTTTACATATGCTGTTGAATTCTTCCTCTGACGTTTAATCCTATAAGACTACTGACTCTTTTCATAGTTAATGTTAATGATATGAGCTCTCCAAAAGAATAATAAGAAATCCGTATACGATGTAGCAATAATAATGACAAGAAAAACCTTTGCTTACTCCCCTTATTTGTGTTCTATTTAACTAAATAAAACGAAAATGACATTGAGAGTTTTGCAAGATAATATTAAAAACTACAGTAATCATTTTAAACAGGTAAGTTTGCATTTCACTTATAAATTGAAATAGTTTTCAATAAACTTACAAAAGTTTCGCTTATTAGAATAATATATTTAGTTTCACGAGACGCCTGCTTCATGTATTTGCTCTTTTCAGGAAATCTGAATATTTAAGTAGATACTTCAGCTAGCTGAATTGCACTCAACTGACTTAGAACATTAATAGAAATTATTTTCCTACGAAATCTATATGCTAAGGAGCACATATCCATTCTACACATTTTCTTTCATCGAAATGCTTCATTAAGTTTCAAACACTGCATTTACTCAAGTTTAAATTGGAAAATTGCGAAATCGTGACTTCCAGCCATTGCATTAGTTTTGGATGAAATGTTCAGTAAACGTTCTATAAACAGAGTGCATTGCAAGTATTTACATTTTTAAATGCTTGTAAATAATCAACGACGAATTGGTAAGCATATCAGTACATTCACTCGGCATATAGTAAAATAAAAGAAATATTTTTAATTTAATAAATATTTAATGTCGGCATTTTCAAGCTTTGAACTATACGTATTTTCTCACTACAACAAAATCAAATATTTTATAATTAAACTCAATGTTTAAGCAATGTAAGTAAATAATCTAAAATGTTTAAGAACTTAAATGAAAATTTTAAATTAAACTTTAAGATTATGTATCTATCTATTTGTGCAGTACAAACATTCTAATACTTTTATATCTCAACATTAAATTTTTAAGCAGCTTATTTCAATTTTTAAACCATATTATATATTTTATGAAGTAAATCAATTCCATTCAGCTATCATTGAAGATATCTTAAAAACTTAAAAATCAAATAAAACAATTGAAACTTACCTGCACTTGAATGTGAAATTAGGTTATTGAAGAAAGAACCAATTGTGTCGCCGCTTCCCTTAGAGCCACTTTCAGCATTAGCATCTGGTTCTATAGTTTTATTTACACCAGCATTCACTGAAGTTGAAGTATTACCAGCAGCACTGCCATCTTTGCCACCAATTCTGATTTCTGCTTCAAAGTCAATGCTGTTGAAAGATTCATTGTCGAAGTCACTCAGAACCTCTGATTTTGATTTGTCATCGGCAGCAGCGGATGACAAAAAGGCGTTAGCATTGCTGTTAATGGCGGAAACAGTAAGCAAATTTTGTGGTGGCGAATGTAGATGCTCAGCACCACCATCGCTCTCAGCCATACTATTTGGATTATATTTTGTGTAGTTGGTGTTGATGCTAATAGCATTGGCAGAGTCAGTATTAGCATCGATTGCATCAATCAGATTATCAACATCGATTGTTGTTGTTAGAGCGTACGTCTGCTTCGGTTCACTTATTTCAGACAGCGTTGTAAAATCATCTTCATCTTCGTCTACACCCGCTATTATACCCGTTGCATCGTCTACTAGTGCAAAGGCATCATATTCTATACATTCGCTAATACTCCGTGCTGTGCTTCGTATGTGATGTTTAGTTTGTTCTGCAGTCGTTGCCATATTTTTTGCTGTTTGTTGTTCTAATTTGTGAAGAACAAAAAGAAAATATCTTTATTAATGTTTTTTTAGTTTAAAATAAATGGAGAAGTTGCATTTTTTAAATTATTTTGCTGTGCATAATTTAAACAAAATTTTAATTTTTTTTTTAATGAAATTCAAAAATTCTTTTTTTGCAAATTGCGTACACATTACGTAGTAACTCAGTTGTGAGAACGTCTTCTGCATCAGTTCGTCACACAAAGAAAATAATAATAATAAACACAATTGCCACATTCCCCAATGTCGTTTCTAATATTTACTTTACCTTCGTCATGATTGTCAACATCTGCATCCATATTTTTCTCAACAGCAACAAATGCAGCCATTGTTATAGAAGCTGAAGCAGCAGGACTTGAAGTAGTTTCACTTGTACCGGAACCAACATTAATTCCCACGGCATTCCCTGGCGACAATGACATAACTGCGACTTTATGTTGATGCTCCTTCTCCAGCTCCAGCTTCAGCTCCAGCTTTTGGTTCTGATGTTCTTGTTGCTCCCGAAGCAACATTTTTGCATTTGCAATTTTTTGCATATCTAATTTGTATGCAACTTCTTCCGACACATTCGCATTCAATGTTTCCTGATGTTCACTTATAATTCTCAAATTTTTCAGTAACAATTCCGCTTCAGCAGCACTGCCACCAGGAGTATCAACTGCAACTTCAGTATTAGCACCTTGAGTATGTTGACTTGGTGTTGCCATTGTCGGTGACGCTGTCGTTTTCGCTTTCGCAGCGACTGTTGTTGACACTAGAATGCCAGTGTTTTTTGCTGCTGTTACTGGTAATGTTGGTGCTTCCGTTGTTGTCACTTCATAATTTTTCAATTGGAATATTTGATTTTTTAATGATTTCCTCCTTCTTAGAAATTCATTGAGCTG
>NC_051847.1:220781903-220803370 GCF_002237135.1 Teleopsis dalmanni
ATATGTTTATAGTATCGCAGTTAATCGATTTTAAATACAATATTTATTAAATATAAATAAAATATTATTGAGAATCAAATTGCTCTTATCGAAAATATATTAGAATTTCGAATCGAAACGAAGAACTGTAGTATATGTTAAGTATATCTAGTAGAAGAGAAAAAAATTGAATAAAATCCTGCATGACATGATATCCGTAAATAATGGTTTATAACCATGCAATTGCCACGGGTGATTAACTCATTCATAACAACAATAAATACAATAGGAAGGCTTCGTGCCAAAACGATTTATCGTAACTGTGGCAGTAACCTGCCAGTGTCAGTAAAAAACTCATAACTCTGGTCAGAATGTAGTGCACATTATGATAACACAGAGGGATGTGAATATATTCATTTACCAGCTACCAATTAAAAGGTAATCTTAAGAAATCTTAATTACGCATATAAAACAAAGATTCAATACAGCTACCCCTACAGACAGAAATAATACCGCAGTAATGAATTAAATCGTTTATATTGAGCATTAAGGAGGACATACGCACGGTTCTACAGCAACAACAATACAACAAAATAAAAACATTAAAGGACCTCATGCGTCTTTTGTTCTGATGGTGCATGCATCATAAAGCAATTATTTTATATAAAAGTCATATACTTTGGTATTTTATGGATAATTTGTGGTTCAATGCTAGGAGGGAATCGAAAAATATAGCAATAATACTAACAACTTTTTGAGTGTTAACTAAAAATGTAGTTACGAGTACATCCTTAAGAAGATAATTTCTTTATTATTATTTTTAATTTTAATGTTAAATTTATTTGTTTGTTGTTCCATTATCATATCCACAAAATGCGCTTAAAAATAATAAAGTTTGCTATAAATAAAATAATGTTTATTTTATTAAAACGTTATAAAATTTTAGTTGTTCTTCTTGTTATCATTATGTGAGTAAATGTCAATTCACCCTAAATAAAATTATAAATAAATTTACTGTATTAAAATTTTTATAGGTCATTTATTGACGTTTTAATTAGGTATAAATTTAAAAATAAAAAATATAATTTGGGTTGAAAACATAATTGAAGATTTCGTACTAATACATAACATTTCAACTTAATTATTGCTTTCAATTAAGTTCTAATACATTTAATAAAATTAATTTTATTTAATAAAGTAATGTATATTTAATTAAATTATATATTGTTCTGGTCCGATAGTTTTTGTTATCTTTCTGGCAAACAAACTTGTATGGGGTCTCACAATATCTCACACAATAAAACAGTGCACCATTTTTTTTGATAAATTCTCACGTTTTCTGTTTACGTGAATCATTCAATCCATTTGATGACAGTACACTTTAAAATGGTTCCTTGTATTGTCCGGTGAAAGCTCAGAAAGAAACGATTCCTTTAAAATCCCACCAAACAGATAGTACCATTTATTTTTGATGAAAATTAGCTTCGGAGGTACTTTGACCTAGTTTATCTATTATACTCCATGATCTTACATACTATTATTACAGACATCATATTTCTCGTTCTAAGTAATAATGCGTTTCAAAAATGGCTTATTATTATTGTTATTTATTTATTTTGATGCCTGAGAAGCAAATCACAAACAACAACGCAATGTCACAAATTTCTTTCCGTATGAACAAGAACGAATGTTCAAGAATGTTTGAATTCAAAGAATTAAGTCTGTGATCTCCCGATTTCTTATCACCTGGTTTGAATCAATTTATGTATTATGGTTTTTTTGTCAGTTTAAACTAGCCTCACATTCTAGGTATGACGCATTTTTAACATCAAAATTGTGGAGCGTTGTCGGATCTAAATTTTAGAATTCGATTTTGGCACTAGACTTCTAACTATATATCTTTTCCATATATATAGAATGGATTTTTGTTGCTTCAACAGCATTTTTACATTTCCTTTTTATTTTCCATATTAAAAAGGACATCAACCAAAAGCTACTACTATTATCAATCGAATTTTTTACAAGCAAGTCTAGCTGTATGACGGCAATCTATATTATATTATAATGATGAAGTCTAAGTGTTTACCATAGTTGAATGTGAAATAATACTATTAAGTACGGTGTTTGAAAAAAAATAAAATTACTTTCCTAACAACAACAGAACGCAATAGTTTTATGTTCTAGTATCGGTTCTCTCTAGAAGTTAGCAGTAGAGTTGTTATTAGAACTATCCCCAGGAAAAGCTATTAAGACACTTCTTCCTAATAGCTTTTACGAGACAAACACTTGTAACTCTAGAACATAAAAGAGAGTCTGATTTATGCAGTGTCTTCACTGAAGACACCTTTAGTTGACGTCTTTTTAAAGAAACATTTAGATTTGAATTTTGCAATGAGTATTTCGGTAGGAGATATTGTATTTGCTACATATAAAAGATGTAGATCTGCAATATTGTTTTAGAAACTAACTAAAAATGCCAACCAAAAACAATTAAATTGTAATTTTTTTCACTAATTTCATATTATTTATAATACTTCTCTCAGCAAATTCTCTAGTAGAAATTAGTTACCGAGCTTACTGTGAGGCAATCAAAGTTTTGCTGGTCCAACCAAAGTTTTTGGTTGGCGTTCGGTAATTTTTATGACATCCATGAAACATGCAGCACAATTTAATTTATATCATATCGATGTTGTTATTGTTGTTGTTGTTGTTGCTTTCGTTGTTGTCTGTTATGATAGTTTTGTTGTTTTTAGTCGTACATTTGACAAGTTTAAGGAAGAAAATGTTTGTGAGCAAACAAGCTCGTAATTTGTCTGCATTTGAGTCACATACTGTAAGCATGTTTTATACGCTTGTTTGGATTAATGTCCATGAGTGTGTAAATGTGCATGAAAGTATCTACTTGTGCCAACATATGCATTCATATACTCGTCGTAGAGATACTACGATGCTATAGCATAGATTGTTTTGCGTCATTGTTTAGAGAAAAATGAGAAAAATCAAAATTGAAAAGTGGAAACGAAAAAGTAAAACAAAATTTTGTAAACATTTAACTTAAAGTTTTAAGTTGAACTTTTTATTGAATGAATTTGTCATGGCATACACAATATCTCTTATCTCTTATCATATTTGTTTCTGATGTGTTCGTTCATATTTCAATTGAAATCATTCTCTTTTATTTTTAGTCTTAAAAAGTTGCATAAAGTACAATTGCTTGTTTCGGCATCAAATGTTTTCTATTATCCCAATTTGGAACGACAACTTATGACTGATACGGTTATTGGTACGAAACTTTTCAATGCGAATCAATATGATCTCAATTTTATATGGCAGCAAATGGAAGCCTATGCACAACCCACAACAGCTATGACAACACATATAAATGTTACCAGTAGCAGTGGCAGTGGCAGTGGCAGCAGCAGTTTTCCTGATCAGAATGCCTCAAGTGGCACTGAAAATAACGAAGCAGCAATACGAAATTCTGACAACGAAAATACGGCAACGAAAAATTATCGTTATTTTACAGCACAATCAGGCGTCGATTTTAAGAGTAGCTCTCAGCTTATATTTGATGTTCTGATGCAGATTATTGAGGTAAGCATTATACAGTACTGCTCACTATCTAACATAGCTATATATCTATCTATCTATCTATCTATCTATCTAACTAGCATTTGCATGCGTATGTGCTTGTGCAGCATCTTTTACTGCTTGTTGTGTTGTCTAATGAAACATATGTAATCAAATCCCAAAACGAGAAAATTCAAATTCATTACACATTCAATGACTGCGCGAGTATACGCGTATTCCCCACTAATGATCTACTTCATCCATACATACTCGTCATACCCTTCGTAATTGTATATTGGCATGTGCGTTATTATACTGGTACAGCATATTGTGTACTGCGTACTCGTATCTCTTATCTGCTATGAGTTTTATAACTTACATATGTTATAAATTCAGTAGGTTACATGGCAATTTTTTTTTTTTCTGACGTATTGACAGTATAAGCTTGCTTTTACTGTCACAGCAAACTTTATAAAGCTGCGAAGTAGGCGCTAACCTTTAGGTAACTAAGTCAGTTAAATCTTCCATAAGAAATAACTACAACAATTGCTCTTAAATCTTCACGTACATCCATGAATGACTGACGCACATGTGTATTCGCATCCTGCATTTTAATGGGTGAAACGCTTTTTTTTTGTTGTTTGTAGGTGAAAAACGACCGAAGAAGTGTATGTCATACTTGTTACTTTAAGACTCCCCTATGTGTCATTTTGAGTTGTAAGGTGGTCGGTTAGGTCGATTCAACTAAAATGTTTCTGATAATATTGAAAAGTTCAAGTGAATTTGTAAGTTTATTAAAGGTTTACAGAGAGCGAAAGGAAAGATGACAGCATGAAATATAAGTCAATTTCGGGTTAAATAAAACTTTCCAAGTTTAGTTGAACTTTTCGCGATGATTTTAATTTAAGTTTTATTTTTAATAGCAATTTTACAACAATTTTATTACTATAAAATATTGAGTTAACAGAAAGTGAATTTATTGCACAATAATCAATTTAGAGTACTCGTACGTGAAATATGTATCTAAGTACAATTGGTTTGCTTCTTGGAACATGTGAGTTAAGTATAAAAGTATAAACATTTTAAGTAAATAAATAGTTAAGATAAATTGTTCAATGAGTGTTTTATAGGAAAACTTTGCATGCACCAGAGCTAACAACAGGATATTTGCCGAAAAACAGGTAGTTTGTGAGCTAGTACCACCACTTTTTAAGATTCTCAGGTGACCGACAATGAATAACCCGTATGCACGCTTTCTGGAAAGCCCCGGACAATGTTCCGTCAGTACGATAAATGTATTGGCTTCTAAGTAGCAAGCAAGAGTTATTAGTTATTAGTTGCTAACAGTGCTGGTTGTGCTTGAAAACGAACCATGTCACTAATGTTGTGTAACAAGCGTGTTCTTTGTGTATTCATATTTGGTTCATCATTTTAAAACACCCTACAGTTGCAATGTTTCTACAATTCTATAATCCTGTTCCGGTTCACCATTGTATGTATTGGCAGATGCTGTAAAAAAACAGCGAGATATATACTTCGCTTGGCTGTCATTTAAGAATCTAAATATTCCTGCTAAATATTTTGTTGTTCCAAAGCACTTCAATAATGGCATAAACGGGTAATTTTAGGTTAAATTCGTCGAAGAATAAATATCCGTCCATTTTGTTTTCACTCTTTCTACACTCTATATAAATCTCGAGGCATTTGTTTGGAAATACCTTGCCCTTATCTAAATTTTCTTTTGTGAGAATGTTAGTAGAGAACTTTCGAACAAGTAAAAAAGGTAACAATGTAAGAAACAATATTGATAAATATAGTCAGACCTTAATTTAGTATTCTATACCTTCTTATGTCCGCTAAAGACTATCCAGAACTATAGCAATCTAATATCAATGCAAATGATATTCAGTGCTGGTACAGCAACTCAAAACATTTTATAATTTTAATTTTTTCTTCAATCAAAAAAATATACACTTTGTTTTTTGTAAGATTTAAGTTAATTAAATAAAATTTACCATTCCCTAAATTTAAATTTTAAGAATACTTGTAAATAAACATAAAAAAAATATATATATATAAATCAGTATTAAAAAAAATGTTAAAAAAATTTCATGAAAAATATCTTAAATCTCACTAAAGGTATTTATAAAAATTTAAGGAACATAAAGTTCCTTCCTTTTTATGGTGTTTTTATCTCACTTTCATTTTTCTTTACAGCACAATCACATTTTAGTGCTGCCAAATCTGGTAAAATTCTGTGAGATTTGCGAAAGTCGTGATCAAATCAAATGGATTAAGGATAAAGCTTTTAAATTGCAAGAAACTATACCAATGGACGATACCATTTCACATCAGGTAAGACAAGTTGTAGCAACATATTTTGTTACATTTCATTTGGAATTGCAGCAGCAAGGATTGTACAAGAACGTTTGAATTTTGCTGTCATTTCCTCTTTACCCTCCACTTCTGCTAGATTCTTGTCTTGTTTTTTACTATTACAAAGCAAAGCTGCAATTGCAATTGCATTCTTTTATTTTACTTCTTTCCTGTTTTTATCTAAGTTTCATTCCTCTTTTTTGCAGCACCTCATCTATTTATTGTGTAAAACTCAAGCCATGCTGATACCGACACTGGGTGAATTGCAGCAATTGTGCATTCTTATTTGCAACTATTTGAAAAGTTCACATATTTTCATACGCAACGCCACCTTAAATGGTCTACTAAGCTTACTGGAAAGCTGCTCCAAAACCAACACAACTATTGGCAAATTAAGTGAGGAGTTAACTTTATTGAGAGATTTAATTGTTGGCTATATTAATCGGCATGGAATTATCGATGAAAGGTAAGTTGAAAAGCGAACTCCTCTGCATAATAAGAATTAATTTCTCCTCTCAAATCCATTTGGTAATGAAAATAGCAAACATAAATTGGGATTAAATTTCCCATAAACTTGTCTTGTGGACTTAAACGTTTCTGTATAATTTTAAATTCATAATGGAATTAAAATCGCATAAAATTGAAGCTTAAGATCTTTAAAATAATATTATGTGTGTGTAATTTTTAGGATGTAGTTTATTAAACTAAATTTTTAATAATGTACAATATTAATTTTAACAAATCAGTATATTTTCTCGAAATAATTTCGAAATTTATCGTTATAAACGAATATATATAAATATAAATGAATACGCATCTGGACTATATACTCTCAGTTTTACATCACATTTGATTGTGGTTTAGTTTTTGAATTATGGTTTGTTGAATACTTATTGTGTATTATTCGATCGAAGAAGCAATATTTCTGATCTTTGGTACAGATTTAATGTAATTTTATCCCAAATCCCTAATTCTAGAGTACAAATTCGTTTTATTTCATTTTCTACCTTTACTACTTATATATGTTATATTGTGTATAGATAATATGTTATGTTTTTGTTCGCATCTCTAGTCTCTACAAGTCAAGTTTTCTGCTCTCAGCTTCTTTTGTGGTGCCAATGCTAATACGAATACTTTGCAATTTTAAAAAAGAGATTAACCAAATGCTAAATATTGCTATAAAAAGTAGTAGTTTCAGAGAGTAGTTGTATATAGCACGGACTAAAATAATAGAACGTAAATATCGTACAAAACCAGACTCAACTCTTTTACTCATACAATTTTCACATTTTTTCTTACCCAAAAAACGAAATACTACTTGGGAAATCTGTGTAAAACTCCTATTCCAATCTATGATCTTACTAAGAGCGATGATAATAGTAAAATCAACTGTACTTTAATCAGAGAAATTTAACTAGTTTTATTTGATAAATACTTTTACTTGAGTAAAAGACGGTCAGTACTATTGGACCGTCTCGAACGGTCTGTGATTGCAATTTAATCACAGAACCATTGAATGTAACATATAGCAAAAAAAAATGATTCTAGTTTTATACTTAACATACTTAACAAAGATTTTATCAAACCTCATTATTGTTGTTGCAGCATTGAGTTGAAATGGACTTTGTTTCATAGTCTTCTTTATTTCGATCGTTTAGCGAATATTCTTCTTATTTCACCTATGGTTTCTTCCATTCTTTCATTCTGCCTTCGTGACTTAGTCCTGTACGCTCAGCACTTCTTTTTCCTTCAGGTTTTGCTTCCAGAACGCGTTTCCAGAACTGAGACATTCTTCACATATTCTTCTGAGACCTTTTTAAAGTTATCGCACTCAACTTTATTTTGTTAGTAATTCGCAATATAAATCGTTTCTATAAGAAATTTTAATAATAAATTTATAATGATTGTATTGCATTTAAGAGAGTGGAAATTATGTTTTCTTGGGTTTAGGTTTCATCATACTATCTACCAACTTTTCTAAATTTCCTTTCTTTAATTTTAACTTCATATTTTATCTTTATATATTATAACATAAATTTATTTACAAAAAACGTCTTTCGGTGTCTTTAGTTGAGTTCATTTCATATCTGGTACTTAGAATGTATATTATTATTTTTTTTTGTGTTTTGCAATTTGGAAGTGTTTTGTTTTTTCCTCTGATTAGATTTTGTTTTCAAAACATACTTTGAGTTTATTATTATTTCCTTTTATTTCTTTATTTGAGTTGAGTTTTTACGAAAGAATTGATTTTTTGCCTCGCAGAAAAAATATCGAACTTGCATCATTTTGCATACCAACCAGAGTGTTGTCTTTTACTAATGACAAAAGTTCTTACTTTTGTGGGTTGTGGTACAAATTTTCAAGGACTGCAGCTAACAAAGAATACAGTTATACAGTTGTACCTACGAAAATGCAGAATGGTGCTCCTATCTGGAGGATTGCACTTTGTCTTGGATTTTTGAATGATGAAAGTTTTTGCCGGAAACTACTTAGCAAAAATTTTTAGACGTGCAGAAAATTTGTAATTATTGCAGATGAAGTTTTGACATTGATAAAATTTTATTTTCATAAAATACTTGTAGCAATGTTCACAGTAGGGAAATGCGAAAGTTGGATTACATTTGCACGTACAGATTCGTAGTTGAAGGTAAAAGTGTGCAGTATAAAATTTATATTAGCTTTTTATTGGCATAACTCGGGCGGAACAGTTTGTGTAATCTTTTAAAAATAGTTGAACTAAGTACGAGTGTAGTGCATTTATGATATGTATTTATGTATCTGTGTGGTAGCTGTGAAGAGTATTTCAACAATTTACCTAGTTAACATGGAATTATATATCGTAGTATAAATTTAAAGAACATTGACATTGAATCTGTAATATAGCATTTTCTGAAGTTGTTATGCTACAGTGAGTGCACTGGCTGCAATGTGCATTAGGCACAGTTTAGGTATTCGTATTAATATAATTTTGGCTAGAATTACTTGAAATATGAATTTCATATAAATTTTTCATATTCTGCAACTTTTTAACGAGTAATTTTGCATTCATTGTCAGTTAATTTGAATAGCATTAATTAGAAAATTTATATTCAACTAAATTTTGTTTACTACAAAAGTTTTTATTCTGTTGTATGAAGTATAATTGAATAAAAGTGAGTAACAAATTTAATTTAAGTTAATTAAGTAATTCTAATTAAATAATTCTAATTAAGTTAATTCTATTATTTTAATTACATTGAAAAATTGTATAGATTAGTTGATGTATACTATAATTACAAGCACCATATGTGCTGTCACATAATTTCAATAAAAAAAATAAATACAAATTTAATCCAGTTTAAATGTAAATTGTCTCGGTACTAAGCTTCACTTGATGTAATTTGTTTTCTTGCCAAACAATCTGAACTGCATGTGCAAATCATTAAAGCAAAATTTTCATCTATTTTCAGTGAAATGCAGTGCAGTGATATGCATACTAAGCTCGTGTGGACACTAAACTATTGTCTGATTGAATGGACATCGAAATTTGTGCCACAATGTAATTTGCTTTCGAATGCAATAATTGCGGCAAGTAATTTCCTGAGAAAGACCAACAAAGAGGATGTATACTTGTGTGTTTTACATGTAAGTCGAAAAGTACATTTTCGTATATCTACATAATTTACTCATAAATACATATAGGTATATAACACGTACAGATATATAACATAGCAATCTGTTTTAATCGGTTTGTATATATTTCAAATGGGAAGTGCCACATCTTTATACATTTAGTAGTGATACTTCATTAGCCTGTTGTGTTTTGCAATTAGTAATTACAGGAAATGAAGTTTGCCAAATAAATGAACAATTTTTGAAGATTTAAGCAAACATTAATAACATAAGTTTAAAATTATAACATTTATTAACAGTATAAAGTTTTCAAATACGTTTTCAATAAACGCATCTGTGGTTTATAAGGCTATATAGGAAACATACGTAAAAAATAGTGCTTAAGTTGATTTGTACATACAAACAAGTAATAACCCAAAACTAGAGATTTAAATTGATTACATCTATAACTCTGTTTGCAAATCAATTTTATTCTACGGCATAATAATTTAGTGGTCATCACTAAAATAAAAGAGTAAAGCTACCAATTTGAATGGAATCCAAAGGTCAATGTATATTCTAATTGTAGGCTGCTTAAATTCAAATTGAGTAAAAGACATTCTGACAGCATTAGATTGTGCCACTGCTTCAAAAAATAAAAACCACACCAAAAACGTCACGCCAACTATTAGAGCACTAAAAATCTTACAAAAAAACTCTTACTACAAGTGGGAGTCTCTAAAAGTTAACAAGGTAGAATGAGCGACCTATATACCGTAAGTTTTGTCTGTCGAGTAAAAGTTCTTAATCCTAATTGTCTACTAAGCCCATAATAGCACCTGTTAGCAATGGTAATGCTTGACAGATTTGGAGGCACGACCGTCATCAGCGCGACTAATATTTTTACCATCACCACTTATTCCATATTTGTAGATACTGCTGCTTTTTTGGTAGCAGCAAAAGCAGCAGTATCAACACATTTACTACACCCAATGATGTCGAAATCGGTGACATAACCAAAGAACTGAAGGACAGAAGGGCTATCGAAAACTATTGACAAAAAAATGGTCGGTGTCTTTCAGGTTTGTCGATATTTCATACAGTTCCGTTGGAAGAACCTTGTACGCGACAGGTATTTGATCGATCATGGATTAGTCAAGGCATGACAGATGGTACTGAGATAGATATAAAGTACTGAGATAGAGAGAGAGTACTGAGATATATTAGCCAAGCAGAAATTATAATTGTGTACTTTCCAAGTATCATATTAATACAACATTAAATCTTATATCTAACCTATGCCAATTTATATCAAATAATTATTTATATAAAATTATTTATATAAAATTATTTATATAAAATTATTTATATAAAATTATTTATATAAAATTATTTATATTTTGCTAATTAAAATGTACTCAATAAGAAAAATGAGTTAAAATTATATTTCATTTACTGCTTGAAAAAAAACAAATAAACTAGTTAATTTACGTCCTTTGACCTATTGACCAAATGTGACACTTAACAGAGCTAAAACTTATGGTTTATTCTTTTTATATTTTATTATTTTATTGTGTTTCTCTTGGCTGACCATAGAGTAATCAAGTGTTTTTTTTCTTTTGTTGAATATAATTGCAGCAAACTCTTGATCCATTAACGCTCTTACACACATAAACGAACAGAATACACACAATCACACACACATATTCCATTCAATATTTTTTAAGTCAAATCATAAGTGATGACTTGCTATGCTCTTGTTGCTTTGGCTGGTATTTGTCAACTTTCAACTAAACAATACAATGGACCAGAGCCCATTTTGCTTCAGTTTATTGTTTAGTTTTGAGTTTTGTCCCATTTGTACTGTATTTCATTTATTGTGTATGTCATTTTTCTTCTTTTCTGCGATTTTTATTATAGGAATCTGTAAGAGATTGTATATGTGTGTGTGTGTGTGTGTGCGTGCGTGTGTGTATGGTCTGTCTGTTCTACTCTGAATATAACACTGAGCACACATACATAGACTGCAGCTGTCATAATTTGAGCGGATAAAGCTCAACCAGTACATACTTGTTAATTGGTTTTCTGATTGGCAATTTGGTACCAACTAACACAGAAAAGTTGTTACGACCCATCAGCGTCATGGTTTGCGGACGCAAAACTTACACATAAACCACATAGAGTGGAAAAGTTAAACCGGCCATTGTTTATAGGGCATTGTTGTTGTTGAAACTGTATTGTTATTGTTGTTGTCGCTTCAAATAAAAACATTTTTTTTATTTCGAATCAGACTTTTAAACAATTAACGCACTTTTTATAATTAATTTATACATATAATATATATACATACAAAAAGATTTTCTTCGTTTTTTTTTTTTTTGCAATTAAAAAACATTTAACTGCAATTTTAGTAACTTAACATTGTAAAGTAATAATTTCTTCAATAATTTTTAATTGAATATAATTTTTAAGTATTTTATAACCCTTCCAAGAAATTAAATACAAATTAAATACGAAGCAATGTAAAATTGCATTTTATTATTTTTATTAATTTTATTATTTTACACACATTATTTCATATATATACATGTATTTTATAAGCCTTTTATGTGTTTAAATATTCACAACCTTTTATTTATTATCCGTCAGGGTCTCGAACGTTTGGTTGTCATCGGTAGCAGCGGAAATGGTAGCGCAGTCCCTGGCGGAATTGCCAGCACTGGCGGCAGTAACAGTAGTAATTTGAGTGTTGGCATCGTTACACCAATATTGCGTCAGAAAATTGAAAAACTCGCTCTAGACTTGGTAAAATTGGAAAATGAAAAATTTTCAATTCCCGCTTTAAAATTACTTTTGACGTGCATGTATATTGGTAAGTACATTCTTGATAATAACTAAAGATATTGAGGGAAAATTACATTATCAATTGAAAGTGTTTTTTTTTTTTGATTATTATAGAAGAATTGAAGTTAATAAAAATTGAGTTTTTAAAAAAAAAAAAACAAAAGTATTGGAAAAAATATTCTTCTTGTAATCGTCAATTGTGTAGTTAAAAAGTAATTACTTAACATTTTTTCATAATATTTTGAAAAAAAGAGCTTGAAACATTATCTATTATATTATTTCAAAAGACAAAAAAATTGTGAATTATTTTTTAATGTGAATCGTTTTTAAGGTTTTTTATTTAAATATTAAAAATCATTAGATAATAAATACACATAAAGAAAAGGAATGATATAATGAATATAATCAGAAAGGCCCATCCTACTATACATAAAAGATATTCAAAATATTTGAATAATTAGGTATATAATTTAGAGATCAATTCCATTAAATATTGTAGATTTAAAAAACTTACTGAAAATTTCAATTTAAAAATTTATGAAACGCAAATATAAATCATATGAGTTCAAAATGTTCGAACATTTAACGTTCAAGCAAAAATTAAATTTTTAAAATCGCATAGCGCATGTGAACGAGGCTTAACTACGAACGAGAACAAAGCCTCGCCACTTATCGAATTTACATGTGTGCGGCTGTGCAACAGAGAACAATTATAAAACATAGCCAAGACTGAAACCAACAAATCCACACAACCATACAAACATACAAACCCAGCCATACAGCTACTAACATGAATGCAAAAATATTTGGCAGAGAAATAGGTGTGTAAATTCACACATCACAATAGTTAAATTTTATTGCAAAAGCAAACAACAAAAGAAAACAAATAACAACAACAACAAAAAATGCTTTATCAAATGCCACGAGTCTACGAACAATATAAAATACAAACACAAAACCATTGAACTAACACTAAAGCCAAATGCCTGTTTTTGAAAAAACAAAAACAAAAAATAACAAAGAAATAGCCCTCTTACCTATATAAAGTTTACAAAGGAGTACATGCGTTAAAATAATTGTTTGCCTACTCTTTTCTCTTGGCAACTAAACAAAAAATGATCTAAAATCAACTTCCGTATTATAACGAAATCCACTTAACATTAAACTGGATAAATGAACAATTTTGTGCGAAATCGCAAACGACTGTACATATATTTTCCTAACCCCAACACAAAACCGTTCTAATGCTGCTCATAGCTGTTTTATATATTTGAATGCCTGAATTTGCATTATTATTGCAAATTGTTAGTGTGTGTGTGCAGGTGCCTGTTTAGTTGTGTTGGTTGTATTAATTAAACATGCTAATAGAATAACATTTCCAATGATAATAACGTAATTGTTGTGAAATTGTGCTAATAACAACAGCAGGAATGGTGACACTGACACTAACAGTAACATTAACAGCTACAACAACAGTGGCGTTAACATCGACCAACAAAAATTGCCACATGAATAAAAGTGGTTTAGTTTGTTAAACGTTGGTGAAACTAAAACACAAAAAATTATATGTGCTAATGTATGATGGTTACTATTTTTGGGACTTAACTATTTAAAATGCATAACATTTTTGTTTTTCTTCTTCTACTTTTATCATATAAATTTGCATGAATTTTAACATTTGTAAATATTAAGCGCAATTAGTGAAGAATACAGAACAGCAGCAGCGTACATATTGGCATTATGCAGAGTGACCAGCGTGTAAGCGTTATATGCAAATGACTGGGCTAACTGCTCATTAACATTGAACTGAACTTGTATTATTCCAAATAATTATAGAAGGCAATCGGTATCAAAATTTGTCCCAAATATCTACATTACTATATCTATTATAAATTTCCAATGTTGTCGATGATATAACATATAACAAAAGTTCATTTGAATATCAAAAATGTATTCGAACAATTAAATGAAATGAACCGGGGGAGCAGGGTGGCATATGTTTGGATGTAATACCCAAAAGGCTTCAAAATTATTCGCCATTTAATTGTTGGTCTACAGAAAATAAAAAGTGGTTCCGTTGTCGAACTGGATGAAAACTTGAGCCATTACTGATGTGAGAATAATTTAATATAATGACGGCCTTTATTCGTCAATAAAATTCTTAACGTTTAAAAGTTGTAAAATGTTGTTTATACTAGTATTATAAAAATAATATTGCACATTTCTTAGTACAGGGTATTATACACTTTTTTACGTGGGCTGTAAGATGAGTTTTGCACTCGAACATGATGTAAAAGTTTTAAGTCGAAAGTTCTACTTTTTCTGATTTTTGAAAAATGCGGTGAAATGTGACCTTAATTATAATAAGTTTCAATATTTTTGTACTATTAAAATAATTTATAGTAATTTTTTTTTAATTTTATCTTATTTTAATTTTATTTCATTTTATTTTATTTTTCTTTCTTTTATTTTTTATTTTTTTTTTAAATTTTTTTTTTTAAATAGTTTTTTTTTTTAATTTTTTTGGTTTTTTAAATTTTTTTTTTCATCGGCCGACTTTAAACAAAAAACAGATAAATAGTTCATTGTGATATAAATGTTGTGTTTAAAAAATAAATAAAGTGAGTGATTGACTTCAAATACGATTTGATGACATTAACTCTGGTTATGAAGAAGATTCTTTTGGCACCAATATGGACAAAATTGAAAAAATGCATCAAATGGTCTTGAATGATTGTCGAATTAGGGAGCTGAATAAGTGGGTGGGTGTTTCAATGTACTATTAAGAGGTATTTAATAAGTTATATATCGTAGAGGAAATTTTATTTAGTGCTATGTCGGTCGCTGTTTTATCACTGTTTCAATTTATTTATAAAGCCGTATTCCATCAGGAACATAGACTATTTACATAGAATCGCCAGGTACTTCTGTTTAATGCTAATGTTTTAATGAAATGTGTAATAAATCTTATTTTTTTATACAAGTTATAATTTTGAATTTATATTAAAAATTTACATAAATTTATAAGATGATTAATAATTTATAAAAACTTTTATTTTTAAATATTGTTGAACCTCTTATCGAATCTATATATTTCTGAAATATGCAGAACAAACAAAGTATTGAAAATGTCTCACATATTTTCAGATATAAAATGTCATACTTCCTTTTTTTATATTTTTTTTACTTTTTTAAAAGGTATAAAAATGCTGAAGTGTTTATAAAAGTTTTTATTTTAAAATAGTTTTGCTAGCACTTTTACAAAATACATTTATTTTCAATTCATTTAACTTCGAAAAGCAATTTTTGTCCTGTTGGCGCTATGATAAAATCCTTTTCACGCAATCAGTTTCTTTAAAACTTTGAAAGTTAACAATTGTGTAGCAATTTTATTATTTTTCATATTTGTGTCAAAAACATTTATAAACGACATTAAATTTATCTCGAGAAGTAATTGCTCTTTTAGTATAAGGTACCTGAAAGTGCTTAAGACACCTCTTCAATTGAACAGCTTTGTCTACCAGAAGAAATCGGTTTTTTGGGAATTACTTTCGAAATGGTTCAACGGAATACACGTCGGTAGGACAAATGACGTGGTTATTTACATAAATATAAAAGGATGGATATTATTTTATCTATCGGGATATCTTGCAAGAAAATATTATTTCGAAACAGAAGTGGAAACGTATCGACAATCACAATGTGAGACCACCTCTGGAAATTGAATGAAGTATGAAACCATTGTCTTAGAGGGCAATAGGCTATTCGAGTAATTAAGAGTGAAAGTTGCGGTAAAGAGGCTTAGAACTTGATAGTCTAAATTTATCTAAGCCAGAAGTCATTGCGCGTACGATAAGAGGAAGGAATATAGGTGAAAGTGACGCGGTTATTGCAGAAGGCATTGTACTGCGTGTGATCAGGAGAAGGAAGATAGGTGAAGGTGTTGAAGTTATTGGGCAAACGTGGGTTGTTGGTATCAACTGATCAGTTACAATAATGATAAAGTAATCATCTTAAGTAAATATGTTGAGAATTTGTCCCTATATTAGTTAGAAAAAATATACCTTCTATTCTAAATATGTTGTTGTGGTTATTAAGATCCAACAAAATTTCTTCGATTCCTGTATATATAAATTGGTACTCTGAGCAAAAAATAAAAAGTGGAAAAATAATATTTCTTATTATTCATAGTTGAAAAATATCAAAAGCCACCGCGTGAGATGTTAAAACAACTAAACCACCTTTGAAAATAGTTTGTACAAAAAAAACACAGCATGGCCTGAACGTGAAGGTCTATTGTACTGTGAATCAGATTTCGATATATAAGTAATATTTTGGGCTCCTGTTGAAGAAACAGAAATCGTTTAAAAGAGATAAGGAGTTGATATTGGAGCTACTTTGAACTACTTGCTTGGGACTGGAGAACTTTATTCTGAGTCTTGCAAGGGCGAGACACAAGCATAGAAAAAGTTCCATCGTGTATTCATAGTCCAAACAATGTGGCATATGCTGTCGCCATACAAAAATCTATAATATTTTTGCTTGGTGTACGTAACCAGAGATCAGTGAGCGTACCAGTTGGTAGTCTTTATGGTATAGATTTATAAGAAACCTATAGCCTTTCCACTAACTTCCGGTAAAACATATTTGTTGTGTCTGTAGTTATCTTGATTGCGTCATTTATTGTTTTGAAGAGTTGTAAAGTCGTATTTGGAGACTCAAATCATTTTTAATTGCTTAACCTCAACTTTAAACTTAACTGCTAACTTAACTTTTATCGTTAATTAAAAAAGTGTTGCTGTTTATATGCAATCGAACAAATTTGAACCACTCAGATTTTTTTACCATAAAGTCTCTCTTCAAGTGAAACGGTTTTGAAGTTTTTAGAAAATTTAATTGATTTTAAGTGTTACATTTCAATCTTGAAAATGTATTTTCGCTAAATGCAAAAAACCTAAAAAGTTTCCAAACAACGAAAAAGTGCGTTTCCTTTGAAGTAGTACTCTTCAAAGCGCAAAGGAAACAGCAATTTTTTTCCAACAATTCCAATTTTAGTGCCACCTTTGTCATTTTTTGTGCCACCAACGCAAAAATAGTCAAACTCAATCAACAAAAAATATCAGTTTCAATAGCAATGCACAGCTCCCATATATCTACGTTCCACTTCAAAATGCATCTATGTATTTTTTTTTTTTGTTGAACTTAAGTCCCTTTAGCTTCCTTTTTTTGTTGTTTTTGGATTTTATAAATTTTTGTTACCAAAAGTCATAATATTTTTGCTCTGCTGTTTACTGCTACTACTAGTGCTCCAGTGCTCCGGCGCTACGGTGCTACTCACTGTTGACTATTTCGATTTACACTTAAGAGTCTGTGCGTCAGCGGATTTTTACAGCACATATATTTTTCACTTCATCATCGAACAAGGCAAACGCTTCCTTTCATATCGTTCCCATAGCAACTGCGTGGATGAAAAGAACAACGCCGAATTCAGTGAACCAAAGTGGCGTCACTGCCATGGCTACGGCTATGACTGATATGGCTTCCGCCATTGAATATGTGTTAGTTCGGTATTAGCAACATAATTGCTTACAGTACAAAACTTTTTTTAATAAAACAAAATAATAACAAACAAAAAAATAAAACAAAAAAATTTCAAAACAAACTGAAAAGCTTTAAATCTAGAATCACTCAGAAGCTATGATAAATATTTGTGGGAACATTGGGTGTAGCTAAAAAATACTTCAAAAATTTTGAGTTACTCCTGTACTCGCTCTCGCTACCCGCTACCCGCTACCCGACACCCGTGCTAATGCTGCCACTAAGTTCCTAGCCAAAAATTGTTTGAATTGCTTCTCAATACAGCAACCAACCAAATCGTACCTTATTTAGTGCAACCATTTTTTGTTTGTTGTTCCCGCAATTGTTGTTGTTTTCATAACCAAACTTGTGTTAGAGTCGGTACCCGTGCCCCTGCCCCTGCCTGGTTGTTGCTTCAACAGAAGTTTAGGGTTAACTGGGTTTCTCTGTATGTTAAACACTGCTGCCAATACTGCGATGTTCATAATTGTGGTAACCGCAGAAATGCTTTTCCATTCGAAAAGCGAATACTCGTACAGAAAGTACACAAAACCATTGCCAATAGGAGTAAAAATTTTAGAAAAATATTGCGGTGGGTGTTGAGTGGTGAGTGGTGGCCGATGGCTTCGTGGTGGTCGGCTACTAACTCAACGGAAGTTTAAAAGTTTTCTTGGAATTTTGGAATTGTTTTAAGTGCGTACCGGAATCGTTGCTATGTAAGTAACGATATGAATAACACCTGTACTGCATACAGTACAGTCGTCTTGGTGCGCAGTAACTTATTTGTTTTGGATGAAATGGTCTTTCATTTCCGCGTCACTTACTCTGCCCTCCACTCACTTACTCCAATCCCCACTCAAATTGCGCTAATCCATTGGCGTTTGGAATACTTAGCCTTACTTTATTCGACAATTCGTTTGTTTAGCGTTTCTTTGGCGTAAGCGGATTGCACTATTTCCAACTGTTCGAATGCTGCAAATCTAAAATCTCTAATCTATGGTTGAGGTTTTAGTGGTTTATGATGTCTGTTTTACAGTTTCACTTTGTTTTCAATTTTGCTAACCCAGCAGCCTCGTACTGTGTACTTCTCTTCTATATCCTATTCCCTGCATATAACAAATAACCCGAGTCATTTAACCCTTCTCGATACCATTTCGTTGTTTTGCAATTGTGTGGTGCGGTGCGGTGCGGTGCAGTGCGTTGCTTATTGTACACTTGACTCTGTTGTTGTTGCTTAATATTTGCTGTTTTTTAGTTGAGTGCCAGCGCCAAAGTTAAAAACAAACAAACAAATAAAGTCGGTAAACAGAAGCTTCCTGGAAAATAGGACATCGACTTAAATCAACTTCACTTAACTCTTAAGCATTTACATGGCAGCGTCTCACACCAAACAATCGATTCCTTGTACCAACGCCTGTTCGAATAGTCCTTGTCAAAGGGAATGTTGTGCCGTCTGAGAAATATTGTTTTTATTATTGTTGTTAGTTTGTTTTTCTTGTTGTGGCCCTTAATGCTGTTTTTGTAAACTTTCTTGCTAGCATGTTTTTGGCAAAAAATCCCTATCAGTATGTGGTTGCGAATGATGTTCCACTAGAAAATCAATGAAATCTAAATGCAAATTTATTTATGTGCCTTCATTGTAAATGCGACATGTGCACAAACAAACACTCAGGACGTAGGACACAGGACGGAGGACGCAGGGCGAAGTACAAAGTACGAAGGACTTAAAATAATGGCGGAACAAATTTGATTTGAAGGCGTTCAAGATTAATTTCAATATTTAGGACGAGCGTCTTAAATGTTTAAATTAATTGAGTGTTAATTACTTTGAGATGGTGTTTGGTTTGGTTTTTCGTGGCTTATGGAAGATCTAATTGATTTTGATAGAGTTCTCAAATGGATGCACATTTGAGAGAAAAATACATTTAACTTCCATAATATATGAAGTATACATATTTGTACTTAAATTTAATGAATCTTTTAAATTAAATTGATAATAAAAATTGAATATTACATTCTGGAATAAATATCTATCGTTCTTACATATAAAGTTAAGATGCTCGTTTATATGTATGCAATAGAAAAACTATCTACAGTGTCAACGTATATATATATATCTAATTCTATGATAAAGATTAAATTTTTATTCAGTTTTTTAATTACAATATCTTCATAATTCTAAGTAGAAGGTGTGACCGGTTACTTTTGTCATGGACAAATACATAAAATTGCATTAACTTTCACTAAACACTAAACTACTTCTCCCTATTCTTCTAAATCACTATTATAACTTTAGTTTTATATTGTTGGGCCGAAGTGCTAACTGACATTTTGCCTCACAAAACTTTAAACCTAATTTGTATATGTTAAATAGTTCCTAACCTCTTTAAAAGAAGAACTAATGTATATTCCTTTAAAATTGCAATCAACGAAAAGCATTAATAACTTTTTATATCTTCGTTTGGGACGATTAACGAAACGACTTCAATATGTTGAAGATCGTTTCTTTACTGATCTGCCAGAAATAATGAAAATAGACTTATTAGATCCACTTAACTTCATCTAGAAGACCATATGGTTTAGCAAGGATAACATATGGAGATGACTGTGGTTAGTGTAAATCACCTCTGGCAAGAAACACAAAGGGTAATGCCGCTGAGTGGAAGTGGTAACAGTTAGGCATCCATCTAATATAATCTACTTACTTATACACCTAAGTAGCTATAGCAATCCGTTGTTCCTTATATTTTTTTATACGGTTACCACTTTAAAAACTTTTTTGCGGGAACGTTGTCTTTTCTCCACACACTCTAACCAATCAAGTGGAATCAATGTATGTTAATTAACTGACCAATGTCAATATCGTGATTATCCTTGTACCCAAATAGCTCATCATTCGTATACGGTAAGCGTCATGAAGTCGCGCAAATTTAAAAAAATTTTAAAAATAAATTACATTTTTTCTACTTTGCATAAATGTACACATACTACGACCAACAAAACTGAATCGACATAAGTTTATAGCAGCAACATTCATCGACTACTGTAGCATCCATTTATAAAGTTATGAAGTTACAAAGTGCTTCTTTACAGCGCTTTATTTTACAAGGTATTTCACATATGTGGTTGTTAAAGTTCTTGCTCTTTAGACATCATTCTTATTAATATTATAATGTATCTGGTAGATACATTATAGGTACACCAATTAATTATAATTATTTGAGTTTCTCATCTGAGATTTGGGACCTAAGACCAGATTAATTTTAAAACTTATAAAAAAGTAAATTTAAATATAGTATAACTACTTTTATTACTCATATTACTCATATTTATTTTAAGAATTTTTTCGAACTTATTGGGCTTAAATTGTAATTAATGATTGGAAACAATACCTCATTAAGAGGTACTGATTTCTGGTCATTAAACAAATATTTGTTTATTTTTTTATTAAATTTTAGATTTTCAAACCATAATTATTTATTAAAATTAATTAAATTTATTAGTGTATTTAAAACACAATCATTTGGTTT
>NC_051847.1:220803470-220846084 GCF_002237135.1 Teleopsis dalmanni
ATTCAAAGCAGTGTTTTTCATTCGCAGTGCTTATCCAGTGGTATCCAATATTTTCAACAGCTGGCATCCAATATCTTTTCAAAGAAGAAACCGTTAAAGACCGAAAAACATTATATTTTTTCAGACCGACAGTGTTTAGGACAAGAAACCCTAATTTAAATAATTCTAGTTATTATTAAAAACTTTATTTTAAGCAAATTCAATAGAAGAGTTAATAAGTGGAAAGCATGGGCAAAAATAATGTACTTCAACAGTTATACGAAATTAGTTATGTTGTAGGTTTAATTTGTAGTTACCTTAATTAAATAAATATTTAACTATAAAATTAAATGAATGTTTAAATGTTAACATTAAAAATTGATATATATATATATGAAATATTTACTAAAATATGTTAAAAAAATATTACACAACAAAATGTAATTTGAAATTAATTATAAAATATATTTATTTTTTTGAATTCTCATCTGTTAAATTCTGGTTGAAGTACTCGTATGTAGATATATGTATATGGTATGAGATATATAAATATATGTACAAATATATATATTGTATATGCATATTATGTTAAAGCATGAATGCAAATATATATATGTATATAGTAAGGGAAAGCATACAAATGCCAAATGCCTGAGTAAATGTTAAATATTTTTCACTAATGAAACTAAAATAATTTAATTCGGAATTTCAACTGCATTAAAGATTAATATTGAAAAGTGAGTTAAATTGTTTATAATTTCTTTCTGAATACCGCGTTGTTGCATTTATAATTTATTTAAAACTTTTTCCGTGTATGATAATTTGTTGCAACATCGTTGTTTGTGTGTGTGTGGATGTGTGTGCATATGTGTTTTATTGTTGTAAGCAAATCACGGGGAAAAAAAGCGCAAATATACATAAAAATTTGCGTTCCGTATTTAGTCGATTTTGTATGCTTAAATTGTCGTTTAACTGAAATAAATTGTATTTTATTTAAATTTAAATAAACTAAATAAACAACAAATAACAGTTGCAACAGTAAATTCAATTTGTTAGTTTAGTCTGTTAGTTTGTTTATTGGTTGCTTATTAGCTTCGACACACACCGAGCGACTGAAATTATTTTTAACTAATTTTTTTAAACTGTTAGTACAGTTTTTAGCTATTTTGATTAGGCGCTCAGCACTTGAAGCTGGGGAAGATGGAAAGCGAAAAAAGCAACTTAAATGCTGCTGCAACAGAAATGTGCGGCGACGCAAATTGCTTTTGTTTTTATACTTTTTCGGTATTAATTTAACGTTGGTTGCAGTCGTCGACGTAATAATATGGTTTTATGTTAGCTCAACAGCGCAGTTCATATTTTATATTAGATTTTTCTGTTCTAATCGCAATCATCACAATTAAAATGACAAAGTCGAGCAGAAAAAAATTCTTCAAATTGAAATACGTATGAAATTTTTTTTTTGTATAACATAAGCGCTTAAAAGTATACTACATATACAATGGAAATATTTAGTTTTGCGCAGCTTTGTGCTGATTCAATGTATCGATGCATTAATTTATTTGTCATTACAAGCGTGAATCAAGTTCAGCCTAAAAAGATGCAATGTTTTCTGCAATTGTGCAATTACTCAACAGAATTAAATTTGTTGCTTTCTTATGTTGTTTTTTTTGTTTTGTCGTGTCACATTCAACCCAAGTTCGCAAAATCGAAAACCGATGTAGCGACTTAACATATGAACGGCGAAATTTAAGTTCGAATGCGGTCTGCTAGCGTTTATGTTCGCCTGGTAGAAATGCACGTTTTTATAAAACTGGTATAGTTTGTCATAACAGTAGGTTGGTTGGTTGGTTGGCAGTTACTCACTCTATATGTACTCGACTCACGTAACGATTTCGGAATAAATCAGCAAATAAACAGAAACAAAAGCCAAGCAAATATTACGCAAATTTCTGCATAAGTCAAAATAACGTGCTTCATTAATTTAGCGTTTCGAAGAGCGCTTTCAGTTGTACGGAATATTTTTTTGTTTTACTTTTTTTTTGCTGTAGATACATTTTAACTTTGGCTTATTTGCTAAGTACTGATATTTACTAACTCATTGAAATAAGAATTGAAGTAAAAATAAAAGTAACACAAAGAGCCAGTTCGAGTTTTCAAATGCGACACATTAACATGACATAATATTATACCATATATGCATTTTCATTGATAAAATTATTTAAAAATATCATATATACGATATGTATATATATCAACTGTATTTACAGTTTCATCTTATTGCAAAAAATTATAATTAGTTACTATGACATTACCTACCAAATAATTAGAAGTCGAAAACGATAATTATATAGCCCTAGATATGGAATCTTATATAAGAAAGCCCACACAAATTTAAATGGATTTGAATTTATCCAGTAATATGAAGCACCCAGTTATATGACCCGCTTCCACTCAGCTACAGTGACGGAATATGTAGTTAACAATATCGTTAGGTTGCAAGAGGTTTTAGGCATATTTCCGACACCTACTTATCTACGGTAACCACCTAGTCTGATCTGGTATATGAACTTAACAAATTCGTAAGGTATATATCTGATATCTACTAGTCCTAGGCAGCAACCTTGTCTTAATGATTTGGAGTATAAACTTAACGATGTCATGTATTTGCAGGTGGTCCTGGGTATGTCTCTGACATCATGTCTCTGATGTCTCTGTCTCTGATCTGAAATATGAATTAAACAATCGTGTGAAGTTGCAAAATATCGAAAATAAATGTTGGGCATCCACTCACCTACGATGACCACCTAGCCATGTTGATATGTAATATGAACTTAACAAAATTGTAGGGTTGAAAAAGGCCCCAAGTATGTATCTAGAATGAATTCAATTATTTGGAATATAAACTTTACAATGTCATGAGTTTACAGGTGGTCCTAGGTACACATAATATTCGATATTTAGTTATTTAATATAGCTACTTTATAATACTGATTTGGAATATAAACTTAATAATATTGCAGGATTGAAGAAGATTCCAGGTCCTCGGCAGCAACCCTATTTCAATGATTTGGAATATAAACTTAACAACGTCATGAGATTGCAGGTGGTCCTTGGTATGTGCCCAACATCCACTTATCTACGGTGGCCATATTTTAATACTCATCTGGAATATGAACTTAACAATGTTGTAAGGTTGCAAAATATCGAAAATAGATGAGTGGAATCCTCTCCTCTACGAAGGTCATCTTCTCAAATTGATTTGGACTTAACAATATCGTTAGGTATATGTCTAACATCCACCATCCACTCGTCTACGATGGACACCTTGTCATTGAAAATACCTGTGTATGTTACAAAAATATTAGAGCATTGTAAGTTAAGAAGATTGTGAAAATAGTGAAGACAATCTCGAAGTGGTGTAAGAATAAGAAATTAAGTTTTTTAAGTTTATATAATGTAAACTTAAGATTATTTAATATTATTATTATTCTGTCTGACAACCAAGTGATCTTACTGGGACATTCATTTAAGAATGTTATACAACCACTATCGCTCTTTAATAAGTCGCATAACTCTTTGTTTGGTTTCAGCATATAAATAATACATAGGTAACTAAAGTGCCACTTACCTAGTCAAACGAAGAAACTAATATTAAGATATTAAATCTAAGCTATATTGTACTATGATGAGGTCACCATCTGAGTTTTATGAAAACACTCAGCTCTAGTAGGATTCACAATTCAAAAACCACTATATTAACTGTAAAGCCCAAAGACAGGCTAATATACGCATTCAAGATAACATGAAGTAGACCTATTGCATTGAGCAGAGAACTTATAAAAGTTGTTAGGCTTCTGGCATACCACATAAGCTTGAGGTACTATCTTAATGGACCATTCAGAAACCAATATTTGACGATTGTATGAAACGATTATAGAAACATTTGGAAACAATTTCTGGAAATATTTAAAGCTAGGCAGCAGCAGGCTTTTATATCTTTAAAATGAACATGGTTCCACAACTTGTGGAACAGTACAAAAGCGTCAGAGGTGCGCAGATATATTAAAAACTATGAGCTTAATTACACATCTGTTTTAATTAACCTATTCCAACCTAATAAGTAAGAAACAAGTTTTTAAAATGTAGAAAACACTACTTTTGTTGAAGTCAGGATTGCGGAAAAGCGAAGTTTACCTTTTTTTGGTCCCCACACTAGCTTGGCTATCATTTGTATAGAGACTTAATATTCATTAACAAAGAAGCAAATCAGAGGTATCCAGGTTAACATCTGTCTTTACAGAGCACTGGACTAAGGACGATATGTAGCCAGGCTTAGCCTACCCTGTTGTAGGCTTGGCTTGCCCTACCCTGGAATGTGTGTCTACCAGTTCTCGAAGAAAAGACAGGTAGCTGCAGGCAGCTTTCTTCAACACACTCAGCGATAGTTCTAGCATTGTCATTATAAATGCATCTGGCTGGTTCTAGCTTGAATATTACAAGGTTTTTGTGGATTCAAAATGGCTTTCTTAGCTAATTGAGAAGGACTCGTTCCTCCATCCACCACAACTAACTAACTAAAACTAATTAAGGATATCTGCTATTATAATTAACTAATTTATTATTGTTTTTATTTTTAAATAATTTCTAATTAGTCTAAGCCATAGGTAGATATAAACCAGCAGCCAAAAATTTGCTTCAGAGGATGGCATGCAGATTAAATGTTGGATTGGATATATTTTTGATTATTATTAAGACGTATCATAAAGCATTAAGAATGAAAACACATGTAACAGGGGGCTTTATTCCCTCAATCCACATCAATCAATCGACTCCACTGTCTACGTGCCTGTTCCGATGTTATAAACTCTCACAGTTTAATTTTCTGATTTTGGTTCATGTCAAAATCGCAATCAGTTCTCATTCTAATGCCGAAAATTTCACTGAAAATGCATTAAGCCATCGTTAACCCGTTAAAGGCTCAAATGTGTTTATGTGAAACCAATTAAAATTAATGCCATTGAGTATCCTTTTTAGAACTTTTAAAGCCAGCAAAATTTGTGTGATAATTACCGAATATATGAACGTGCACTACCATTTGCAGTTCCACAATTTTCAACAATAACAACAACAACAACACCAACTACTACTACAACAACAACAACAACAGCAACAATATCAGCTTCAACTGCAGCAATAACAAACGGAAGTTGTGTTATTAAGAAAAGATGATTTCCAATATTCACAGTGATGTTGCCGATGATGATTCTGTGAGGATATTTCTGCTGATGTAAGTTCAGTAGAGCCACAATTATGTTGCTTGGTTGCTGGCAGCATTGTACAGTCTTAACTGCAGATTGCACGCAATTTGCGCAGAATACGGCAAACATGGAAGCGTTGGCTACCATTTGGCTTGGCAGATGTGTACGATTCTCTTCCACATTTCAATTTTTACAGCACTTACATTCTGATAGAGAAATATGTTCTCGTCCCACTTCGCTCCTGTTCGGTGATAATTTATTCATAATTTTTGACCTTATCTGGCGCAAAATACAAACCAAATGCAACAGTGCTCACTCGTACTGTACTTATGTATAAATTTTATTCCTTCTGCGAAGAGAACGGAAAGGTCAAGTAAGCTGCTTTTTGGTTTTAAATGAAGCATTCGTGGCTGAGGTGGCACATTTACGCATGAATTGTGAGTGCTACCTTTGAGTTTACAGTTTACAGTTTATTAATTCTACTGCTCTAGTGCTTTTTAAACTATGAATATTAAAGACCTACAAATCCAAGGTGAGAGATACTACACTGCACTGCACCACCCTCCACTGCAAAAGTTCCTCTTAAGCCAACAACTATTTATAATGAAACTGAACATTTACATGAATCTCAAATCACCAAATATTAATTTGGCTTTAAAACGAATTTTATCAGAAATATTTCTTGCATTTTTAATATTTTTATTTTGCAGAATAATTGCAACAGAATTTTTTTATAAAATATAGAACAAGCATTTTTACTTGAATTTAACTTTGAGAGAAGTTGATTTTTTGTCTTGATTGTTGATTATATTTCTGATTATAATAAAGTCGAAGAATTTCTGAGAATTGTTAAGAACTTCAACTAAAGGTGATAGTTCCTTTAGTGATAAATAATTAACAAAAAGGTAATCGGTGTACCGATCCTGATTAAACATTTGCAATGCAAGTACACGCACAACTCAATGAAAGTCAAGTAAAAAAGAAAGATATTACATGGAAATATCTGGACAGTTAGTTGAAGTTTATATATATTTTATGAAATTAAATACATGAATAATATACTTAACTTAGGATAAATATATTTACTTAAAATAATTGGTAATAAAATACACCGTGTGAAAAGTCTAAGTCCTATGGTCTATATACTAGTATGCTAATATATTATATGAATTAAATTAAGTATACATAGAATATAAGATATAGCCTACACAGCGCATTAATAATCTTCGGACACTAATAATAGAGGTCAGAAATCCGTAAAGTATGCTTCGAAGAGTTAGTAAGCAGGTTTTCATCAGGAACTTCAGAAAAGGAATTATCTTTTATTCACTACATTCAAAACAAATACCTACATGATTGTACTATTATTAAAGCATATGAAATAAATTATGTATTCTATTTATTCTTCAACATGGCTGCTATTGCACTATTCACTTCTCGGAATGCGCTAACATTAAAACAGTGCTATAATAACACAGCGCCCTGTTAATACATAGGGGTGTATACGAGTTTCCGACTTTTTGAAACCCAAAGGATCTTTCGTTGTTCCTTTATCTAATCCAGATCGTAGGGTCCTAACGGTCTTATAATCCACATGATTTTATTTCTATCTATTTAGGAACCTTTTATGGTTATGTATTGAGCGAGTTCATTCTCTTCGATATTCCTATGTTCACGAATCTAAGAAATTTTTTCAAATACGAAACTGTTTGCAATTTTTACATAAAACTTCTCCACAAATGAGAGGCATATATATAAAATGGACCTGATGATCGTTCTGTGTATGAAATCCATAGAAATAAATTAACAGTCCTAAAAGTCCATGCTAGAGATAATTTTAAATTAAATTAGCTGTTACAGCAAAAGAGATAGGGAATAACTAGGTAAACCAAAACAAATTGAGTTAAACAAACCAAAAGAAACGAATGTTACCTGTGGTTGAAAAGCACCTTCACTTAGAGATATCTGTTCCCTATTTTAATATTTTCAAGATTTTGTGATCTTTACTAATCTTTGTGTCTATTAAATTTCCGAATGTGGTTATTTTCACTAATTTAGTTTTCCGAATGCAGTAAAAGAGATTCATGTACCTCCGTGATTAGCGAAAAAACGATCTCGTTGACATGTAGTGTAATAGAACTAGACAAATATAAGAATAATTGTTCCCTGTCAGTTGCTGTTGTTTGTCAATTATCTATCTACGTCAAACACTCCACTCTTTAGGAACCACTTTATTCTTTATTGTAATGTTTATCAACTATATTTTTCTTACAGCAGTGATTCATCAACTCATGGATTCCAGCTCTATAGCTATTTAACTGTAGATCTGCACATTCCCTCTTTATGGCAGCTATTAACCCTTTGTTTTCAATGAAAGAATTTTGGAGGGGTAAGAAGAGCTAGAACTTAGAAGGAAGAAAATCGTGCGAATATACTAATTAGCTAATAAAATGGTAGTATACCAGCAAACTGGTAGATGGTGGATGCTACCATCTTCTTAACCGATTTCTGGACTGGAAATCGCGTTCGCCGAAGAATCGCTTTCACCCCACAATTTAGAGTCTTGCTTTAATTCGGGAACATGGTGGGGGAGCGAACCTTTTATTTTCATTAGAGGAGCGCACTTGTTTAATTTACTAACAATTCCATAACTAGGACATATTGTCAATAGTCCATTAAGTTTTTTAGTCCATATTTTTTTAAAAATTTTTGATTTTTCGTTTTTAGTTGAGTAAATCAAAATCGAGAAACTGTAATAATCTATCGATAGATTGAATACAAAAAATGCAATTGCAATGAAATGACTTTAACAAAATTAAATGGAAAAAGGATAACGAATCTGTGATTTATGCGCTTTGACAATGATTAATTTCGACTTCCTACAAACTGTGCGACGTTTATGTAAAAGTTTGCGATTTTTCCTCAGTGTGATTTTTCCAATTTTTATTTTATCATTGTGCCAGCGCTTCACTTAAGTTGCAAAAGCAAGGACTCTAAATGCAATGCAAGGAATAAAACACAAATGTCTTCGGTACACAGGAAGGACAACACTTGTGCATAGAAATGAAAGGATATGTTTAACTGCAATTGCTAATGGTGTAAGTTGCATAAAAAGTTAAAATTAGTGGGCGTGAACCCAAAAGAGAAGATAAAAATCCTTACAAAGTTTAAAGTTGAATTGAATTTTGAAAATAAATTAAGTGGAAAATACATATTCCCATATACAGAATTGAAGCAAATTTCGTGGTAAGATCTAGACTATCGGAACTGGAATATAACATAAATATTACTAATAAATTTCATTACTTCGTTGATATCAAAAAACTAATCAAAAAAAAAATTTGTAAGTAAGTAAGTTTTAAAATAAGTTTTCGGCTTAAACATGTTCACACGTGTATAACGAGAATTTCCAATGAAATCTCACCTCATCCTCGATGTAATGTTCACATCCTGATTCAGCAGCGAACAGCTAACAACTGTTTGCTTACAGTTACTATTGGAGTCGATAAGCACCTTCGTTTCATTTTCTTTCGTTTACAAGCATTTCGTTTCATTCCTGCTCATCTCAAGCAAATACGTAATCAAATTTATTCACCACACTTTTTCGGAGTTCGCTCTGTGCTTCTCTGGCGCAAACTCTTGTTTTCTTTCTTACGATGTTCCAATACTGTGGCAGGTGTTTCGTTTCACAAGTTCCTCTGTTTCAATTTACATATCCATGTAGGTTTATTTGTTGCACTATTTTTTTTTCTGGCATTTTCGCACACGATTTCTCGTAGACTAGGTCAGTAGTATTAAATACATTTTCGGTCGTTACCTCTTCGGTTACTGTAAGCAAGGATTCGCACTGATTTCGCCATTGGTAGCTGGTTAGTTGGCGACAATTGTTTATTTACTGTTTTATTGTTTACTATTTTGAACACAAGCGATTGTGTTATTTCATTTTTTTCTCAGTGTAGAAATGTTTACAACTCTGGCACTTCAGTTTATGTTTGACTTTCGTTGATTTAAAGCAGCGTCTGAAAGTATGTAATAGTTTCTCTCTTTAATTTATGATAATTAAATTTCTATTTTATGTGGTATTTACTTGAATAAGTATATAATTATATATATGTATTTAAATTTTAATATTACAGAATATTTTATATTAAATTTGATTTTAACGTCACTTATGACGATAGTCATTAAGTTTCTATTTACTTAAATACAAACTATCGTGTGGAAACAGCTGTATAGTCAGCCAAAAATTCAATTAATCAAAATAATATAAAAAAAAATGTTGTTGTTGTAGTTTATTAGTTTTCGAAACTTCTCTAGAAAATTTTATTATAAAAAATATTTAGTTAAAAGTACATTTTAAGGTTTTATAATTAAATAGTAACTTTAGATCTTGGCAGTCTCTAATTTTTTTTGCTTTTATATGAAATTTTTATTCTATTTATATATATTATTACATTTATTGTCATATTTTATAACTTTATTTTTTTTATTTTTATTTATATATATTCATTTAAAAGAGAATATAAAAATTAATTGATAAGTAATTATCATTACCTGCACTATAAGTGTTGTAGGGTCTTAGCCTTTTTAAAGAAATCATTGAATCACGGATGTGACTCGCTATTATCCAGTCCAAAAATTCTAAACTAAATCCTGCACGGTGTACATTTTAACCCTTTCGCTAGCATACTATTCGTGCTCTTTTACGGAGGATGACTTCGCACAACCCATGCGGTTATGAGTATTGATCTCGGAGTCTTTAACTGATTCCGGTGGTTAACTTTAACATATAAACTCCTTATCATATTTGTGCTGTATAGGATTTGTCTCAAAATGATCTGTGTTACATAAATTTTATTGACTTTTTGTAAATATTTCATAAATATTATATATTATTTCACATTAGTTGCGGATCTTAGATATTAGTGTAATATGAAATAAAATTAATTTTCTCATTTAAATATATATAATATAAAAATCATTTACATCTGACTAAACAAAGTCTTTATATATATATGTACATAAAAAACATTTTTTTTTCAATTTTCCATAATTGTCTAATTTTTATTATACATACATATTATATATTATACATAATATTATACATATCTAAAACCACCATTTCCACCTTTTCCAAAAAAAATCCGTCATAATTTTCTTCATTTTTTCTTATGAATTTACAAATTTAACTTGATATTTTCGCAGTTGGACTTCCAACACAAAACGCGGTCATGTCCCTACCCTTATCTCTATCGCTAACTGACACCCATATCCCTCTGTCCAGAACTGTATTAAGTGAAAAGTAATTTTATGGCATTTTTTTTATTTTAATTTAATAATTTTCGTTTATTTAAATTGAACAATTTAAAGTAAAATATTTTATTTATTTTCTACTTTTTAATTAAAAATATAATTGAAATTAGTGATGTGTTGATGAAGAGCAGACATTAATTTAATAAACTGTACTGAAATAAAATCTGTACTGAAATAAAATCTGTACTGAAATCAAAATGTTTCCTGCCAATTATAGTGAAACCACTTTCTGAATAATATTTTTGTTTAACCTCAAACTGATATAAAAAGTATCTATATAACACTGCAATACACTTATTAACATGCAGGGATCTATGAAATACTAAGAGTTGTGTCTGTGGCGTTGCCACCATTATTGCAAATGCTAATTAAAAGTTTATAAATAATTAATAATCTTCCACAATATTGACGACGGACGTACATACATTTACCCTTACCCTTACCCTTTAATACATAAAGCACACAAAAAACGTGTTAACCAAATTGCTAGATTTCCGTAAAAGTGTTGCCACCATTTTAAAGTGAATCATTAAAAATTGACATCTGATTGGAGGGTTGAAAATTGTGAAAAATGACAGAATAGAAAAATGTGGAACTCTTAATTCAAAACCCATAATTGAAATGCTGAAATTGAAGATGAAAGCGTATTATTTCGCTGCAATTATTATTAAAACGGGTTCGCTTACGCTTAATACGGCTGTAATATAAGTTGGACAAAAAAATGAAGGAGGAGGTCATAAACTATGGGTAAAAACGTACCTTTAATAGAGTGGAAATAATAATAAAAAAATAATAAAATAAGTGAAATAAAATCAAATAAAAAGGAAAATAAAGTAATAAGAGAAAAACATAAATATGGAAATAATGCGCGAATCAGGTACTTGTATCTGTTGAAACACCTGCTCAAAAATATTTATAAGTAAAAGAAATTCTCAGGCTTTATCTGCTCTATTTTGCTGTATTTTTCCACTGAAATACTATATCTGAAGTGAATGGCGAAAATTGAAAAAATATTCGCATCTACTGCAGCTATTGAATTGCAGCAGTAAGCAAATGCGGCTTAAGCTGTGATGTTTAAATGCCTCAAGTGAATGTCAACTCTGTTTGCAAACTGCACTGAAACTCGCGAATATTCTTTTGATCCGCAGCATCCAGAGTATCTGCAGTGGAAGCGCAGTAATGCTGAGTAGTTGGGTTTGTAATTGTTGTTTGCCTTCAGCGCGGAGAAGCGGAGCAGCGGAGCAGGAATGCCTCTACATTGGCAAACCCTTCATTGTGGAATTTTCGTTAAGACTAGTGAAGCGTTAATCCTTATCCTATGGGATAGTTCGTTAGAAAATGCATTATTTTTTTTTTGTTTTTGTGTTTTGTTTTTGGTTTTTGTTATTGCTTCAAAGCAATTTCGCCAATCCAGTTGAATTTAAGTGAGTAGCGTTAAAAATCTATACAAATTTTGACTTTTCAATAGAAATCAAGTAGTAAAAATTGATTTCTGTTATTATTGAAAAGAGAATTCTTTACGCATTAATCAACTTAAATTTTTACGAATGCTTAAGTGATGACATTTAACATTTGAAATAAAATTATCGTCACTTAAGTTGAAGATTAAAAAAATTAGTAGCCTATGCTTTGGTACTTTGCTGCTAACTAGTTCTAATCTGAATTAACTATTATTCTTTTGAGTTTTTAAAAATATTTTACAAAGGTTCTAAGAAAATTCTTTGATAGCTCTTATAATAGACATAGAGTAATTATTTTATCGTTGAGTATTGCTAGTATTTAGAATTGGAAATAAGAGAGTATACAAAGCTAATAAACCCTAATGAATACTTTTTTGTAACTTTTTTTTTTAGAATGAAAGTGATAATCCATCCTCAAAGTTTGCTTTATGTCGCAATTCATGTTGAGTCTTCATCAAACACTGAACGAATCCATGCATATGGATGTCCTTTACATAGTTTATTGAAAAGATTCCAGAACTGGTTTTATTATACTTTCCAGAATTGGTTTTATATACAAACTTTCTCAAGAAACACTTTTGTTTTCTAGAATATAATTGAGGGGAATAGCATAAAGTAGAATAAAATAAAGTCAAATAGATTGGATCTCAATGGAATGAAATACTGTGATTATAGTAGATCATTTGCGCTATCAACTGACTCTTATCAAATATATGATATTCTCAATTTTGGTTGATGGTCAAAATGTATCCCATTAACCATTTTATAGTATTCGTACAAACTGGAGAAAATGTTCCTGCTAAAAAGATGTTTGATTCGGTATCAATTAGTGAAACATTTGATAGATGTCATCCGTATCCTCGAACGAAGAGTCAGATGACCACATGTGACTAATCCGGCTGATTGAAGGGGGTTACTGTATCCGGCCAAGGACGACTTACGACAGTAATGGCCAACTAAATAAGTGAGTACGCTTTATTTTTAGTATAAAATATGAACTGCATTATCAATAAAATTATTGTATTTTTATTTATGTATATTCTTTTACATTTAAAGTCGGTTTTGTTTTTTAGGACTTTAACTTTTATTTCGATCGTTTTTTTTTGTCTATTCCTATAAGTATTTCGGCATTCGCTTTTGCCTTTATCAGGAGAATTCCTTATATTTTTAAATGTTATTTAAAAAGTAATTATGTTATTTTTAATTTTTATTTTTTATCTTTCTTTTGCCTGCCGTAATTGAAAAGTAAGGACAGCATTTTAGTTCATAAATCTTAAGAGTAGATATCATATTCCGCATATGTGTATACAGTTATAATACTTACGTTCGTGAGTATTCTGACTGATCATAAATACATCTAACTAATCATTAACCACCTAACCCATTCTCTAATATGATTAGAAATATGAAATGATATAACTTTAAGGCTAATTGAAGAATGATACTTTAACTTAACCCACCAACCTGGAGTAACTTTGGCAAATATCTGAGCTTTTGCAGCTGAAGATGCTCTCATATAACATTCATCAAATTACAGAGTTTGCATAAACCGTACTCCTTACTACAATTGAGTTCTTAAAACAAAATTTCTACTCTTGAATCGAAACTCTTGGTGAGTTGCATATATAAAAAGTAAAAGTACAACATTTTCCAATAAAAAATACAACACCTTTCATACTTTTAATACCATTAAATATCAATTTATCTTCTTTCTTTCTTCTTTATTTTCCAATTCGATTTCGAATATTGGTGATCATGTAACATAACATAATACTATATTGATTAATTATAACATAATAATAATTATAATATAATAACATAACATAATACTATATTGTATATTGTATAATACTATAATACTATATATATCAATTTATCGTGCTAACATATTTATAAAGCTCCATCCCAACTACTTTATTTATCACTCCACTAACTAGACCTTTGTATATATTCTAACTAAATATAGGCTTACTTAACTACTTATAAATAATTTATATAGGTTCTAATTATATATGTGGACTTATTTGATTTCTTTTAAATAATTCCATAAAATATTTCACAACATTGTGTATATAATATTGTTTTTGCCATCTGTAAATTGAAGTTTACAGACACTCGTACCACCTCTTCATACAATGAGTATTAAAGCTACAAATTATCGAAGTATATCAATTAAATTTTTAGCTTAAGCAAAAATTTTCATTTATTTATAAAATCGTCGAGTATCTCAGATACTATTAAACTCGTAATTGTGAAACCGAAAATATTTGCCCGGCATCAAGGAATTATTTGCAGCACTAAATGCGAAAGCAGAAACAATTGTGCCATTGTGCAATGGAAGAATGGCCTCAGGAATTATGACATCAAAATAATGGTGTTTTTTATTGAGCTTCAATTAGTGTGGAAGTAAAATAGTGGCCATTGTGGCCCAACACAGTTTGCAGCTTTAGTATGCGAGCTCAACACGTTCGAAGCTGTTGTGGTCGTTATTGCATCTGATATTGGTCTATTTGCTTCGTTGGTTCAGTGTTCGAATGGCCGATTGCGCGTTCGTCTATTTGTCCTTCTGGCTGATATCCTCGCAGTCTGCTTTGTGCGTTTGGGGCTAAGAATTTAAATGCAAAATATCAATATGAATGGGATGCAGTTCTTACTCAATACCAAGCAGTGCCAAGCAGTTCACAGCTCGCAGTTAGCAGTTAGCAGCCAACAGCCAGCAGAGCGCACCAGATGTGACATCAATGGTGCATCCAATGAATGGTTTTTGGCTTTATTGATTTTGAATTTAATTAATGTGGCTAGCAGCTAAACTTTAATTAATAGAAATGACAGTCTAATAATAATTTAATTATTGATACAGAATTATTGTCTCATTTTTTCTTTATTTTTACTGAAGAGCGGTTTAACAATTATTTAAATATAGAAAATATAAAAGTTTAAATAGTTATGAATACTATTACATATTATTTTGATTTCAGATATATGTTCTTTTAATTTTATTGTTACAATTAAAGCCTTATAATACCCATATTAAACACATAAACATATTAGAATATAGTCTAAAAAGTCTATATTCTCTTATTCTACATATTATGCAAATATATATTCTAAATATTTTGTTCCACAATTTAATGGTCAATATCTTTGGTCTAATAATAAAGTATCTGTTTATTTGCTTACAAATTAAGCATTAAAAAATATTGAACAATAGGTTAAAACAGGGCTGTCCAGACCAGTTGCGATCGCGGGCCAATATAAATGACTGTATAGATTGGAAGGCCACAGATAGTTGTTTTCGACAAAAAAAAATACGGTTGTTATGTTAAATTTAGTTTTATTAATTTAAATTTATTTATTTGGTATACTATAGAATTAAATAATATAGTTTTACCAGTACACCAAAAGAAAATTTCCATAATTTTGATAGATTACAATATTGTGCGGGCCGCACAAATATTAACGCATGTGACCCTCGGGCCGTGTTTTTGACAGCTCTGGGTAAGAATATACGTTTCATTCTTCTGAGGCAAATTAATAGACAAATTAAGAGATTTTGATTTATATGGGCGGAATTTTACATAATATTACAGAGCCTTTTGTACAACACGTCAGTACGTCTATACAATGAATTAGATCTTTTTGAAAGAGTTAAGACAAATCACTTATATTATATCTTTAGATGACTGATGCTTACTTATTGTATATTAAGGTCTTGTTCAACTTGTAGCTATTGCGTTCTATGTCCATGTTCCCCTTTTATGCAACTTACATCATAAATAGAATATCATTTGCCACAACTTCAGTACTCCGATGTTTAACTGTCACTTAACTTCGACTTTCTTGATACACTATGGTTATATACAAATATATTAATTATTCTTATTAATGCTGTGTAGACTTGAAATTATATGAATACTACGTCCTGTTTGTAGATGTAACATCTGTATTGAGACACAACGACATTGATAGTAAACTTGTAAAAAAAAAACTTATTGGTGGTGCAATATTGCAACAGCTTTATTTTGAACTCTTTGCGTCGGAATAATTTATAGTTAAATTAATCTGATACTCATACCATACGTCATTCAATTCCTCTTATGAGATAGTCGATCTAATGGTAAGCCATTATGTCAATCACCTACTTGTCGAAGAACACACAAACGTCGCAGAACTTAGACTCCTTAGGTGTCTAAATCCAAATTTATTTGCAATAATTTAACTTAGAAAAAAAAAATGGAAAGGTGAACACTGAAGGTAAACCAAGAATTACAATAAACAAAACATCGAACTGAATATGATATAAAAAGGAGCTATCGTTACTAAGTGATCCATATTATAATGCTAGTTTTACAACGAAATGTGTGTAACTATAATACTCAAAGTTAAAAATTTGTTTTTTCTAAATGATTTCATTTATATGGGTTCATCAATATACTACGACTTTTGGTAAGCTTTTATTATTCTGGGTAATTTTTATCATTCTACTTTATCATTCTACTTTCACTCTACTTTATACTTTCCGAAATAGTTTCAGTAGTCTAAGAAATAGTCACATACATCATAGTATTAATTTAATGCTACTACAGTAAAATATGGTCATATGTTGCATATTAAACCGTTTTATAATTCTCATTTAGTTTCAAAATAATTATCAGTATAAGTTCAGTAAGATTTACATGTTTGGTATCAATTAATTTTAATATAAATATGAGTTTGTGTTTTTGTAAAACAATGGAACCAATGACTTCGTTTTTTATGAGTTTTTTTATATTGGAAATTGTACTGTTGTTAAGCCTTTTTTTTTTTTTTGATAAATCAGGGGCAGTGGTCGTCAGATTTTTGTTATTGATTGATATAATAAAATATTTGATTGCTGGATTAATTTAATACAAATTGTCTTAATGCAAAAACAGGTTCTGTTAATCAAATAGAATCATGTTTGCTTCTTATATTCTTGAAACAGCGTGCTTTTATAGTTATCCATATGAATGATATGGTGTGCATCTAAAGAAACTCTAGCAGTCTTTCTTCTGTCAGAGTTCACGGCCTGGCTTTCCAAAGGGAATGTACACATACTGCTTTCTATTGTTTGAATAGTTACTATATCTTAAGCGTATTAACTAGGTTAGGAATGAACGAAGAAAATTTAGTGAATTATATTAAAATCTCTTCGAAATTTGTTTGATTTAATTCTCTACATAAATGAGACAGGATACTAAGTTTTTAAGTTTTCATACTGTAGGAGTTTTTTATTTGTTACATTTTTAAATAATTTATTGAGTAACTGCCATAGTCAGTACTTTAATTAGTATCTTATAATTCGATTTTTTAACAACAGGGTTATAGGAACCTACTCCTACATGATCTCATAAATTGTTTAAACTACATATTTCCAAATCTTATAAACCACAAAATTGATTTAAACAGATAAAGTATTGTATATATATTTAAGTGACTAACTTCTTTGGGTTATTTTCCTTTAAGTACTAAGAATTTTTTTTTTTAATAAATAAAACAATATTCTTATTTGAATGCTTTTATTATTGTTTGAATTAAGTTTATTCACTAAACTACACCTAAATTTATTATAACATTGAAGTAAATTTGCTAATAGATTTAAAAATTAATAAAATAAACATACAATGAATGCGCTTAACTAAGTTAAATTAGTTGAATTATCTTTAACTTACGATTCCTTAACGATACTGTGAAAGAAGACTACATACATAAGTACTTTTGTATTGGTATATTTGTAAATATTTATAAAGAAAATCAATTCCATCATTTTATTCAAACTTAACAAGTTCATTATGAACATTATCCTTGAACTCACTTAATCATGCACTAATATATTGATGAGTCGCCGTTTATTTTTTATATGCTTTATGTCAATACATAAATCAATTTTTGTTATTTTTTTCCTTTATTTCCCTTGTTTTGTCTCGACGCTGACTAGGATGACGGACGCAAGGATAATGTGTCCACATTGCGATAACCATTGCCTGCTCTATGTATACCAGCTGTGTTTATGGGATCGTATTTGTTGTGCAAAAGTTGCGCTAGCAGCACAAACAACTGTGGAAGTACGTAGACAGATTAACTGTGAAATTCATCGCCAGACAGACAGACAGCTGGACAGACGGACAGATTAACCATTCAAACAAAACGACACAGAAAGTAGCTAAAGTGTTAATTAACAACGCCAGCAGCACCGCAACTGCCTTATTAACCAAATAAAGAGACGGGAATGATGAAAACAATGTGCAGATACCAAAATATTTCCGTAATGCTCGTATATTTTGGTTTATTATATCTATTATATTCGCTGCTTGTTTTGACTAATATTTTCGGTTTTAGTATTGTTTTCTACCTCGTAATTTATTAATACCGCAACAACATACCCAGCCAGTGCAGTACTTTACGTTTGCTGCTGTTGTTGTTGCTTCTATACCTGCCGATTGTGTGTAGCTCATAAGCCCGTAGTCGATGTCCTGGCGTAGGATGTCCTTCTCGCTGGTGGCAATTCCTGTTGTAGCGTGTAATTCGGTGGCATTTCAGAACACGGGATAACCTGTAAAGGCATAAAAGTTGTGGATAAAATGAATTGAAATAATTTACAAGGAAACAAAACAAAAAAAAATGACATAGTTAAAGAAAAAATTGACACAATGCTTAACTAACGCTTTCTACACTTTAACTGACAGACCTGTAAACACTTTGTGGATAAACTTGGTGTATAGTATATGCAGCGTTAATGTCTGATTAATGATGTGTCATTTTGTCTACATGAGCAAACAATTGCTGCTCAACAAACAACAATAACAACAGCAACAAACAATGTTTGACTAAATTAACAAAACTGACCGGCAACAACTTGTTTTGCTGTGCTTCTTCGCCACTGTTTGTGCTTTTCATCATTAAAGTTTTCTTTCCATTTTCATTTTTCCCAAGTCCCACATACATACATACATACATACATTAATATTTCGATAGAACTTAAGTTGTGCGTAAAGTTTGAAGGATTAGATTTGATATTCAATTATTCAAGTCCTTTTGGGTCAACAGTAGCTGACCGCCCTACTGCTGCTGTTATCCTGTTGAGAGTGCTGATGACTGCTAACGTAGTACATACTACCAGGGCGTCGACATGCCCTTGCGACTACTTTTATTTGTATTTACTCATTTCTGTGTGTGAATTTGGCTCGAAACCATTTATTTCGAAATTCCTCATAAATGATTTATGTATCTCATTTCGCTTTGATTGACTTGCCAAAATTTTGTTGATTAGCGAAAATATTTAACTTTCATCATGATTATCGGAATCATAATCATAATCAGCATGAATCATAATCAAATTGAATCAAATCAGTATTACATTTGAAATATTTCACTCATTATCGTCTTATGCAGGAAATGAGTAGTAAATGTGACTTTAGGGAGTTTATACTTGAGGGATATGCCCTTCGCATGCTCCCCTCAAAAATCATTTATTATGTATAGAATAATTCAATAATGCCATCTTTGCAACTCTGCAACTCTGGAACTTTGGGTAGCAAAAGCGAACACAGCTTCTATGCAGATTTGTTTGGAATTCATTATTGACGCCACTTTAATATACTATATTTGTTTGTATCTATAAATGATTCGATTGTATACGAGTATTTCACAATAAATACACACAATATATAGAAATATCTGTAACACGTACAGATATGGGTCAATACATGCAATTTATAGATACATGCACCAATTAAATGAAACAATTATTTGTTTCATTAATAAGCATTACATTATGTCATTACGTTTAAGGACACGGTCAATAGGGATACAAGTGTTTAAAATTAGTATATTCAAAATTTATATCAAAAATTTATAGATCTATTTTAGTATTAATTTAAAAAGTAGCAAATCGTAATGTACTGTAATAAAACATTTTCAATTAATTAAATTGTTTTGCTAACCATACAGGGTATATTTACTTATTAAAAGAATTCTTCGAAAAAAGTTTTAGTTATTAAACATTTATATATAATTCTTTGATTTAAAGTACCATCTATATACCTATCTATTAAATCCTAATCTTATTGTCTGTGTTAATATGAATCTAAATTTCTATATTAAGTTTGTATACATTTATATCAGACTGACTCAGTTTACAAGTTTAGATTTATATCAACATCAACATCAACAAAAAGATCAAAATTATATAGATAGATAGAAGATACTTAAAGTCTAAAAATTCTATATATTCAGTTAATGTCCAAGTACGATGTCCTGTTGCGTCTGCTTGTTGGTAGTGTTGACGCTCTCAGAAGTCACTCATGGCACGTTGGCGAGCCCGGCACGGTGGCTACGCCGGTTTTGGGGTGGGATTCTTGGTAACTGGAAAATCGTTATAGACAACAACAAAAAAAAACCGTGACATGTTTTTCACTAAAAAATTATAGTGTTTGTAGCGATTTTTCAATTGTCAAGGACCCTACCCCCAAAACCAGCGAGCATACCGGTCTAGCCACCGTGCCATGAGCTACTGCTAAGAGCGTCAACACTACCAGCAGGCAGACACACGAGTCCAATAGACTATAAACGTGAACCATAATCATAAACTATAGTCACTGACTTCATTCTATAATTTGTCCTACTCCTACTAACGGCTTATTGAAAAAAACCGTGAATAGTTCCTAAAGTTGTTTTATCCGTTTCTTATTGGTATATTTTGTTTTCTCTTTTAATATTCTCATTATTGTAGGAACAGTGCTTCCATTACTAAATCCATCTGTTTTCCCGATTTCATGAAATCGTTCTGTATAGTAGCGGCGTTAATGGTGGGTAAAGTAGGGCGACTACCCAGTGTAACAGAAATGAAGTTGCATTACATTCAGGAAATAATTTTTCATTAAGTCTTTTTACGTCTAATCGTATTAATCTTATTTAGCACTTTTAAGGTTTTAAGTAGGGTTTACTTATCACTTCCTTTTACTTTACGTAAATAGTAAACTCAGATGTGCGAGATATATTAGATCATATTGAGCAGTGCATGATAACTGGCGGTGTCGTTGAGAACAGTTGCATATATTTTACACAGATATCAATAGTTAGATTGGCACTGAGAGCTTTATTTATGTGGATCTCGATAGTAGATAAGAGACGTGGTAGTAAACTAGCTTAGGGCATTAAAAGTGCTAAGACCTAAGATCTTTAGCTCAGCTTAAAATATATGATATTATTGCTTTGAAAAGTCAAAGTTTATGTATCAAATAAGTAGTGTAGAATTTCGTCTAAAGTGAAAATCAAAGCATATAGAATAAATTTCAATTTGTTAGAAATTTCATTTCATTTCTAGTCAATCGAAATAACAATTCGAAATTGCATGTACGTACTTAGTATAGAAAAAGTGGCGTGCGAAATTTATTAGAAATTTATTTTTTTTTTTGAAAAACTGAAAAACTGCGAAACTATGTTTGTAAGTAAAATGGAAAAACAATAAATGCTTCGAATATTTTATGCGAGTTGCCATTTTTCTAAAAGGCAATAAAGTGTCCAAGCGCAAATTTGCGCTAAAAGTATTGCTGAATAAAACATGAGTGCATTATAAACGCTGCTGCCACTGCCATGATAGGTATGAACCAGTGTATAAATCCATTCCAGCCACATTCATAGCCGCAAACCGAATGCTTCGTATATTTTTACACAGCGGTATATACACATATTTTTTGCAGACTCGTACTCGTACGAGTATCCAGATCAAAGAGTTGTGATATAGGAAAGTCATGTCAGTATTCAATTAGAGACTGAATGTGCTGTCAATGTTGTATCCACAAAGTTCGTTACTTAGATGCTCGCTGTTGTTGCACCACCAGAAGCAGCTTCGGCGGCATCAGCAGAATCGACATCCTGAAATTGTACGCCACACTCTAAAATCGTTGGCCATCAGTTTTGCATTTGATTAGCTTGAAAATAGAACTATGCACATTGCGGGAATGGCACTGTTTTATGGCTAAAGGAAACAATTTTATATTTATTACGCCTGTACAATGCCTATTGAATTTGGCTTCTCCCGCTGCTCCTGTGACTGTAGCTGCTGTTTCTGGTATTATTATCGGCACAACTAAGCCATTACAGCAATTAAAATTAATTAAAGTATTGTAATTAATTACGTTTTAATGACTTGACAAATATATCAATCGTTAACGTTAAGTGATTTAAATAAAATTTGTATGCAAAATAAATTACACTGAAGTAGACGGTATAAGAATATTTTATATGTTTCGCATTACATGCCGTATTGACGCCCATAAATATGCAATGCCATTTTTGTTGTTGCTTGCCGAAAATACAATTTCGCCTTTAAGTTCAACGATTTTATTTATTGAAAAGCGAGCCAGAGGAGGAGGTGAGAGTATAAAACTCAAATTACAAAATTAGTAATACAAATTAAACGTCGGGCATTTACAAAATCAGCAAGTGGTGACCGTGCCGTAATTAAAAGCCTAAAATTATGCCAGAAAGTAATTAAAAGCGAATCAAATTTGAGAAAGAAAAGAAATCAAGTGAAAGGAACAGAAAAATTAAAACGAAAGGAGAAGTTTCCAGAAGAAAGTATCTTTAAAGAATATTTAAACATTTCGTAGAGTGTGACCTGAAATTAATGAAAAATTGACGCATAACATTAATGGCCACAAGAGAAGCAGTGGTCGCAGTGGGTGTGGTACCGGCACGACGGACTTAAACTTTCGAAAGAATTTTCATTTAATTTGTTGCTTATGTAAAGCAACGAAAAGTGAAAAAAGAAGAAAATCTATCAATTCTGCTTTGGTTTAATTTCTTTACTTACATTTATTATTTTTGAGGCGGTACATTCCAGTAGAAGTAGTTTAATGAATTTTTGAATGGACTTATGAAGTTTTAATAAGTAAAAGAACAGAGAGTCTTCTTGATCTTTTTAGTTTTTTATATAACTTTTCAGATTAGGACAAAAAAATTGCATTGCTTTGCAGTTTCAAATAATATAAGTACGTCGAAAGTAATATAAGTGTTGAAAAAATGGATTAATATTTTGGTTGAAGGGACGTGTACTGATACAACTATAAACACGTCTACTCAGTGTCATCTATTGCCCACTTTAATATATTTCCATTACACACGGAGATAACAACGGTTGCTGAGACTCAATTCTCTAAGGCATCATAGATCACACCGTGTGCAATCGCTTACACCGAGCAGAAGTTTTGATAGTTGTATCAACACACGTTCTAAGGACCAAAACTAATCCATAGTTTCGACACACGTACATATATTACTTAAATCCATTATAATTCTGTCTTCCGGTTGAAGTCAAGGAAATACGAAAAATCCACTTTGCTACGCTATTAAAAAACAAGACCTCCAAAACATTGCAGTCGTTTTTTCTGTAGACCTAGATCAAAACATATGTACAAAGTGATTGTTAGACTCTGCCTCCTCTTCATTGTGATACATGTACTTGTGCAAATACGACACTGTTGAGGTATTGGGCTGCAGTACCTCAGTAGTGCTCCAGTAAATACATGAACTGTGCGACCCTTATGATCACAGTCCACGATTAGTTCAGAAATTATTTGCTACCACGATAGTGAATTCTTCTCTACTCCTAAACATAACACCAGTCGGAGTTTGTGCGAAGTTATTAACCACACTTATGTATAGTTTAAACCCTCTCTGGAACTTCGCCCCCTTTCAATATTCCTTATTCCTGGAACTTAGTCATTGTTCTTAGTCTTACTAAATTAACTAAAATTAATATAAATCAATTAAATAAACAATCTTATATCTAATGAATGCAGTATAGTGTTTAATTCCTTAAAAATATTTTATATGTGATTTCATTATGAAAGAGTAGGGTGTCACAAAGTCATTATTTCCAAATATTCTTTTTCTTTTATATTACTTTTTTCCGTCTTTTAATTTCTTTATTTAAATTCCGGCTCCTTATTCGGGGCCTATTTGCATAAAATGCGGTAAGAATTAATGCTGCAGCTTTTACTGCTAATTTGGTATATATTGTTTAGTTGTTGTTTCTTCTATTTTCTGCTGTTTTACTTATTGTTGAAATGTTATGTATTCTAAATATTTATTTATTTGTTCTGCTCTTCACTGTATCCTTAAAAAAATTAATACCATTTTATGCGTCCTTCGTGTCTTGTTGCATAAAACACAAAATTTAAAAGCTGAAGAAGTCCTTTTTTAAATTTTGATTTAAATACGTTAACTATACTCAATAGAAGTAATTAATTCAGTTATTTTTTTATTTTCACAGCCCACAACCCACAGTTAGTTAAATAAGTTCTATAACTGTATTATTTTCATATCAGTGTTTATATTTTAGTTATATTTAGTGTAACATTGAAGTTGAAAAGTTAGTTCGTCTATCTTTTCAGATTTGAAATACTTAATGTCACATATTCTTTAGTTTATATAGAAAATATAGGCATATTCTCATATCTGGGATGAAAAAATCAATACCTCTTCAACTTGTAACTGTTTGTTCTGGAGACAAACATGTGCCTTACTCTTTGAAAAAGACGAATGAGTGAGAAAAATCATCAACTAATATGGCTATAGCTTTAACACTATCGCACTGAGTTCAATTCAAGAAAGGATCTGAAACATATGTGGTTTCAATAGGAGGCGACATAAGCTGCATAACACTTCCTATATTGGCTTTATTACATAACAACTTCCTGGACGTCTCGTTTACTTTACGTGGATATGAATTAGCTACAAAGTTAACATGATTTGTCACTACTGGAAATTTTTTGGAGAAGTTACAAAAGATTTCAAAAGAAAAGATCAAAAGATTTCAATGGATTAAAGGGAAACATCTGTCAGGGTATCACTAATCTATTATCATGTGGTCAAGAGGTCGTTGAAAATTGCTTCAAAAAGAGTGTAATAAGAGTTTAATTAAAATTTTAATCTTAATATCGTGTTGCAATAACGTTCTCTTTCAAAAGCACAAAATAGGTAATTCTATATACGTATATGTATAATAAATCTAAGTTGATGCTATCCTTGGCCTTAACAGAAACGATATTAAAATCTACACTGAACTAATTATAGGACACTGTAGACTTAATTACCACATGAAAATTATAGGTGTGTTAGAGAGTCACTCCTGTCGACTTTGTCATGAGGAGATGGAAACATCAGAACATGTCCTTGGATGCGCAATCTAAATCCCAAATCAAGTAGGTAAAATTAAGCTCACAGCAATTACAAGATTTATAAATAGTCCAGAATTCTCTTAGTTGGGCCTTTAGGCCCATAATGGATCTTTTAGGTCGGGATGCCTATTATTTAATAATAATAACGGTTTTAAAGGTTTTAAGTATTTTCTCAAGACAAATACATATAATAATATAATATAATACAAGTTCCAATTTTCGAGATAGAACTTGGAAAAAATATAGAAGTTCTTTGAAAAAAGATTTTTTATTGTGAGACTAAAGGTTAGTGAAATATCATATATCAATATTACATAAATTATAAATAATTTTAAAGCAATTCTTTTTCCATCTATCTCACATAACTTCAATTAAGTTAAGTTCAAATTTTCATTATTTCTGAAGATGATAATTTATTGCTTTCTAATAGGATTATTTTATTTAAATTTTTCCATTACAAAATTGATTTTCATTTTTATTGTGCTTAGTGTTGCCAAAAAGAAAATGAATTTTCTAATAATATCGAAAATTTTTCAATCAGTTGATCATAATTGTGTTATTAATTCGGACAGCGTAAATAAAAAAATATAAATAAAATAAACAAATTCATTATAGGAATTTTTTTTTAAATTTTTTAATTATTGTAGATATATTTTTTTTTTGAAAGAAATTTTAAGCTCTCTAAATTTTATTATATTTTTGCATAAATAAATTTTTACTACTTTTTCATGTGAAAACGCGCGATCACCCACTGCGTCGTCTCTGATCTACCAGTCCCATAGAAGTGCCTCGTTCGTGGAAACATGTTTTTCGCACTTAAGTCGTTCGAATAAAATGCTAACAATTTCATATGTCGAAAAAAGCATTAAAAAAATTAATTCCTTTACGACTTAAACATCTGCTGCAAATCGCCAATGAATTCATAAACTTGGGAATATAAATTCGCTGGTTCAGTTTTAGTGGTAAATAGAAGATCCGCTCAGTTTATTATAACATCAAATAGTGTTTGAATAAATAAAACATTGATGTTTTTTCAATATTCGTATATTTTCTAGATACGAGTATATGTTGAGATACTAGGAACGAACTTATGCATTATGTAGCGTGTGAAAAGTATAAAATTTGTCAAGATTTTCATAGCGAAGTGAAAAAAAAAACATCAAAGATATCGCTTTGGTGAATCGAATCAATCTATAATAGCTTTGTCTATTTGTTGGCTCATCCATTTGGATGGATCTGGCTTTTATTTTCGAAATAATCAAATGGAGTGCTTAAACAAACATTTCGAGATTGAAAGTTGATTATTTACCAAAACGGTATACCTTATACGTCGATGAGATATCTAGAAGTACTGAATTATTTTGAAGTAGTTTGAGATGACTCTGGCAATACGAGTACATAACTGAGAATAGTTCAGCTATAACTTGACAGATTTTTATTTTCAAAGCATCGAAAAAGTAAGGATGGTCTATTTAAACATTATTTTTTGCATAAACTTACAAAAAAAGAAAAGAAAACTCATCTGCTGATTAATCACCAAATCATGAGGTTCACCAAAACGTGAAATTACAAGATACGAACAAGTAATGTAACTTGAAAAGATCTGAATGGATCTGATGTTACAGGTGAGAAAAGATTCACTGTTTAATTATAGTTTCTGGTATTTTTAACTCTAGCAGTTAGCATAGTAGTGAGTGTGATCAAAACTTAAACAGACAGGACTTTAGTGCTACAAAAGGAAGTTTAGCATTTCTGAATCAGATTGTAGACGTCGAACATAAGAGAAAACAAATACTATATATATTGTTTGAAGAGGTATTGAGGAACATTTTTGTTTTCAATAATGACAATTATTGAAAAATTTTATACCGGCGACCCTAAGTGAATAGACTTAAGCCCTTTGGCCCATTGTGTTACCGTATATATAGAAAAAACTCGAGGTTTAAAATTATCTAGAACCTTTGGCGAAGCCTAAAATGCTATTTAATGTCAGGTCCTGTAATTGGTCTAGATCCTTAAGAAAGGAGGCTTCTAAAGTATTGAATTACCATCGTGCATGAGCAAAAACATAGTAGATGCGAGGCACTCTCATCGTTTTCCTAGATTTGATTGAAAGGGAAACCTAATCTTCCAGAATGTAAACCTATCGAAAGTAAACCTATCAAAAGACTGATATATCTACGGGGTATGTCATTTTTACATATATAATAATCATTGATTTTTGACTGAGTATAGTCCAGCTAGAAAGAAAAATGACTGATACTAAATTAATTACATATTCATTGCTTGTAAAATTTATTATTTATATTATATATAAAATTATTTCAACTACAATATTCATTGTTCTACAAAATTTGATTCAGTTAATCATAAGATAGCCACTTCAGTTAAAAAAATGGTCAGGAGGAGTTCTTTCGATAATGAGATCAAATTTTTAATTAAATATATATTTAATTATTTGTATTAAAACATCTTATGTTGAGCCTTTTCCGAGTTAGTGCATCTAGGTATTTTTACTCTTTGAAAACTGAGGGGTTTTTGTAGAGTCCTTTCCATCTCACTGACTAATTTGTGTATTCCTCATAAGCTTCTTGATTATTCAATGAGTGATCTAAGATCTGATTGCTTGAACTATTCGTCGTTGAAGCGACCCTTTCAACAATTTGATATAATGTGTATAGTCAATATAATTTATAGATCACTGTACACATAAATTTTCTCCGATTTTGAATGCGTAAAATTTTTAATATAAAAATTAGCAAAATCCATTTTATATTTACTGCATAATTACTTATTTAAAAGAAAAGACGTGTTTTGTTTATAGGTTGGGTTGCAAATATAAACGAATTTAATAATAAATATTTTATAACGAAAAGCAGCTGAATTGCCTTCAAAAAATTGCAAAAATGTTAAATGTTGAAGTTGTAAATTCGGCGAGTAAATCATTTCTGTTTACAACGAAAGACCTCGAGTGGCAGACCGGTACAAAATCGATATTTTATGGACTTTCAAAATAAGTTCGAAATACAAAGCATTTGTGCTAGATACTATTTTCAGAGATCAATTCACAGTTTGGGTGAAATTTAATTTTTAATATAATAAAGCCACTTAAAATCTGCTTATTGATATCTGCACGTGTAAACAAAGTATGTAATTAAGGCAAAAATATTTTAAAAATTTCAATAAATGCAACTATATTAAAGGTAAAATATTGATATTGCATATATTTAGTCCATAAACATTTATTTCTATAAATCAACAGAATTTGAATGCGCTTCTCTTTTGTTTTAGTATTAAGTAGCATTGTTTTTGTTGTTTTTGTTCACTACACTTAAAATATACCATTAAATCCTAATTTGTTTTTAATTTACTAAATTTATTACAACAGACATAAATTGCCTGAAAGTCCGCATTACGTTGTTCGGGTGTTTCAACTATACTACATGTTGTTAGCGTAATTCTCTTAATAATTAAACGTTTGTTACGCTATTCATCAATTTTATTTTTAGTTGCATTTATTTATATATTTATTTATATATATATATTTAGTTGCAATATTTAAACTTTCATTGTTTAAAATTATAATTATTTGATTTTTTTTTTTTTGTAATTTTGAATAAAATATTTTCCTTTCATCTTTGGGTTAACTCCCAAAGATGCCCCAAACTGGACTTTACCAGGACCATATATAGCGTAACATTTTTATTTTTACAAAATAATTTGCTATAAAAATTTCATGAAATCGATTGTAAAGTCTCGAAGTATATATGCCTCTCACGAACATTTTGTTTGTTTATTTTATTTTATTGAAATTGCACCTAGTCTTCTTAAACTAATTAGTAATATTCATATTTCGGGAACTATAAGATCCCATAAATATGTCTTCGTTATTTTACATCATATTGTTTATATAAATAATATATATATATGTATATAGATTTGCCTTATTAGTTATTATCTATATACCTCACTAAAATATGAGCAGCCATTACTCAGATATGACTAGCCAGATTAAATTACTCTTTATTCTGTTCATTTTAATTCAAGTAATAAAAGAAAACCAATAAAATTATTACTTTTCCGCTACTTCTAACTGTACTTACCTTGCGAAAAGCTTTGCGGAAATTTTCCGATAGGAATGCATAGAGTACAGGGTTAATGCAGGAGCTCGTATAGGCCAGTGTTTGTGCCACAATTTGTAGTATCACCTTCGTTTTGGTGTTGGTTTGATAAATTTTGAATGCCTTCAACATTAATATGAGCTAAACGATGAAATTATATATGAAATTACAATATCTTAATTACACAAAAATGAACATTTTTCGATATGAAATTTACAATTTAAAAAAAAACCAATCCTGTATACTTAAATTTCGCGAAAATAAGCTACTCATTTATATGTGGAAAAATCAAAAATTATATACCCGTATCTGAGCATAATTTTTCATACGCACCTGCACCGGGAGCCATAATGATGCGAATGCTATGACCACAACCACCACAAGTCTCGTTACGCGTTTGCGACCGCGTTGTGATTCCACAGACATACGGACGCCACCCTGTCGCCACAATCGCATTATCATACGAACATACAGGCCGCTAATTATCATCAATGGCAGCAGATACGAACTGGATAGGAATATTATTTGGTACGCGGAATGCGAGACGAATTCGTTCTGCATAAATTGACACATCGCATACTGCAATGTGCCTTCAGCATCGTAATCAAACTGCAAAGAAAAGCACAGATACATCATCAAACCGAAAATTCAAAATCTAAACTACAAAATTTCAATTCAATTTATGATTTAATTTGTTACATTCACATTGGATTTCTGTAGGTAGATTCACGTCGGTTGGTTGCCGGGTTGGGCTATTTGCCAGGTAAAGGGTATCAAACAACAGTTCAAGTTCGTAAAGAGTTGGAGACACAAAAATAAAAATTAAAATGAAAATTGATCAATTTTGAGTTTTGATGTGTGAAAATTGGAAAATTGTTAAAATCGACATTTAATGAAAAACACAATTTTTAATTTTGCACACATTTGCCCGCAGATTGCGTATACGCCAGGCTGACCGCGCCGAATTCGATGGGTGTGTAGTTTGCTTAATAATTTAATTTTTATGATGCATATTTTGGCAAATGCAATTTGCTAATCGTTTTCAATTATGCATTTTGTCATTATGCAGCATACATCATTAGTAGAGTAAATGGTGAAGAATTTAATTAACGCACAGACGCTTTACTCGGTAAAAGGCGTTGTAATCAACATTGTAATTGTAATAGCATTTAATTTTATGTAAAGCCATACATAATGAGTTAAGTAACAACATTTGCTTGACTTAATTGACTCAAGTGGAAGCTAAGGAGAGTTCTTCTTAATTATATGATTTATTCGATATAATTACATACGATTAAGAACTGCATATTCAAGTGTACTGTGAAATTTACACTCAGTATATATGTAGGAAATGAAATCATTACAAACATAAAGTGATGAAAGTAATTTTTTGAATAATTTTTGACGATTTCCAAATAAGTCATGGCTTAATAACACATTTCGAAGGTAAAATTTGCATATATTAACAGACAACGAGTTTATGGAAAGGGTATATGCACTTTGAAATTAAATATATGGTATTAAGCTACAAATTTGTCCCTTATTCGGGGTTTTGCGAGTTGCTTCAAAGGTAGCAAACAATTTCTTTCAAGCGAGTCAAGTCCAAGGTAACGAAAATCGATTGTTTAAAAATATGTAGGATTAATTGTGTACTGAAAATCCAATTTTGGTCGCCAGATGCCACTTCAGTTATAATTCTATTTGTCTAATAGTTCGACAAAATCAGTAGTTTGATCAATGTCAATTTTTAGTCATTCAATTTTCAGAAATAATAGAGTTCAGTCAAAATCATTAAAAATCAAAATTTTATACTTTTTTATAAAATTTAAGCCACCTTGATAAAAAATTCAAAAACGATTTGTTCTTAAGGTAAACTCTCCTTCCGGATAACCTTCAGGATATATATTCTATCAATCTTCTTCTCAATGAATATTATAACTTCCCAAATCATAAACGCTTGATTTAAGGATAGAAATTTATCTGAAATAATGAAGTAATCACAAATATATAATAGAAGTTTGTATTAGAATTTTATAATTCTCATCATAAATAAAATACATACAAATGTTAGAAAATTGTTAGAATAACTGTATTATAACACACCTGCATTGCCTCAATAGACTTATTTTCTCAATTAACTTACGAGTTGTGTTGCAATTAGTTGCATTTTTATGTTTGAAATAATTGAATTAAAATAGTACAATTATCTTCAATTATGTTTAACTTCAATTATGAGAACGCTATATCGAATATTTCATTGTGGAGGCCATGTGTGCCAACGTTTTTAAAAACAAATAGAAAATGTGACAGTGAAAACAACAAATTAAAAACCAAAATGAGTAATAAATTTTTAAAAATATTAGCTAAAACAATGAAAAATATGTTTTCCGAAGCTTGGTTTAATTTTATATTCTATATTATGGAATATTTAATATTCCATTTTGTTAAGTATTTTCATTAAATTTAATTAATAACTCCTACCTTCCTAATCTCTTAAGATATTCACTATTTGGTTATTAAATTATTGTAATGTAAACACTTATTAAGGCAGTGGAAACACCTAATGATGTAGTGGAAACACTTTATATTAATTGTGCAAATATTGTCTATTCATCAGTTAAAATCGTAACCCAATTCATGAGTTTCGCACCGTTTTGTCGTCATATCCATGTAATCAATTGTTTGTTTTGTTACATGTGTTTGTTACAGCCACATCCAGTCCTTGCATTTTAACCACTTTTGAAGTTCATTTTTGAAGATGATTAAAGTACGATTTACATAAATTAACTGCTCTCCAATCACTGCTCTCCAATAAACCACAAGCCAGAAAATACTGATATCAGCCTTGACTGTTTGTGTTTTGGTTTATTATCGATAATGTTTTCGTGATATTTATTTCTGTTCAAATATATTCACAAATTCATACAAAAACATACATAGTAACTTCTAAATAACGTGAATTCTGACATTTATTACTAAGCAACACTGTTTTGAGGTCCCAGTGATCAAATTTGAATCAAAATTTCTCTATTTCTCTCATTCTAAATTTTATAATTTACATTGAAAGCAACAAAAATTTTGAATCTCTCTCTCATCTTTAATTTTATAATTTATATAGAAAACAACAATAATTTTGAATTTGACGTGACCATGTCTCTCATGCCCCCAAGCTGTTGATGTGAATCCTCCTATTTTAAATCGTGACTAAATCGTGAGATTTCTGTAATATTTCAATTTTTCAGTAAAAAATTCCGCATTTTACTATAAAAATTTATACATATAACTCACATTGCTTTTGCGTTAATATACTCTATGCTTAGCAAGCTGTTAAAAAAATATAGCCTAACCCAATCTGAAAATCTTGAAACATTTTTTAAATATTTCTAAATATTTTCTGCTTATTTGAAATTTAAATTGAAATTTTCCACGCGTTTTCCAGCCTGTTTGGCTTTCAGTGTGCTTTGAACTCAATATGAGAATTTTGAGAAAAAACACAAAATAATAATTAAGTTCCAGACATTTGACTGACAAGAACTGACAAATTGTTGCCTCGCCTTACACCGCGCCAAAGAAATTAGGAAAAAGCATAAAAAGCATTATTGAAAAAAACACACCTGCACAACAAAATGTCGGGTATGCTTTGTTGTACAAGTACACAAACACGCACATATATACTCGCTAACTAGACGGCATTGGTATGTGTTTGTTTGCTTGCTGCTTCGTTTGTTTGTTTGTTTATATTGCGGTGCTTTGCTATTTTGTTTACATGCCAACAACAACAAATTTAAGAAAACGAAATCAAAAAGCAAATTAAAATGAAATAACAATATAAGAAATACTTAAAATTGTTTATGATGCTTCACAGATTTTTATTTTTTATTTGATAAAGCAGTTGATGTTGATGGCGGTTTAGTCTCTCCTAAAGTGGGGTGCAGACTATCATACTGGTATGTCATACGAGAGAGAAAAACGTCGTATGACACCACAGGTATGATAGTCTGCCACCTTTACCAACGTGTTGGCGTGCTCACCAAAATTTTGGTGAGCAGCTCTCGCATGCGCGTTGTGTATGATAGTCTGTCACCCCTAACGATTCATACGTCATACAAGAGCATTTTTGCCTTGCAAATTTATTGTAAGCAGGTGGAATATGTAGAATTATAATATAAATTTAATATGTTTTATATTATTTTATTATTAATGTATTTATTATTATTATTAAAATTACACTTATAAATTTGTGTTAAATATTTAATTGTATCTTAGTTAAAAAAAATATAAATTTTTACATAAAATTCTTATAAAAAATTAAAATACAATTAAATATTTTATGTAATATATTAAATATTTTGTTTAATTTATTAAATATTTTATTTTCTTTTATTTTAATTTATAAACGATGATTATAAGTAAAATTTTTTTTAAAAAAACATCTATATATAAACATCGTTAAATTTATGATCTAAGCCCAGTAATAAAAAAACATATTGAAAATTGGTCGTAATAACAATTAATTAATAACCTAAATTTAAGATATAATACTTTGTATTCTAAATATGCTTTTCTTTGTTAAAACTTGTTATTAAAATAAAAGAATTTTAAATGTTAATAACCTTTAACTAACAAAAATATGGAAATGATCAAATTTCTTGAAAAACAATGAAGATATATACATTCTTATGTATATATATATATATATACATTATTTGTATGATCTATTTATGAAAAATTTCTTAAGAAACTTTACAGGTAGTGAATGAAATTAACTACGGTCCTTTACTGATCTTTTCATTTTAACTACTGTGCTTAATGACCAATAAACCTAAAAAAAATATGAATATGGATGCAGATAAAGCATTTTTAGATGCTTTCATCGAATGTTAATAAAAGTAATCGCTGTTTGTGGGATGTCCAAAGCTGTGAATATAAAGATCGCAAAAAAAAACGCGGCATATATAAAATATACAAAATTATAATCAATTATAAGCAAAGCACAACCTATACGTTAACTATCAATTTTTTCAATTTTAAAATTTTATTTTAAACACACAAATTTTCACAGCACTACCCGCTAAAGCACTCTTCAAAAATTTTGGCTACTCTTGTGTGTCATACCTGTTCAAATTCGGTCGCTAGAAGAAATTTGAGCAAGAGAGAGCGCAACTCGTATGACATACCAGTATGATAGTCTGCACCGCGCTTAATAGGTGTGTTCTGTTAAAACTGCCTGCGTACTTAATAATTCACTTTAAAGCTAAGAAGCATTTCGCAACAACAACAAAAAAAATATGTTAAGTGGCAAAGTAGCTGAAGCTTCTCAAAATACCGTAAACGTGCACATAAATTAAAAAAAATTTTCAATACTCACACATACTCACACTCACATCAGAAACACAACACTTCTTTGCTCATGTTTAAACATGGAACATGATTGCATATGACGTAAAGAGTTGCTGCTCTGCTGCTCTGCTGCTCTCTTTTTGTACATGCGAGTATAAAGGGCCCATTAGACAGCAACGTTCGTTGTCAACGCACGCTTGCCATTACACAAACAATTTTTTAACAATTTTTAAAACACGCCCCAGATAAAACAACAAATATACTAAAAAATCGCTCTCACATGAGAATTTTTTTCTCCTACTTTGTGAAATGCGAAATTTGTTTGTGTAATAGTAACATTTAAAATTTTAAGAAATGTGTTGACGAAAATCAAAAAATTTTGATATTTCTTCAAACATGCTCGTGTTTTTGCATATACAGTCGGATTTGGTCGGCTTGCACAATTTTATTTATTTTGAGAAATGGAAGCGTAAACATCGTTTAAATGCACGCATGATTTGTCGTTAGCATGCGATGCTTTGCAAATATGAATGAATTTAATTTTAAATATTTGTATTTTCTACCTAGGTAAAATTTTTTAATTTTCAAAACATTTTATTAAGAGGAATTAAAATATTAATAACCTTGGGCTAAAAAAAAATAACCAAACATTAAATTACAATAAAAATTTTGTTTTAAATATTAATTGCATTGTGCATTTACGGAAAATTTGTTATTAAAAAATACCAAAAAAAAAAATTAAATTATATAAAATATAATATACATAAAAATAAATATATAAATTGAAATCATAAAAATAAATATAAATATATAAATTAAAATTATAAATTAAATGTAAAACATCATTTTTCGTAAGGAAATTACGCATAGCAGTCGCTGTCGACACTTCAGCGATTGCTTTACTACTGATGAGTGAACAAATTTTGCATTGTTTGCTGGAGGCGTGTTTAAAAAATTGTTGGTAAATTTAATGTGTAATGGAGAGAGAAGATTTCGTGTGTTTGTCAACGCGCGTTGATGTCTAAAGGCCACTTAAGACAAAACGATTGTTTTTGTTTTTTTTTGTTGTTTTGTATTTTCTTGTTAATTCTTAAAACGAAAACAAATTAAAATACAATATAAAATGAACAATATGTTTAAAAGTAAAGCAATTAAAAGTGAAAAAATTGAATTAAAATACAAATAATTAATAAAAGAGTGAAGCAAAGATTTTTTACATGTGTTTCGAACCTGCCAAGACCAAAGCAAAAATAAATGAAATCAACGAAAGAATAAAATTGAAATTCATTTTCGCCGCTGCTTCTTTCAGGTTGTCAAGACTTTTTTGCATGCATATAAACAAAAGTTTGTCTGTTTTTAGCGGTTATAAAGCCACGGCTACTGCTTTTTAATGGCGTTTAAGCTCGTATACATCAAACTGTGCTAGTACCGGTATGCGTCAGTATGCGTGAGTACGTGAAAATGTTAATTGTTCGCTTCGGTTGGGCAAAGTTTCTTGCTCGAATTTTGCAATTATAAATAATAAAAATTCTTAATTTCCTTGTTAAAATATTTATGCATATGATGTGCGAAAAATATTATTATTAAATAATTAAAAAAATATACGTATTCACTTAACCTATAAAACAATATGAAATAAATTGTTTGTTTTAAAAATATAATGAATACCAAATGATTAATACATAATTGAATTGTAATTACCCGTATTATGATATTAAATTTTATTTGTATGTATTTGCACTTTCAATTCAAATATATAAAATCTTTAACACATAATTTTACTCTATCTTAAGACCTTAAAATTTTTTCATTAATAAAAAGTCAATCTGAATTTCATTTAAAATGTGCTTTCATTAATTAACAGACAGATACAGTTGATATTATAATTTTCTATTCATAAAATTTATTCTTATATTTTTATGGTTATATACATATTTTTTTTTTGCTTTTGTGTCAAATTCTGCTATTGCTATTATTTACTTTTTCTCAAAAAAAAATAATTTTGTAATGATTTTATCTTATCAAGTGGAATCGCCGTCTGTTCTATTTACATCACAGTCATTATTCACTAGTTTATTGCAATTTTTTGCTAGCATTTCGTAATTTGACATATGAGTTTTTTTATATATTTCGTTAGGTAGTTTGTGATAAGCCGAACAATTAATTTGCGATATACGTGACAAAATAAATATTGCAATTTTTTAACCATAACTAAGAAATTGTATCTTTATTATCATAAATGTCAAAATAGATATTGAACAAAGTTGCTAAGCACACGAAAAAGTGTAGATTGACTTTATGATTAAATGTTATGTTACTAACAGAGTAACTATTTATTACTGGTTATGTTAAAGCTTACGTCTGTTAAGTTCGTTAATAGCTGATATTACAAGATCTTGTTGAAAAGTTAGGATTAGAAAAAGTATAGTTAAATATACGAAAAAGTGTAGATTGACTTTATGATGAAATACTATGTTACTAATAGTGTAACTATTTACTACCGGTTATGTTAAAGTTTACGTCTGTTAATTTCGTTGTTAGCTGATATCACAAGATCTTGTTGAAAAGTTAGGATTAGAAAAAGTTTAGTTAAATATAAGAAAAACTGTAGACAGACTATATGATGAAATACTATGTTACTAACAGTGTAACTATTTATTATTGGTTATGTTAAAGCTTACGTCTGTTAATTTCGGTGTTAGTTGATATAACAAGATCTTGTTGAAAAGTTAGGATTAGAAAAAGTTTAAATATCACTTTTGAAAGTTATCTTAAATAGAAAAAAGTAACTATTAAAAATTCTGAAATTATGTTAATTTATCAACATAATAAATTATTTTAATTTATCGATAATAAATATATTTGTTAAAGAAAGTATGGAAAATTAACTATAAGGCAAAATTACTCGTCTTGTTTTGCTTCACAATGATGGCAAAGATGACTATTTAATTATTTGGCATATCTCTATTACGATCCTTTTTGCAAGATATGTGATAGACATTTCATGAATAAGAACTAACAAATTGTGCACTCGCCTTACCTCGCTAGAGGTATTCATATCTAGAATAGTAGATATGATGCCTACATTGCTACAAAGATAGAGCAAATGTCATTCTTATGTTCTTTCTAATGTAACGTATTCACCATTGCACATTGTTTATGAGTTGCTACTTAAAAACTACTACTAAATAAAAACGGAACCAAAGCGGCAAAAACATAAAGTGGAAAATGAATGTGAAAAAGATATTAAAAGTAAGTATTACTTTCGTTTTTGATATCAAAAAGTATTAATAACCTTTTACTTTTAAGATGTATATGTGCGTATGTATAGGAATGGGAATAAATGAGGTAACAGCTCCAAACGGAGCAGAGCACTGCGACCATGGTTGATCTTTTGTTCTGCAACAGACCCTAACCGACCCTAACCTAATATCAAAACGGGAGAGTAGTTCTTGACCCAGTGACCATCTCCTGGCCCAGATCAAGCCTGGGTAATCACAGAGAATGTGACTGGAAGTCTCGTCTGCATCTTAGCAAAGTCGACAATCTATCTCTTTGGACAGAGCCATTTTGTTATGGGTCTATGGCGACCCGTGAAATATACCGCTTGCAACTTCTACTCTGTTCTGCTGAAGAAGAATACCTTACAATAAGCGTAGGGAATGTAGCGCCAGTAGCGATTTTTCTCGGTTGAAAACCATTTATCAATCAGAGACCTATGTGCGTATGTATATAGATGATATATTTTTGCAAGCTTCGATCTCATTTTTCATGTGCTCAATCATTTCACAGCTTTTAAAAATAATATATACTATATAATAGAGCATATAATATAATTGAATCACCAAGGGGCATCTTCTCATAAATTTTTCAAATTTAATTATTATAATTTTTTTTTTAAATATACAAGATACACTGAGTGGAAATTGTTGCTATTTATACAAGCTTTCAATTAAAATTAGCAAATTGCTTGAGTGGGTGAATTTTACACCTTTTAATTATTTTTGTTTTATTTTTTATTATTGTGTTATTAAACAAGGTGTCGATGATTGAATGCAATAAATTGAGGAATTTCTTCTTCGATGTTAGCTAGGAAAGGTCGTATTGGTACTTGAACGAAATATATTATGTCTTAAATTATAAATGAAATACACCGATAAGAAAAATGAAAAAAATAAAATAAAAAAAAACATATGTGCTATTAAAAATAAGATAAAAATTTAACAAATTTTGTGGAAAATTTTAAACAATTTTAAAGTATTTAAAAATAATTAAAAAGAATAAAGTATTTATGTATCTCGCAAAATAAAAAGTACTGAACATTATCTATTTAAATGTTGAAGTCAAGAAAAATGTCATTATTATAAAGCAGAGTAATATTTTTGTAAATTTCTAAGTGAAATATAAACTTAAAAAAGGACTCCGAATTTCAAATTTATTATATAACGACTTAATATGAGATTTCAATTGCGATATTAGAAACAATAAGAAAAATAGAAACAATAACTGAATCGGCAAAAAGTTGTACATCTACAACTACTTCTTAGGTTTTCAACTTTTTTACTATAATACTTTTTTAATATTATTTCTTATATTAATTTTTATTTGCTATAATGAAATTTATATAATGACTCCTTATATACAATATACACTGACAAAAAACACATAAAAAGTAACTACAAATATAAAACACATAAAAATTGCTTTTTACCCTTAAGGTCAATGTTTAAGGTTACTAACATTTCAAAAAGCTTTTTAAGTCGAAATTTCTTCTGTATCGCTAAGTCGGTCTGTAAGTATACGAAGGAGTGGAATATAGACTATAACATTTTAATTTAGGGTTAGTTTAGGGTTGCCAACATAAAAAAATTTGTTGAAATTTAAATTTCTTTTATGTTTAGCACGTTCAATACTTTCTAATTTAGTAGCTTCCATATAAAGTAATTTCAAATCTGAGAAGCGTCTGTCACTTTCAAATCAATTAACAGCTTCATGAATCCAGACAGAAATATAAACTATCTACCGAAATTCTCAAATTTGGAAGATACTTTTGTGGTTCCACTTGCGTTCTGACCGCAGTTGCTGTAAAAAAACTGTTAAAAAATGTTATTAAAGCAACAATTCTTAATAGTGTTTAAATATATGCATTTCTAATACCACACAGAAGAATCATTTCTGATTCTAGAGAAGACTGGATCATTTGTATACATCGGATATAGTATTTGATGTCTTATATCATATCATTATTTTCCAAAAAAAAATAGAATTTAGTAAAGAAATTTAAAATCAATTTAATCCCTGTCGATATCTGATAGATAAATCTAATCTTGAAGATGGTAACACTAAAGCAGATCTTGTTTCCAAGAACCCTTATCGATGGACAAATTTCTAATTCCTTTCCAAACAAAATTATTTGCCATCTATTTATCTTTCTCTTTAGACAAATAGACCTTAAATAGACTTACTGACCTTAAATTTCGTCAATATTCATGCCAGATAATCATGTTATCTTGTAGCAAGTGTAGGCAGCGAAACGTGTAAGCAGCAAAAAGGCTAATGGTTTTCCTAAACGTAAAGTCTAATGTCAATTAATTAAACTTGAGCTATGGCGAAATGGCACATAATAGAAAACCTTAAGTACTGGAAAGAGACGCAACTCAGCAACTACTAAGTAAACTAAGAAGACAACGAAATTTATTTTATGATCTAGAAAAGTCTCTAATTTACACTCTATCGTAAATAGAGAGCATATCAATATTCTCACCTAGTTTCTGACAGGGCCCATTTCAATAAAATGAGGCATTGAGGCTTTTTGAAACCAGTTTTAACCTTTTTAACCTAAAACCATCTAACAAAAATGGTCTTTTCAGAGTCCAATATCTTCCACTTTTGTAAACTGAATGTTGAAATGTTGAAACAGATTTTCTATGAAGGTCCGAAACTAATCATTAGTAGATTTGTAAATATGCTCAAATTTATCAAAAGCTTGATGATCGATTACAATAACTGGGGTTCTCACAAAATACCATCTGTATCGCCGTATATAGTACTTCCCATTTCTTTAATTATTAATATAATGATTATTATTACCAAACCCAACTCAATCGAGGTCTTAAAGAATATTGCTGAAATGCTGCAAGAAACTATTGAAGTCTCATTAATTTTCAAATGTAATCAATTGTTTTCTGTGGGACGTAGCGACATATGCAGGTTAAATTTAATTATGTGTAATTTTCAATTTCTTTGTTCTCCTGAAATATTTCTACTTACCAACACTCCATGAGCCATTGGTACTGGCAACGATATAATCAGTATCACCGTCCACAAGGTAAAAATAGCAATTTTGGTTATTTTCTCTGTGCGTAACATGCGTGATCGTATCGGATGTACCACAGCCAAAAATCGATCTATTGACATCAAAACCAGTGTGTAAATGCTTGTAAACGCCGTCACCACAATTAGGTACTGCACAATACGGCACCAGAGATCTCCGAAAGGCCAAATATCTGTAACATAATCTGCAGCTGTGAATGGCACACAGAAGACAACAAACAATAAATCCGCAATTGCTAAATTTACAATCAACAGATTTGTTGTTGAGTGCATCTGTTGATTCAGTAGCACCACTAAAATAACCAAAGTATTGCCAAAAAAGCCAGTCACTGCAATGATGCCAAAACAGATGGGCACAATTATGGATACGAGGCTTTGTATTTCGCCATAGAATTCAAGAAATTCCGTGTCATTTTTGATCGCCGAAAATGTTGTGTTCGGGTTGCTGTTGCTATTGCTGTTGCTCGTCGTGAAGCTGCTGCTGGTGGAAAAGTCAATATAATCGTCGTTTTTGTTATTGCTGCTGATGGTATGGGCAGCGACGAAATTGTTCAGCAGCATGAGAGTCGAATTGTTTAAATTAGCCATGATGTGGTAGTGTTGCAAATGTTCGTAAAAAGAGTTTGGTGTTTTTTAGTGGTGGGAACTTTTATTAAAAAATCCGTTGGTTTAGTTTTGGCCAATTGTGCAGGTATCCAATTCAAATAATTCATAAATTAAATAAAATTAAAATAAATAAAAAATATTGTTTATATGTTTCACTATTGAAAATTTATGTATGGCAACATTTTTAACACTGTGACATGTTTGCTTTACAATAATATTTTGCTAATAATTTTTATTTTTTCATAAAAATATTTTCAGTTCATGTGTGAATACATATATATGTTTGTTTATATTTTATTTATTAATAAAAAATGTATCATTTTTTGTAACTAAATTGTTGATTGTTTATTATTCGTTTTATTACAAGCATACAATAATATGTTATTATTTTATTTTTATGAATTATATTTCACTAATTAATTTGTTTATATGGCAGCAAAATGTGATAAATAATTTCTACATTTTCACATTTTTTTCATTATGGTCGTTTTTTGTATTTAACTTTTATTAAAAGTTTTGCATAATTAAATCAAAGTTTTAGTATTTCAATTGCAGTTTTAATTACAAATGTGTATATTAAATACAGTAAAAATATATATTCGGAAAGTTAATAGAATTTAAACTCAATTATAATAAATTTTGTTTGCTAAAATATTTACATTTTATGATTGTTTACCAAAATTATATTAGTTTACCCTTTTTAAATTAATACTTGTAGTTTAATTAGATAAATAACATAATTTATTTACTTTAACAACTGTTTGAATATAATAAACACCGTTTAAAAAGAATTTTAAGCAATTGATTTAAAAGTATTTAATATACTGAAGTAGACTCTAAACTGATTTTTTACTAGCTTATTATCTGCATAAGGAACTACACAAAATTTTGATTCCAAACTATCACAAATATACAATAAATTATTAATTATATTAATTATAATTATTTTTATATATATTTCTTATTGTTATTTACGTTTTGAATATATTATTCAATTAT
>NC_051847.1:220846184-220858801 GCF_002237135.1 Teleopsis dalmanni
TTGTTTGATACCCTTTACCCGGCAAATAGCCCAACCCGGCAACCAACCGACGTGAATCTACCTACAGAAATCCAATGTGAATGTAACAAATTAAATCATAAATTGAATTGAAATTTTGTAGTTTAGATTTTGAATTTTCGGTTTGATGATGTATCTGTGCTTTTCTTTGCAGTTTGATTACGATGCTGAAGGCACATTGCAGTATGCGATGTGTCAATTTATGCAGAACGAATTCGTCTCGCATTCCGCGTACCAAATAATATTCCTATCCAGTTCGTATCTGCTGCCATTGATGATAATTAGCGGCCTGTATGTTCGTATGATAATGCGATTGTGGCGACAGGGTGGCGTCCGTATGTCTGTGGAATCACAACGCGGTCGCAAACGCGTAACGAGACTTGTGGTGGTTGTGGTCATAGCATTCGCATCATTATGGCTCCCGGTGCAGGTGCGTATGAAAAGTTATGCTCAGATACGGGTATATAATTTTTGATTTTTCCATATATAAACGAGTAGCTTATTTTCGCGAAATTTAAGTATACAGGATGGGTTTTTTTTTAAATTGTAAATTTCATATCGAAAAATGTTCGTTTTTGTGTAATTAAGATATTATAATTTCATATATAATTTCATCGTTTAGCTCATATTAATGTTGAAGGCATTCAAAATTTATCAAACCAACACCAAAACGAAGGTGATACTACAAATTGTGGCACAAACACTGGCCTATACGAGCTCCTGCATTAACCCTGTACTCTATGCATTCCTATCGGAAAATTTCCGCAAAGCTTTTCGCAAGGTAAGTACAGTTAGAAGTAGCGGAAAAGTAATAATTTTATTGGTTTTCTTTTATTACTTGAATTAAAATGAACAGAATAAAGAGTAATTTAATCTGGCTAGTCATATCTGAGTAATGGCTGCTCATATCTTAGTAAGATATATAGATAATAACTAATGAGACAAATCTATATGCATATATATATATATTATTTATATAAACAACATGATGTAAAATAACGAAGACATATAGAAATGGGATCTTATAGTTCCCGAAATATGAATATTACTAATTAGTTTAAGAAGACTAGGTGCAATTTCAATAAAATAAAATAAACAAAAAAATGTTCGTGAGAGGCATATATACTTCGAAACTATACAATCGATTTAATGAAATTTTTATAGCAAATTATTATGTAAAAATAAAAATGTTGCGCTATATATGGTCCTGGTAAAGTGCACTAGTGTGGGGGTTAACCCAAAGATGAAAGGAACATATTTTATACAAAATTACAAAAAAAAAATCAAATAATTATAATTTTAAACAATGAAAGTTTAAATATTGCAACTAAATATATTTATTTATTTATAAATAAATATATAAATAAATGCAACTAAAAATAAAATTGATGAATAGCGTAACAAACGTTTAATTATTAAGAGAATTACGCTAACAACATGCAGTATAGTTGAAACACCCGAACAACGTAATGCGGACTTTCAGGCAATTTTTGTGTGTTGTAATAAATTTAGTAAATTAAAAACAAATTAGGATTTAATTGTATATTTTAAGTGTAGTGAACAAAAATAATGCTACTTAATACTAAAACAAAAGAGAAGCGCATTCAAATTCTGTTGATTTATAGAAATAAATGTTTATGGACTAAATATATGCAATATCAATATTTTACCTTTAATATAGTTGCATTTATTAAAATTTTTAAAATATTTTTTTCCTAAATTACATACTTTGTTTACACGTGCAGAAATCAATCAGCAGATTTTAAGTGGCTTTATTATATTAAAAATTAAATTTCACCCAAACTGTGAACTGATCTCTGAAAATAGTATCTAGCACAAATGCTTTATATTTCGAACTCATTTTGAAAGTCCATAAAATATCGTTTTTGTACCGGTCTGCCACTCGAGGTCATTCGTTGTAAACAGAAATGATTTACTCGCCGAATTTACAACTTCAACATTTAACATTTTTGCAATTTTTTGAAGGCAATTCAGCTGCTTTTCGTTATAAAATATTTATTACTAAATTCGTTTATATTTGCAACCCAACCTATAAACAAAACACGTCTTTTCTTTTAAATAAGTAATTATGCAGTAAATATAAAATTGATTTTGCTAATTTTTATATTAAAAATTTTACGCATTCAAAATCGGAGAAAATTTATGTGTACAGTAATCTATAAATTATATTGACTATACACCTCACATCAAATTGTTGAAAGGGTTGCATTCAGCGATGAATGATTCAAACAATCAGATCTTAGATCATCCATTGAATAATCAATAAGCTTATGAGGAATACACAAATTAGTCAGTGAGGTGGGTGAGACTCTACAGAAACCCCACAGTTTTCAAAGAGTAAAAATGCCCAGATGCACTAACTCGGAAAAGGCTCAACATAAGATATTTTAATACAAATAATTAAATATATATTTTATTAAAAAATTGATCTCATTATCGAAAGAACTCCTCCTGAGCATTTTTTTAACTGAAGTGGCTATCTTATGATTAACTGAATCAAATTTTGTAGAACAATGAATATTGTAGTTGAAATAATTTTATATATAATATAAATAATAAATTTTACAAGCAATGAATATGTAATTAATTTAGTATCAGCCATTTTTTTTTCTACCTGCACTACAATCAGTCAAAAATCAATGATTATTATACATGTTTAAATGACATACCCCGTAGATATAACAGTCTTTTGATAGGTTTACTTACTGTGAACTAGGGAAACATTCTAGAAGATTAGAATGTTTCTGTCCATCTGTCGCAGCTGTGGGGAAAACGATGAGACTGCCTCACATCTACTATGTTTTTCTTAAGGATTTAGACCAATTACAGGACCTGACACTAAATAGCATTTTGGGGTTCGCCAAAGGTTCGAGGTAGTTTTAAACCTCGAGTTTTTTCTATATATACGGTAACACAATGGGCCAATAGGTCTAAGTCTATTCACTAAGGATCGCCGGTATAACCTAACCTGAGCTATTCATATAAAGATGCTAATAATTGTCATTATTGGAAAAATGAAGTTCCTAAATACCTCTTCAAGTTATATATATAGTATTTGTTTTCTCTTATGTTCGACGTCTACAATCTGATTCAAAAATGCTACTCAACTTCCTTTTGTAGCACTAAAGTCCTGTCTGTTTAAGTTTTGATCACACTCACTACTATGCTAACTGCTAGAGTTAAAAATACCAGAAACTATAATTAAACAGAGAATCTTTTCTCACCTGTAACATCAGATCCATTCAGATCTTTTCAAGTTGCATTACTTGTTCGTATCTTGTAATTTCACGTTTTGGTGAACCTCATGATTTGGTGATTAATCAGCAGATGAGTTTTCTTTCTTTTTTTGTAAGTTTATGCAAAAAATAATGTTTATATAGTACTACTTTAAAATAATTCAGTACTTCTAGATATCTCATCGACGTATAAGGTAAACCATTTTGGTAAATAATCAACTTTCAATCTCGAAATGTAGACAAAGCTGTTATAGATTGATTCGATTCACCAAAGCGATATCTTTGATGTTTTTTTTCACTTCGCTATGAAAATCTTGACAAATTTTATACTTTTCACACGCTACATAATGCATAAGTTCGTTCCTAGTATCTCAACATATACTCGTATCTAGAAAATGTACGAATATTGAAAAAATATCAATGTTTTATTTATTCAAACACTATTTGATGTTATAATAAACTGCGCGGATCTTCTATTTACCACTAAAACTGAACCAGCGAATTTATATTCCCAAGTTTATGAATTCATTGGCGATTGGCAGCAGATGTTTAAGTCGTAAAGGAATAAATATTTTTAATGCTTTTTTCGACATATGAAATTGTTAGCATTTTATTCGAACGACTTAAGTGCGAAAAACATGTTTCCACGAACGAGGCACTTCTATGGGACTGGTAGATCAGAGACGACGCAGTGGGTGATCGCGCGTTTTCACATGAAAAAGTAGTAAAAATTTATTTATGCAAAAATATAATAAAATTTAGAGAGCTTAAAATTTCTTTCAAAAAAAAATATATCTACAATAATTAAAAAATTTAAAAAAAAATTCCTATAATGAATTTGTTTATTTTATTTATATTTTTTTATTTACGCTGTCCGAATTAATAACACAATTATGATCAACTGATTGAAAAATTTTCGATATTATTAGAAAATTCATTTTCTTTTTGGCAACACTAAGCACAATAAAAATGAAAATCAATTTTGTAATGGAAAAATTTAAATAAAATAATCCTATTAGAAAGCAATAAATTATCATCTTCAGAAATAATGAAAATTTGAACTTAACTTAATTGAAGTTATGTGAGATAGATGGAAAAAGAATTGCTTTAAAATTATTTATAATTTATGTAATATTGATATATGATATTTCACTAACCTTTAGTCTCACAATAAAAAATCTTTTTTCAAAGAACTTCTATATTTTTTCCAAGTTCTATCTCGAAAATTGGAACTTGTATTATATTATATTATTATATGTATTTGTCTTGAGAAAATACTTAAAACCTTTAAAACCGTTATTATTATTAAATAATAGGCATCCCGACCTAAAAGATCCATTATGGGCCTAAAGGCCCAACTAAGAGAATTCTGGACTATTTATAAATCTTGTAATTGCTGTGAGCTTAATTTTACCTACTTGATTTGGGATTTAGATTGCGCATCCAAGGACATGTTCTGATGTTTCCATCTCCTCATGACAAAGTCGACAGGAGTGACTCTCTAACACACCTATAATTTTCATGTGGTAATTAAGTCTACAGTGTCCTATAATTAGTTCAGTGTAGATTTTAATATCGTTTCTGTTAAGGCCAAGGATAGCATCAACTTAGATTTATTATACATATACGTATATAGAATTACCTATTTTGTGCTTTTGAAAGAGAACGTTATTGCAACACGATATTAAGATTAAAATTTTAATTAAACTCTTATTACACTCTTTTTGAAGCAATTTTCAACGACCTCTTGACCACATGATAATAGATTAGTGATACCCTGACAGATGTTTCCCTTTAATCCATTGAAATCTTTTGATCTTTTCTTTTGAAATCTTTTGTAACTTCTCCAAAAAATTTCCAGTAGTGACAAATCATGTTAACTTTGTAGCTAATTCATATCCACGTAAAGTAAACGAGACGTCCAGGAAGTTGTTATGTAATAAAGCCAATATAGGAAGTGTTATGCAGCTTATGTCGCCTCCTATTGAAACCACATATGTTTCAGATCCTTTCTTGAATTGAACTCAGTGCGATAGTGTTAAAGCTATAGCCATATTAGTTGATGATTTTTCTCACTCATTCGTCTTTTTCAAAGAGTAAGGCACATGTTTGTCTCCAGAACAAACAGTTACAAGTTGAAGAGGTATTGATTTTTTCATCCCAGATATGAGAATATGCCTATATTTTCTATATAAACTAAAGAATATGTGACATTAAGTATTTCAAATCTGAAAAGATAGACGAACTAACTTTTCAACTTCAATGTTACACTAAATATAACTAAAATATAAACACTGATATGAAAATAATACAGTTATAGAACTTATTTAACTAACTGTGGGTTGTGGGCTGTGAAAATAAAAAAATAACTGAATTAATTACTTCTATTGAGTATAGTTAACGTATTTAAATCAAAATTTAAAAAAGGACTTCTTCAGCTTTTAAATTTTGTGTTTTATGCAACAAGACACGAAGGACGCATAAAATGGTATTAATTTTTTTAAGGATACAGTGAAGGGCAGAACAAATAAATAAATATTTAGAATACATAAACAATAAGTAAAACAGCAGAAAATAGAAGAAACAACAACTAAACAATATATACCAAATTAGCAGTAAAAGCTGCAGCATTAATTCTTACCGCATTTTATGCAAATAGGCCCCGAATAAGGAGCCGGAATTTAAATAAAGAAATTAAAAGACGGAAAAAAGTAATAAAAAAGAAAAAGAATATTTGGAAATAATGACTTTGTGACACCCTACTCTTTCATAATGAAATCACATATAAAATATTTTTAAGGAATTAAACACTATACTGCATTCATTAGATATAAGATTGTTTATTTAATTGATTTATATTAATTTTAGTTAATTTAGTAAGACTAAGAACAAAGACTAAGTTCCAGGAATAAGGAATATTGAAAGGGGGCGAAGTTCCAGAGAGGGTTTAAACTATACATAAGTGTAGTTAATACCTTCGCACAAACTCTTGTCTACTCTGTTAAGGAGTAGACAAGAACTCACTATCGTGGTAGTAAATTTCAAAATAAAATGACAAGATTTTTGAACTTCAGCAAATCCACAGTTCATGTATTTACTGGAGCACTACTGAGGTACTGCAGCCCAATACCTCAACAGTGTCGTATTTGTACAAGTACATGTATCCCAATGAAGAGGAGGCAGAGTCTAACAATCTCTTTGTACATATGTTTTGATCTAGGTCTACAGACAAAACGACTACAATGTTTTGGAGGTCTTGTTTTTTACTAACGTAGCAAAGTGGATTTTTTTCCTTGACTTCAACCGGAAGACAGAATTATTATGGATTTAAATAATATAAGTACGTGTGTCGAAACTATATATTAGTCTCAGCAACCGTTGTTATCTCCGTGTGTTATGGAAACGCATCAAAATGGGCAATAGATGACACTGAGTAGACGTGTTTATAGTTGTATCAGCACACGTCCTAACAACTAAAACATTAATCCATTTTTTTGTCCTAACATGAAACTAAAAAGATCAAGAAGACTCTCTGTTCTTTTACTTATTAAAACTTCATAAGTCCATTCAAAAATTCATTAAACTACTTCTACTGGAATGTACCGCCTCAATAATGAAAAAAAATGTAAGTAAAGAAATTAAACCAAAGCAGAATTAATAGATTTTCTTCTTTTTTCACTTTTCTTTGCTTTACATAAGCAACAAATTAAATGGAAATTCTTTCGAAAGTCTAAGTCCGTCGTGCCGGTGCCACACCCACTGCGACCACTGCTTCTCTTGTGGCCATTAATGTTATGCGTCAATTTTTCATTAATTTCAGGTCACACTCTACGAAATGTTTAAATATTCTTTAAAGATACTTTCTTCTGGAAACTTCTCCTTTCGTTTTAATTTTTCTGTTCCTTTCACTTGATTTCTTTTCTTTCTTAAATTTGATTCGCTTTTAATTACTTTCTGGCATAATTTTAGGCTTTTAATTACGGCACGGTCACCACTTGCTGATTTTGTAAATGCCCGACGTTTAATTTGTATTACTAATTTTGTAATTTGAGTTTTATACTCTCACCTCCTCCTCCGGCTCACTTTTCAATAAATAAAATCGTTGAACTTAAAGGCGAAATTGTATTTTCAGCAAGCAACAACAAAAATGGCATTGCATATTTATGGGCGTCAATACGGCATGTAATGCGAAACATATAAAATATTCTTATACCGTCTACTTCAGTGTAATTTATTTTGCATACAAATTTTATTTAAATCACTTAACGTTAACGATTGATATATTTGTCAAGTCATTAAAACGTAATTAATTACAATACTTTAATTAATTTTAATTGCTGTAATGGCTTAGTTGTGCCGATAATAATACCAGAACCAGCAGCTACAGTCACAGGAGCAGCGGGAGAAGCCAAACTCAATAGGCATTGTACAGGCGTAATAAATATAAAATTGTTTCCTTTAGCCATAAAACAGTGCCATTCCCGCAATGTGCATAGTTCTATTTTCAAGCTAATCAAATGCAAAACTGATGGCCAACGATTTTAGAGTGTGGCGTACAATTTCAGGATGTCGATTCTGCTGATGCCGCCGAAGCTGCTTCTGGTGGTGCAACAACAGCGAGCATCTAAGTAACGAACTTTGTGGATACAACATTGACAGCACATTCAGTCTCTAATTGAATACTGACATGACTTTCCTATATCACAACTCTTTGATCTGGATACTCGTACGAGTACGAGTCTGCAAAAATATGTGTATATACCGCTGTGTAAAAATATACGAAGCATTCGGTTTGCGGCTATGAATGTGGCTGGAATGGATTTATACACTGGTTCATACCTATCATGGCAGTGGCAGCAGCGTTTATAATGCACTCATGTTTTATTCAGCAATACTTTTAGCGCAAATTTGCGCTTGGACACTTTATTGCCTTTTAGAAAAATGGCAACTCGCATAAAATATTCGAAGCATTTATTGTTTTTCCATTTTACTTACAAACATAGTTTCGCAGTTTTTCAGTTTTTCAAAAAAAAAAAAAAATTTCTAATAAATTTCGCACGCCACTTTTTCTATACTAAGTACGTACATGCAATTTCGAATTGTTATTTCGATTGACTAGAAATGAAATGAAATTTCTAACAAATTGAAATTTATTCTATATGCTTTGATTTTCACTTTAGACGAAATTCTACACTACTTATTTGATACATAAACTTTGACTTTTCAAAGCAATAATATCATATATTTTAAGCTGAGCTAAAGATCTTAGGTCTTAGCACTTTTAATGCCCTAAGCTAGTTTACTACCACGTCTCTTATCTACTATCGAGATCCACATAAATAAAGCTCTCAGTGCCAATCTAACTATTGATGTCTGTGTAAAATATATGCAACTGTTCTCAACGACACCGCCGGTTATCATGCACTGCTCAATATGATCTAATATATCTCGCACATCTGAGTTTACTATTTACGTAAAGTAAAAGGAAGTGATAAGTAAACCCTACTTAAAACCTTAAAAGTGCTAAATAAGATTAATACGATTAGACGTAAAAAGACTTAATGAAAAATTATTTCCTGAATGTAATGCACCTTCATTTCTGTTACACTGGGTAGTCGCCATAATTTACCCACCATTAACGCCGCTACTATGCAGAGCGATTCCATGAAATCGGAAATATTGATGGCTTTAGTAATGGAAACACTGTTCCCACAATAATGAGAATATTAAAAGAGAAAACAAAATATGCCAAAAAGAAACGTATAAAACAATTTTAGGAACTATTCACGGTTTTTTTCAATAAGCCGTTAGTAGGAGTAGGACAAATTATGGAATGAAGTCAACGACTATAGTCTATGATTATGGTTTAAGTTTATAGTTTATTGGACTGTTGTGACTGCCTGTTGGTAGTGTTGACGCTCTTAGCAGCCGCTCATGGCACGGTGGCTAACCCGGTATGCTCGCCTGTTTTGGGCTGTAATTTTTTTAGTGAAAAACATGTCACGGTTTTTTTTTTTGTTGTTGTCTATAACGATTTTCCAGTTGCCAAGAATCCCACCCCAAAACCGGCGTAGCCACCGTGCCGGGCTCGCCAACGTGCCATGAGCGACTTCTGAGAGCGTCAACACTACCAACAAGCAGACACAACAGGACATCGTACCTGAACATTAATGAATATATACAATTTTTAGACTTTAAGTATCTTCTATCTATCTATCTATATAATTTTGATCTTTTTGTTGATGTTGATGTTGATATAAATCTAAACTTGTAAACTGAGTCAGTCTGATATAAATGTATACAAACTTAATATAGAAATTTAGATTCATATTAACACAGACAATAAGATTAGGATTTAATAGATAGGTATATAGATGGTACTTTAAATCAAAGAATTATATATAAATGTTTAATAACTAAAACATTTTCCGAAGAATTTTTATGATAAGTAAATATACCCTGTATGGTTAGCAAAACAATTAAATTAATTGAAAATGTTTTATTACAGTACATTACGATTTACTACTTTTTAAATTAATACTAAAATAGATCTATAAATTTTTGATATAAATTTTGAATATACTAATTTTAAACACTTGTATCCCTATTGACCGTGTCCTTAAACGTAATGACATAATGTAATGCTTATTAATGAAACAAATAATTGTTTCATTTAATTGGTGCATGTATCTATAAATTGCATGTATTGACCCATATCTGTACGTGTTACAGATATTTCTATATATTGTGTGTATTTATTGTGAAATACTCGTATACAATCGAATCATTTATAGATACAAACAAATATAGTATATTAAAGTGGCGTCAATAATGAATTCCAAACAAATCTGCATAGAAGCTGTGTTCGCTTCTTCTCTCTGCAGAGTTGCAGAGTTGCAAAGATGGCATTATTGAATTATTCTATACATAATAAATGATTTTTGAGGGGAGCATGCGAAGGGCATATCCCTCAAGTATAAACTCCCTAAAGTCACATTTACTACTCATTTCCTGCATAAGACGATAATGAGTGAAATATTTCAAATGTAATACTGATTTGATTCAATTTGATTATGATTCATGCTGATTATGATTATGATTCCGATAATCATGATGAAAGTTAAATATTTTCGCTAATCAACAAAATTTTGGCAAGTCAATCAAAGCGAAATGAGATACATAAATCATTTATGAGGAATTTCGAAATAAATGGTTTCGAGCCAAATTCACACACAGAAATGAGTAAATACAAATAAAAGTAGTCGCAAGGGCATGTCGACGCCCTGGTAGTATGTACTACGTTAGCAGTCATCAGCACTCTCAACAGGATAACAGCAGCAGTAGGGCGGTCAGCTACTGTTGACCCAAAAGGACTTGAATAATTGAATATCAAATCTAATCCTTCAAACTTTACGCACAACTTAAGTTCTATCGAAATATTAATGTATGTATGTATGTATGTATGTGGGACTTGGGAAAAATGAAAATGGAAAGAAAACTTTAATGATGAAAAGCACAAACAGTGGCGAAGAAGCACAGCAAAACAAGTTGTTGCCGGTCAGTTTTGTTAATTTAGTCAAACATTGTTTGTTGCTGTTGTTATTGTTGTTTGTTGAGCAGCAATTGTTTGCTCATGTAGACAAAATGACACATCATTAATCAGACATTAACGCTGCATATACTATACACCAAGTTTATCCACAAAGTGTTTACAGGTCTGTCAGTTAAAGTGTAGAAAGCGTTAGTTAAGCATTGTGTCAATTTTTTCTTTAACTATGTCATTTTTTTTTGTTTTGTTTCCTTGTAAATTATTTCAATTCATTTTATCCACAACTTTTATGCCTTTACAGGTTATCCCGTGTTCTGAAATGCCACCGAATTACACGCTACAACAGGAATTGCCACCAGCGAGAAGGACATCCTACGCCAGGACATCGACTACGGGCTTATGAGCTACACACAATCGGCAGGTATAGAAGCAACAACAACAGCAGCAAACGTAAAGTACTGCACTGGCTGGGTATGTTGTTGCGGTATTAATAAATTACGAGGTAGAAAACAATACTAAAACCGAAAATATTAGTCAAAACAAGCAGCGAATATAATAGATATAATAAACCAAAATATACGAGCATTACGGAAATATTTTGGTATCTGCACATTGTTTTCATCATTCCCGTCTCTTTATTTGGTTAATAAGGCAGTTGCGGTGCTGCTGGCGTTGTTAATTAACACTTTAGCTACTTTCTGTGTCGTTTTGTTTGAATGGTTAATCTGTCCGTCTGTCCAGCTGTCTGTCTGTCTGGCGATGAATTTCACAGTTAATCTGTCTACGTACTTCCACAGTTGTTTGTGCTGCTAGCGCAACTTTTGCACAACAAATACGATCCCATAAACACAGCTGGTATACATAGAGCAGGCAATGGTTATCGCAATGTGGACACATTATCCTTGCGTCCGTCATCCTAGTCAGCGTCGAGACAAAACAAGGGAAATAAAGGAAAAAAATAACAAAAATTGATTTATGTATTGACATAAAGCATATAAAAAATAAACGGCGACTCATCAATATATTAGTGCATGATTAAGTGAGTTCAAGGATAATGTTCATAATGAACTTGTTAAGTTTGAATAAAATGATGGAATTGATTTTCTTTATAAATATTTACAAATATACCAATACAAAAGTACTTATGTATGTAGTCTTCTTTCACAGTATCGTTAAGGAATCGTAAGTTAAAGATAATTCAACTAATTTAACTTAGTTAAGCGCATTCATTGTATGTTTATTTTATTAATTTTTAAATCTATTAGCAAATTTACTTCAATGTTATAATAAATTTAGGTGTAGTTTAGTGAATAAACTTAATTCAAACAATAATAAAAGCATTCAAATAAGAATATTGTTTTATTTATTAAAAAAAAAAATTCTTAGTACTTAAAGGAAAATAACCCAAAGAAGTTAGTCACTTAAATATATATACAATACTTTATCTGTTTAAATCAATTTTGTGGTTTATAAGATTTGGAAATATGTAGTTTAAACAATTTATGAGATCATGTAGGAGTAGGTTCCTATAACCCTGTTGTTAAAAAATCGAATTATAAGATACTAATTAAAGTACTGACTATGGCAGTTACTCAATAAATTATTTAAAAATGTAACAAATAAAAAACTCCTACAGTATGAAAACTTAAAAACTTAGTATCCTGTCTCATTTATGTAGAGAATTAAATCAAACAAATTTCGAAGAGATTTTAATATAATTCACTAAATTTTCTTCGTTCATTCCTAACCTAGTTAATACGCTTAAGATATAGTAACTATTCAAACAATAGAAA
>NC_051847.1:220858901-220867374 GCF_002237135.1 Teleopsis dalmanni
CCGGGTCGTTGCAATAAATTTGTTTTATTGACTAGTTCGAAGCTGGTAAACCAATGAGTGGAAAGTAAAAGACCGTTTGCTTTTATTATTTAAAATTTATTTAAAGTTTTCTTAAATAACTTATTCTAGTCTTGATTCTACTCAGTAAGTTTTATCCAAAGACGTCAGAACATCAAAGGGTTTTTCCAAATCTACGTAATTAGTTTCTAGCCAAAGACGTCAAAACATCAAAGGCGTTTATAAAATCTATTCAATAATTTTTACCCAAAGACGTCAGAACATCAAAGAGTTTTTTCCAAATCTACGTAATTAGTTTCTAGCCAAAGACGTCAAAACATCAAAGGCGTTTATAAAATCTATCCAATACCTTCTACTGATTTATTAAGCCTTAGCGTCGAAACACCATGGGCTTCTAAAAAGGGACTTAGCGCTGGAGTAGTGATCTACTCACTTCGGTGTGCCGGTGCTAAGTGATCTTTCATATAAAATCTCCGCTATTTATATACGACACTTTGCTTTGCTTAAATGCACGCACAACCGCACAAGTGTAATTCGCGGTTGGCTTTGTTTTGCTTGTCGTGTGTGCGTGTGTTCGCGGTTGGCTTCGTTTTGCGTATCGTTTGTGCGTATGTTCGCGGTTGGCTTTGTTTTGCGTGTCGTTTGTGCGTATGTTCGCGGTTGGCTTTGTTTATTTGTTTAAATATATAAATCGAGTTTTATCCAGACGATTTTTAATAAAAAATAATAAGTTTTATGTAGGGCGGAATTTGTACAAAATTCCGTCCTTACATTTCCCTCCTTCTTCGGGGGATTTGAACTCGACTACTTCGTTGAATGGTTTCGTGTCCGCTTTCTAGGATTCCTAAAAACTTTGAGGAATTCATCTTGATGTGTACTGGTGTAATCCTGCTCACGTGGTACATCTGGACTTTGAGTTTTCGACTCTGTGTTGAGTTTTAAATTTCGCAGACGTGGTACATCTGGACTCTGACTTTTCGACTCTGGGATGAGTTTTAAACTTCGCTGACGCGGTACTTTTGGACTCTGACTTTTCGACTCTGTGTTGAGTTTTAAACTTCGCTGACGCGGTACTTTTGGACTCTGACTTTTCGACTCTGTGTTGAGTTTTAAACTTCGCTGACGCGGTACTTCTGGACTCTGACTTTTCGACTCTGTGTTGAGTTTTGAATTTCGCTGACGCGGTACATCTGGACTCTGACTTTTCGACTCTGTGATGAGTTTTAAACTTCGCTGACGCGGTACATCTGGACTCTGACCTTTCGACTCTGTGATGAGTTTTAAATTTCGTAGACGTGGTACATCTGGACTCTGACTTTTCGACTCTGTGATGAGTTTTGAACTTCGCTGACGCGGTACATCTGGACTCTGACTTTTCGACTCTGTGATGAGTTTTAAATTTCGTAGACGTGGTACATCTGGACTCTGACTTTTCGACTCTGTGATGAGTTTTAAATTTTCCTGACGCTGTACATCTGGACTCTGACTTTTCGACTCTGTGATGAGTTTTGAACTTCGCTGACGCGGTGGTACTAAGCACCTACAAGGTGTCTGCTCTTGTAGATTTTCTTGCTGGGCTTTTAAATAATCTCGAGGTTGTACGCGTCGTGTCGTTATGCTTGACTTTGGTAGTGATGCTGAAGTCACATTTCCAGTTATAAATGCTGTTGCTTGCTTAGCGGTTGATTGGTTCTGAGGCTGATTCCTTCGTTTCTGATCAGGAATGGACGACTCGAAGCTTAGACTATGGATAATTTTATCCCGTGCTGGCATATTGGGTATGCTTCTCATTGTATTTTGTACCACCATCGCTTGAGGGGACTCGACTATCATGCGCCCTACGTTCACTTCACGGACACGATTACGGCTCACTTTATCCTGTTCTGTACTTAGTTCTTCGAAGTCATCGGCAAGTGTTGTTAATTCATTTAGGCTTGTAAACTCTGAACGTTTAATGTACATCCGGTAGTCTGCCTTCATGTTTCGATACACCCGCTCCAATTGCGAACCTGGATCCATGCCAGTGTGACGCATTAGATTTATAATGTCAAGTGAGTAATCCTTGAAACTTTCTTTTGTCTTTTGTAGTCGTGTTCGTACCTCATTTTCTAAGTTTTCGAAATATCTACATGATATGAAGAATTTGAAGAAATCTTCCTTGAAGCTTGACCAGAGGAGCCAAGGTTTATGGTTGTTACGGTACCATCTTAATGCTTTGTCTTCAAAGAGTATTGGCATCATCTTGGGAATTAGATTAACATCGATACTGTACATAGCCGCCAGTTCCTCTATGTGATCGATGAAACCTAGTGGATCCTTACCACCGTCATATTTACAGGACCACTTCTGTACCTCTTCAACCATCTGAAGGTAGGAGCGCACTGGAGGATTTATTGAACTTCCACATGTTCCTGGTATTCCTCTCGATCCCACCGACATTATTCCTTCTTGTGATATTTGTTAATATCTTATCCTCTGGATCTTAAATTTCCATTCGAGCCTTGACCACTGTGATTTGACCAATCAGGTCCCTGGTAATTATTTTCTTCCCACTTGGAATACTATCGAACACAAGTCCCTGCTCGGGCGCCAATTGTAACGACACGGATTCGTCGTTTTAATTTGCTGAGGTATCACTCAGTCGCGGTCCGGGTCGTTGCAATAAATTTGTTTTATTGACTAGTTCGAAGCTGGTAAACCAATGAGTGGAAAGTAAAAGACCGTTTGCTTTTATTATTTAAAATTTATTTAAAGTTTTCTTAAATAACTTATTCTAGTCTTGATTCTACTCAGTAAGTTTTATCCAAAGACGTCAGAACATCAAAGGGTTTTTCCAAATCTACGTAATTAGTTTCTAGCCAAAGACGTCAAAACATCAAAGGCGTTTATAAAACCTATTCAATAATTTTTACCCAAAGACGTCAGAACATCAAAGGGTTTTTTCCAAATCTACGTAATTAGTTTCTAGCCAAAGACGTCAAAACATCAAAGGCGTTTATAAAATCTATACAATACCTTCTACTGATTTATTAAGCCTTAGCGTCGAAACACCATGGGCTTCTAAAAAGGGACTTAGCGCTGGAGTAGTGATCTACTCACTTCGGTGTGCCGGTGCTAAGTGATCTTTCATATAAAATCTCCGCTATTTATATACGACACTTTGCTTTGCTTAAATGCACGCACAACCGCACAAGTATAATTCGCGGTCAGCTTTGTTATGCTTGTCGTGTGTGCGTGTGTTCGCGGTTGGCTTCGTTTTGCGTGTCGTGTGTGCGTATGTTCGCGGTTGGCTTCGTTTTGCGTGTCATGTGTGCGTATGTTCGCGGTTGGCTTCGTTTTGCTTGTCGTGTTGCGTGTGTTCGCGGTTGGCTTTGTTTTGCTTGTCGTGTGTGCGTATGTTCGCGGTTGGCTTTGTTTATTTGTTTAAATATATAAATCGAGTTTTATCCAGACGATTTTTAGTAAAAAATAATAAGTTTTATGTAGGGCGGAATTTGTACAAAATTCCGTCCTTACAGTGGTGTCACTTGAATAGATAAATAGCATTATATGATGCAGATTTTCATTTAAGATGAGTATCGAGAAAAACAAACTTATAACCAATAAATACCTACTCAGTATGTAACATACATTTCAATAAAAATAAGAATTTGGGTGTGGTATTTGAAAAAATACTAATTGAATTACATATAAGCATATATTTTTATGGATAACGCTTTATAGGTGTTCAACACCCATTATCAAATGCTCATCCATTAGAGTTACAGTTCCTAGTTTTTGATATTATTCATACTTTTTTGGTTTGGTTTTAGTTCATGGAATAATCTTTATGCTGAAACTGTCTATTCATACAGAAAGTCACTAGGTTAGTTTGTATAGAAAATAATAGATCGTCCGATAATTTTTTTGTCAATGTATACAAAAACATAACGTTGGGGAATTTAGTTACATTATTTTATTGTATTTTTTTGTTTAATGATGAAAAATATTATTTTATTTTTGTTATAAATTTACTTATAATTAGTTGTAAAATAAATATAGAACAACAATTTAAGTTTGTTTAAATAAATCTAGTTTCAAGACATTGTGGACATTGTATATGAAAAAAACCCAAAATTATAAATATTTTATGAGTCGTCAATAATTTTGACAAAATTATAACAATTTTTATTAAAATGACAATCTCATGTGCATATATGCTATACACTGCTTCTTAAGTACTAGAGTTTATATTGTAGAATACAAGTGTTTATACTAATTTCTAGCTATCTTATCACTAGCGTTTGTCTAAAGCGTTGCTGCGTCTCAATACTCTTTCATATGATGTTGAGAAATGAATTATAATGAAACATATACTTTTATTTCTAAAGTAATGTAATATAATTGTTTGCAGTATAGCTCTCTGTTATTTTCAGTTTCTTTTTTTTTTGTTGTCATGTTTTGGGAACTTAAATTCTTATAAATTAAACTTTTTCATAGAAAAAAGCTTATTTTTTGAATAGATTAAATATTTCGAGACTGGATTATAGCAAAAACAAAAAATTGAATAGAACTCTATTTGTTAATACAATAACATCACATATCCTTTACGAATGTTGTTATTGGACAACGACCATTTCAAACAATTCCCACTGTGTGAATTACAGCGCTGGATGCACACAACATTTAACTTGTTTTCGAAATTAATTATTAACCAACAATAGCTTAAAATAGAAATCCAAAACAACTAAAAGTGTTAAAAGTGTTAAATACATTTTAGAAAACCATGTTCAAAGGGCAAAATCCTTTACAACATTTATGTTATGAGGTTGAAGTGGGCCGAAGAGCTTTCACGAAGTCGACTGATGGAGTAACCTCATACTTCTTATCGTCATAGTTTGTGAATTTAATGAAAATGTTGCGCTTTTCTATACGGCTTTTCGCAACAGTGAGCATCTCAATTTAGTCAAACACGTTGCAAGATTGGAGACACACACCCAGACACACACTCGTACACATACCCAGATACATGTATGTATATCTAAATGCTGATATTGCAACAGTGATGTAAAACAAACAACAATAGCAACAACAACAACAATGACAACAATCCAATGTGGCGATTACGTTTTAAAGACGATTAAATGCTGTTGTCCCCAAGCCAAACCACACCAAGTCATGGTGCACCATTCCAGCTAACTACCACTGTTACCAATGCTGAAGTATCTTTACTGTAGAAATGAAGCCATCAGCAAGGAGTTGTGTACAGGACGAACGACTCAAAATAAATGACAAACTTGTGTAATGAAACTTGCAAGCGTGCAAGTTAAGCTAAAGTTAAGCGAGTAAAATTGCATTATGAAATAAAACGAATGGTAAGAAAATTAAGGACTTGAAAGCGGAGTTTAAACGCACTGGCAGGATCAAGCCAACGAACGAGGGCAAAAACTAAAATGGAGTTGTAAAATAAATGATATATGTAACCCTTTTGTGCAGGTGTCGACATCATCTCAAAACTAGTACATTGCCTTGCACACTTAGCAAGTTGGAATTTTTAGCATGCACCATGGGAATCGGTGGACAACAGTAAAAAATATGGTGTTTGCAGCCATGAGATGGACAATCTGTGACTTCCGTCTCAACGTATCGGTACCAATGTGCAAATACGAAATAGCCAAAAGGCAAAGGACTATTTTGGTTTATAACAAGTGTTGCTGCTTATTGCTCATGTTTGGTGTTGCTGCTGTTGTGACCGGCTAACGACACGGACAAAAACTTAATTAAAAACTTTGAATTTCTTTTAAGTAAAATGACAACTTTTAGCAACAAGCTCAACTGAAAGAACTGATAAAAAACAATTAAACTTATTGCAAAACGGGGTAATGAAGAGACAAGGAATGCACTAATTCTAGTAATGATCAGATAAAAAAAACTTTTCTGCTGTTGAATAGTTAGAAAAAATGGAAAACTATTAAGGAAATCTTTTGAAAAAGAACATCAGAAGAAAACGTTGGTATCAAAGGTAACTATATAATTGCAGGTTACTTCTAAGTTAGTTAAGTAAGTAATTATATTTAAGTTGCAGCATTTAAATGATACATACTCGTAGTAGCGACTTAAGCTTGTAAATCATACAGTCTTCATACTTGCTTTCCTTTCTGATGTTATTTACTATTATATTTAATAGTTCTAAAATATAATAGCTCCAAATTAAAATATTAAAAATTTGATATAATTATATAGCAAAAACATATATGTTTTAATCCTAAACAGAAACGTTGCTGATTTTATGACTTCAGCATTTATGACTGATGGCTAATTTTATGACTAAAATTAGCACATAATCGTCTCTAAAACAGAATGCTATATTGGAATGTTGTTATTGTTCATATCTTGAAATTTAAATATATATCAATATGATTTTAGTACTGCTTTTTGATTATCAATAGAAATAGAACCCTATTACTGCCTGTCTTCTTCGACATCTACTAAACAGATTTATTCGGGTATTCGATTTGTTTAATAATCCCACTAATCGGATTCCTTTGCAGCACTCTAAATATAATATTCTATATCCTTTCATAGTTAGTTTTTTTATAAAATTTTTCTTATTAGATTCAGTTATATGATTCATTGGTTTAAGTTTCTACATGAGTATGAGATTTGATTGCCGGAGGAAATCGTAGTGCTGTTCTCTTATGTCTGCGGTTTAATAAAATAATTTTCATATTTACGCACATATGGTATCTATATTTATATACATATATTTATATAGTCAAGGCATATTTCAAATATTTTGCAGTACCAACTTCTAAAATACTAGTTCATTTAATAAGGAACTAATTAAGAAAATAAAGGTGCGTAACAATAATTAAACTTTACGATTTTGAAATCCGTTACTTGCTTTGATCAATTTGGAATATCTTTTTTATTTATGCAATCTTTCGACTTATATTTGCTTCGAATGTAGTATAATATTCACTACAAAGTAAATAGATACAAAAAAAAAAGTAATAGATACAAGCGTTGAAGGCTAATATTATTTTTTCAACTATATTTAAAATCAATGAAATCTGATTCTATTTTGAAGGTAAAAAAAACAGTATTTTTATATTTATTTATAACATAATGGCATAATCAGTGCAGATACTTTTTAAGAAAGCTATAAATTTTCTATGACCCTTGGCTACAACTTAAACATCAAATCTTAAATACTTTTAATAAATCTACAGAAGTTAGGTCTACTAGTCTATTGTTTTAAATGTCCTATTTAACGATTCCTACATATCGTAAAGTAGGATTTTGAAATTTTTATGCAGAATAAATTAATAAATTATAATGCAATTACGGTTTGTATAATTCATATTAAGTGCTCTCTCTGCAAGATGTCTAGATTTGATCGAGTGACCAAGTACTCTTACAATTGCGTATCAATGCAGTGTGTTGTTATAGGGTTCTGGAGTTTTCTAACCACATCTACCATAATTTTGGCCTACCATATTCCTACACATCTATTAAAAACACACTATATCTACCGCTTAAACTATCTACTGCTTCTTATAATTACTTTTCGGTATCATAATTCATATCAATGAAACAGTCATCGCTTCTAATTTGACAGGCACGAGTTCTAAGCCTGGCACTTGCAGTCCAACAAATTATATACGGACTATAAACTAAATTAAATTAAAATTCGAATTATTTTGTCCAAAGACCAACTGATGAAGAGTACTTGGCAATACTCGAAACAGCGTTGTATGGTCAGCCAAATTTCAATAAATTAAATAAAAAATTTTTGTTTTGCCTTTCTTTGCTATTCGAATCGGTCTAACTTTTAAATAGTTTCTTTCGTCATAAAAAGACACGCCATTATCGGCAAAAAAAAGAAAAAAAATTTACCTTAAAAATTAGAATTATAGGAAATATGAACAATAATATTGTTCAGCTTTTCCTTAACGCGATTAGCGAACTTGTAGAGAAACATTTGCATAGCTTCTTTGTAAAATTGCACCCAAAAAAGGCGCTTTACATATAGTAAGTTAAAAAAATATGCATATCAGATGTCTCTACAAAAAGAATAGCTTTGAAACAAAAATAGGCAAGCTCAAAGATTAACTTTCAAATTGTTGAACTTGTGTTTCCAAATAAAGCTGTAGTTTATAAGCTCGTTCTAATTTAAAGCACGGCAAGTGCTTTGGTTGGTGTCACTAATTAAATAAAAATAAGTGTCAATAAAACCTGGAACTTGAGCATTGAATGTTTGTGCAGCCTTGGCTTCTTGTGGATAAAGACGATTAGTCATCGCTTCTAATTTGACAGGCACGAGTTCTAAGCCTGGCACTTGCAGTCCAAACAAATTATATACGGACTATAAACTAATTAAATAAAAATTCGATTATTTCCAAAGACCACTGATGAAGAGTACTTGGCAATACTCGAAACAGCGTTGTATGGTCAGCCAAATTTCAATAAATTA
>NC_051847.1:220867474-220870754 GCF_002237135.1 Teleopsis dalmanni
AATAATAAAAGTTCTCACCGGTGTTGACCTTATGTAATGTTACACTGAAAACACCTTGCCTTACAATGTAATTATGTAAGACTTAGATAATTAAACAAAACGCCTTAGAAAACATATTCAATAGTTGAGTTTTAAGCGCTGATAAAATCAACTAAAGCAGTAAATGCTTAAATTTTGTGGGTAAGTACCACAAAAACGAGAAACAAAGAAATTTTGTAAAATTTAATTAAATTTATCATTAAAATTTTTAACTCATTGACCTTTCCCACCGCAAAACATATACACCATAATGATACGAAAGCCCAAGAAAAAACACAAAAACAAAAATAATGTTTAATAAAATTATTTCAATAAATCATTGAAGCCCTTTTCATGACTTCGAATTACTTAACTAATAAATTTAAATGCTTGTGCCAGAAATTAAAATATCATCCCAACAGTTTTCTGAAATTATAATATAATTTCACTGCATAACGCTGCGATAACCCGAGATTTCGTTATTTCCTACAATTTTCACGCGATTATATTCCATTTTAATTATATTTTAAGTATGTGCGCCCGAAACGATCAGACTACACGGTGGGTCCATGAGTCCATTGTCTTTCCTCTGACCTTTCTTTGAAAGCAACTGTAAAATGATCATTCAGCGTGTTGTGGATTTTCTTACCATATTATTGTATTATGTGTTTTGTGTTTTTTTTTTGTGGGGTTTTTGGAACTTATTATGAATAAATTTAAATTACGATGTATCTATAAAATGCTGCTGCATCAGTCTACTATAATTACTTTTAACCTAAATGTAGCAAAACAGAAAAAAAAAGAAAATAAAAACAAACCATTATGTAATTTAACCAATGCAAGATTAAAGTAGTCCAGTTGGCCAGCCAGTAGCATGTGTGATCTTTCTGGGTTGCATAGTTCGTGTTAACTTGTTGATAACTCTGTTGATTTTACGGATTATTATTATTATTTTTGTTTTTTTTTTTGGTTATAAAAATTTTTCTCTAGGCAAAACTAACTTCCGGCGTAATATGCCGCTTCATAGATACAAAAATTCGCAGATCAATCTTTTGCTTTGCTTGTAATTAAATTCATTAAAACTTCAACTGCAATGGGAGCAAACTACAGCTTTAAAGATGCTGTACTGCGCTCTTTTCACCTCTCTAGCTCTTTATCGTTTTACTAGCCAAGGTTACTTTTCTGACCACAAGCTAAGGCGTAGCGCATCTCTTCAGCGATAGAGGCGAGCAGATGCGGTTTTAGTTTTTGGTGGTACTTTTCAGTGCCAGTTGTAAATTTTTTCTTTAGTGCGATCTTCTCTACTCTTGGATTTCTTTAATCAATTTACCACGATTTCTGCAGGTTGACTTATAAAAGTTTGGTCTTTTACTGATTAACATTTAGTTGATTTGTGGTTGTCATTTGGACCAGACGTTGACACTTGTCGCGTTGATTTATTCTTTAATTTTCAAGACGTTTTCAAAATTTCTAAGAAAATGCGCGCTTTTATTGTAAGTGAAAAATATGATTAAATAAAATTTACACTAAATACTAAAGTTGTGCTAAAATTTGATTTAAAATATGATTTGATATCTAAAAAATGACAAAAAAAAAATATATTCAAAAAAAGTTACAAAAAATTTAAAATAAATCTTGTAAATACTGGACTCGACACACAATTTTATATAGGTGGTCCTAATAAGTACTCAGTAGTTATAACTCATCCTAAATAACTACTAAAACAATTGGAAAATATATTAATTTTTTAAAGTGAATATAATTTTAATAATACAATTATTTAAAAATTTTAATCTAATTGTTTAATTGTTTGTTTAATCTAATTGTTTCGGTTTATTTGTGATTAAAGTACAAATTAAAAGTGATAAAAAATAATATGATTTCTGAATTATGATTTATGTGATTTTTTATTTATTAAAATTATTAAAGATATTTTTTTTTCTAAAACTGTATATATCACAAATAACGGGAATTTTAAGTTTACTTAAAAAAATTCTATTATTATTAATGCTTTTATGGTACTGAAGATGTACATGAATGTATATATAATATAGTGTTATCAAAAAGTCACGAGCATTTTTAATTCTTCGAAGAGTATTAATTGAAATTTCAATGTTTATTTAGTACCCTTTCTTACAAAGTTGACGCCCTTAGATATAGTGCACTTATGCCATAGGAGCTTCCAGTTTGATCAATTTTATTGAAGCTTGTTTTTATGTGTAGACTTAAGCTTGCTCTGTGATTTCATCCTTATGTCATTTACTATTAAAAATACATTATACTATAAGTAACTTATATGAATTTGAAAAATAGTAAAAAATTATAGAGTACTATATATATCTGAAGAAGAAAGTAGTTGCTGAAAGTAGTTTTTTCGGCAAAAATTGTTGAATACATAAGCCTTCTGAACTTAGATATTTCATACAAAATATTAGCGAATATAAGTCTTCTCGGCTTACATATTCTATAAGAAATATTACCTAACACACTAATATACGAATGTTACAGGCAGTACAACCAATACACAAAAAACTGTCGACTTAAATATTTACAAATAAATAACACATGCACGTATAATATCAATATTTACGAAAACAGTAGAACTAAACTTTCAGCTGTGACCACCAAACAAGAGATCTAGTGAATAAAGAAACTTTTCAATTAAGTCGAAGACCATTTCAAAAATTTTATCCATTACCATTTACGAAGTACAAGCCAAATCATTGTTTTAATGAAACAAAACTTTTTGCATTTACAAAAGGTGATTTTCAATTTATCTAATTAATGTTGCATTCTATATGTATTATGCGCTACTAGTGAGGTAGTAATATGACCTGCTATTCAAAAGTATAATATGTTAACTATGACCGACAGTTCCGATATAGATGGACTACACAGTCGTCATAGTCTCGAAAAAGCTTTCTCTTAAGATTCACAGGTTTATTTATATTATTAAATTTGTGTTGACTTAAGTAAAGAAAATATATAAGATATTAACCTATAAGCTATCATTTCTAACATTTTTAATAGCATGTCTTCGATGTTTCGGAGTGTACGTACTAATATGACTTTGTTCTTAGGCAGGTTCTTGCACCATATACATGTCAATATTTAACTTTTTATTCGAGTTATTCAAACAATTCTCTTCGAAAAAAATAAAAAACAACTTCGAAATGTAGGTGATATTTAATAAAATATATATTGATATATTTAAAATTATAACTTCACATAGATTTTTATACGAATATAATGTAAGAATACA
>NC_051847.1:220870854-220883432 GCF_002237135.1 Teleopsis dalmanni
ATTATTATTTATATAGCAACAATAAACTATTTCAAAGTTATGAGTCAATATCACAGACTTGAAGCTACTAAAACAGATTTTAAAGCCAGCAATAAATTTTTTAGTCAAAATATATCCGTACTTAAGTTAGTCACTACGTCTACGTTTCCTACATCTATTTAATTTTCATTAAACCAAGTCTGAATTGAACTTCTAACCCAAAGGTTGTTGTTATATATATTAACAATCTTGGTTTTTTCGTGTGAACTTACACAACTTTTAGCAGTGATAATTACTTTTATATATTATATGTTTTACTTTGTTATTATGCAATATATTGTTAAGTTTGAATTTAACAAAGTATTAATGTATATAATTGCTATTGTCTACTAATTACAATCTGGAAATAAAACTATAAACTAAAGTTAATAACTATAAACTCTAAATTATTAGAAAGTTTTCACTACTGCTTATGCGATTCGTCACAGACTTTAAATCGGCTGCATGGCTCATCACAAATGGATTCGAAATCAGAAGAAAAATAATATTAAAGGATCAGGAAATTAGTAACAAATTCAAGTAATGGATAGAAATGAAATTTCGTTAACATGAGCTTTCTTAACAATATTATTATGAAATATATATTTTCCATAACTGAAAATACAAATATTTATAAAATATTCAAAATATTGAATATTCATATATAAATATATATTCATATATAAATATTGCATTTTCAAATCTTTTTATAATTATTTTAAGTAACCAAAACACTCCATAACATCATGTATTAGATTTGTATTCGTCCAGTGATTGAAATTCAATCTTTGTTGTTTTTCAATTCTTCCCGCCGGTCAGCGATGGCCAAGATTTTTGAATCATGTCTTCAATTTTTTTAATTATTTTTTTTTTACTCTTCTGCAAACGTAACCAAAAAGATGTTATTGTACTCCATCCGAAATCTGCAGTAAAAAGAAACCATAAAACACTTTCTGTGTCATTGTACGACTTTGGCGTCCAGAAGAAACAGGAAAGGTACTTCTTTGACATTTTATCAGACTGTTCCTCAATAAAGACTAAATATATAATATATAAAATTATCTAGATTCGACGGATTTGATGTAATCTATATTTTTTTATCTTAAGGGTCTAGCAAGAAATGTGGTAGCAAAACTGTGTAAAATTGTCTTGACCTTTTTAAAGTCACTACATTGCTCCACTGCCTTGGCTTTAGTTGGAAATCCATTTGGCATAAAATAGTGAACCGAACATGGGTTTCTTTTTTTTTACATGGAAGTTATCTGCTCGCCTGCCACTGCCTTGACTTTAATTGAAAAGCCATTTGGTATGAAATAGTTAATCAAATATGGATTTCTTCAACTCTAACGGTCTTGAGAAGTTTTACAACTTTAGTTTCGCCAATTAATTTGGTAGAATGAATCTGATTATAAATATCTCTATTTACTTTAGATATGAATATAAAACTCTATATAAAAATTATTCTAATTGATTTTAGAATCAAAAGATATGGTCTTTATTTTGATTAATAAATACAGAACATTTTTTACTCAATTAATATTTATAAAAATCAAAAAAAAAAACTTACCCCTGCCGTAGGAAAGTGGATTCAAAGGCTTCATATCTAATTTGTCTCTGTCTTGCGAGGGGCTTCTTCTTAGGGGATCATAGACAGCTACAGTAACTGTATTGAAATACCAACTTATATTGAGCGGATGTTTTTAAGCCCCTCAAGTTTCCTTTTTTTATTATTTTTTATTTAATATACATATTCTGTTTGTTCTACTTATAAAAATATTGGTTTTGTGGTCGATTTTGAGTTAAATTTATGTTATTTGAACATATGTAAAACGAGAGTAAAAACAAGAGATAAATACATAATAAAGCTGAATTCCTCGAATTATATTCAGTAACATCTCTAACTCTACCAATATAAATTAACTTAACTTAATCCTAATCAATCCTTGGTATCTACAATCTCAAAAAATTATTTACGAATAATTTAATAGAAGAAATTTTTGCAATGCCACTGGTGATGGGTATTTGGCAATACCCAAAACAGCTGTATGGTCAGCCAAAAATTCAATTAATTAAAATAATATAAAAAGAATATTTGTTGTTATAGTTCACTACTATTCGAAACCTCTTAACCTTATATACAATGTTAAAATTTAAAAATACATTTTGAGTTATTATATTGTTATTGTTACCGTACAATATGGATCGATGCAATAATTTTAAAAAAATTATTGAAATCCAAGTTTAAAACACTTTTTTTTTCAATCTCAATTTAATTTTTAAATTAAGTTTTCTAAAAATGAATTTTAAAATCCTACGTAAATAAATTATATCAAGTTTATTTGCCATTCATTTAGTTTTAAGACAACGGCCTATAAAACGAGCTACTGAATAGAGTATTTAATCAATTCAGATTTAGTTAATCATCTGTTATTTAAAATTTGGTGATATAAAATCATAGCTTTAATTACACTATATAAAAGCACACCTTTAAATACCAAAGCTGAAATTCGATTTGTTTTATGTATTTACTTATCACTCAATCTAATCCGAACTTGAACTTTATATTAGTTACACTTTGAATCGTATAATTAATCGTCTACGTTTGCATGCATCATTAGCTTAAATATTGTTATGGAGATTATTTTCTTTTTTCACAAAAACTGTATCTATGAGATACGGCTAAAAGATGCGCACATACACATGCGTTTTTTCCGACCTATTAACATATGTATGTATATATATGAATAATAAAAGTTCTCACCGGTGTTGACCTTATGTAATGTTACACTGAAAACACCTTGCCTTACAATGTAATTATGTAAGACTTAGATAATTAAACAAAACGCCTTAGAAAACATATTCAATAGTTGAGTTTTAAGCGCTGATAAAATCAACTAAAGCAGTAAATGCTTAAATTTTGTGGGTAAGTACCACAAAAACGAGAAACAAAGAAATTTTGTAAAATTTAATTAAATTTATCATTAAAATTTTTAACTCATTGACCTTTCCCACCGCAAAACATATACACCATAATGATACGAAAGCCCAAGAAAAAACACAAAAACAAAAATAATGTTTAATAAAATTATTTCAATAAATCATTGAAGCCCTTTTCATGACTTCGAATTACTTAACTAATAAATTTAAATGCTTGTGCCAGAAATTAAAATATCATCCCAACAGTTTTCTGAAATTATAATATAATTTCACTGCATAACGCTGCGATAACCCGAGATTTCGTTATTTCCTACAATTTTCACGCGATTATATTCCATTTTAATTATATTTTAAGTATGTGCGCCCGAAACGATCAGACTACACGGTGGGTCCATGAGTCCATTGTCTTTCCTCTGACCTTTCTTTGAAAGCAACTGTAAAATGATCATTCAGCGTGTTGTGGATTTTCTTACCATATTATTGTATTATGTGTTTTGTGTTTTTTTTTTGTGGGGTTTTTGGAACTTATTATGAATAAATTTAAATTACGATGTATCTATAAAATGCTGCTGCATCAGTCTACTATAATTACTTTTAACCTAAATGTAGCAAAACAGAAAAAAAAAGAAAATAAAAACAAACCATTATGTAATTTAACCAATGCAAGATTAAAGTAGTCCAGTTGGCCAGCCAGTAGCATGTGTGATCTTTCTGGGTTGCATAGTTCGTGTTAACTTGTTGATAACTCTGTTGATTTTACGGATTATTATTATTATTTTTGTTTTTTTTTTTTTTGGTAACAAAAATTTTTCTCTAGGCAAAACTAACTTCCGGCGTAATATGCCGCTTCATAGATACAAAAATTCGCAGATCAATCTTTTGCTTTGCTTGTAATTAAATTCATTAAAACTTCAACTGCAATGGGAGCAAACTACAGCTTTAAAGATGCTGTACTGCGCTCTTTTCACCTCTCTAGCTCTTTATCGTTTTGCTAGCCAAGGTTACTTTTCTGACCACAAGCTAAGGCGTAGCGCATCTCTTCAGCGATAGAGGCGAGCAGATGCGGTTTTAGTTTTCGGTGGTACTTTTCAGTGCCAGTTGTAAATTTTTTCTTTAGTGCGATCTTCTCCACTCTTGGATTTCTTTAATCAATTTACCACGATTTCTGCAGGTTGACTTATAAAAGTTTGGTCTTTTACTGATTAACATTTAGTTGATTTGTGGTTGTCATTTGGACCAGACGTTGACACTTGTCGCGTTGATTTATTCTTTAATTTTCAAGACGTTTTCAAAGTTTCTAAGAAAATGCGCGCTTTTATTGTAAGTGAAAAATATGATTAAATAAAATTCATACTAAATACTAAAGTTGTGCTAAAATTTGATTTAAGATATTTTTTATATCTAAAAAATGACAAAAAAAAAGTATTCAAAACAAAGTTTCGAAAAATTTAAAAAAAATCTTGTAAATACTGGACTCGACACGCAATTTTATATAGGTGGTCCTAATAAGTACTCAGTAGTTATAACTCATCCTAAATAAGTACTAAAACAATTGGAAAATATATTATTTTTTAAAGTGAATATAATTTTAATAATACAATTATTTTAAAATTTTAATCTAATTGCTTAAATATTACTGATATTTTCAAGTTATTGTCCATATTTATTTTCGGTTTGTTTGTGATTAAAGTACAAATTAAAAGTGATAAAAATATGTGATTTATGTGATTTTTTATTAATTAAAATAATTAGAGATAATTTATTTTCTAAAACTGTATATATCACAAATAATGGGAATTCAAAAGTTACATAAAAAAAACCACTATTTATATTAATGCTTTTATCGTGCTAAAGATGTACATAAATGTATAATATAGTATATGTATAATGTATATAATATAATATATAATATATATATATATATAATATATATATAACATATAATGTATATGTATATAAATGTATAATATATAATATATGTATAATATATAATGTAAAATATATAATATAGTGTTATCAAAAATTCACGAGCATTTTTAATTCTTCGAAAAGTATTTATTAAAATTTCAATGTTTTTTTAGTACTCTTTCTTTCAAAGTTGACGCCCTTAAATAGCTTCCAGTTTGATCGATTTTATTGAAGCGTGTTTTTATGTATAGTCTTGAGCTTGCTCTGTGATCTTATCCTTAGATCATTTACTATTAAAAATACATTATCCTATAAGAAACTTATATAAATTTGGAAAATAGTAAAAAATTAAGGAGTACATAAGCCTTCTTAGGTATTCCATACAAAATATTACCGAATATAAGTCTTCTCGGCTTACATATTCTATAAGAAATATTACCTAACACAATATATGAATGTTACAGGCAGTACAACCAATACACAAAAAACTGTCGACTTTAATATTTACAAATAAATAACACATGCACGTATAATATCAATATTTACGAAAATAGTAGAACTAAACTTTCAGCTGTGACCACCAAACAAGAGATCTAGTGAATAAAGAAACTTTTCAATTAAGTCGAAGACCATTTTAAAAATTTTATCCATGTCCATTTACGAAGTATAAGCCAAAGCATTGTTTTAATGAAACCAAACTTTTTGCATTTACAAAAGGTGAACATTTCTCTGTAGATATGATTTTCAATTTATCTAATTAATGTTGCATACTATATGTATTATGCGCTACTACTGAGGTAATAGCTATACTATATGACCGACAGTTCCGATATAGATGGACTACACAGTCGTCATAGTATCGAAAGAGCTTTTTCTTAAGGTTCACAGGTTTCTTTATATTATTAAATTTGTGTTGGCTTAAGTAAAGAAAATATATAAGATATTAACCTATAAGCTATCATTTCTAACATTTTTAATAGCATGTCTTCGATGTTTCGGAGTGTACGTACTAATATGACTTTGTTCTCAGGCAGGTTCTTGCACCATATACATAAGTCAATATTTAACTTTTTATTCGAGTTATTCAAACAATTATCTTCGAGAAAAATTGAAAACAACTTCGAAACGTAGGTGATATTCAATAAAATATATATTGATATATTTAAAATTATACTTCACATAGATTTTTATACGAATATAATGTAAGAATACAGTATACAAACATATATACTTAATATAAATCATAACATGACTAATATAAGTCACAAATTTGTTTATATTGTTAAAGTTATTCTTATACCAATGTTTACAATATGTAAACCCACACTAAAAGAACTTTGTTATGTTAAAATCTTTATATAAATGTATCATCTACAACCTCACCAAGCTCTCTGAAATTAATTCTATAATTGTCATTATCATTTTTACGTTAATTTTTGCTGATCAACTACAGCTACTTTTAAAGTCAGCTACGCACCTTTTCGATCTAATAGTTAAAGTCGGCCAATGAAAAAGATTATAAAAAAAATTAACAATAACAATAAATAATCATTTTCAGTAATGCATACAAAGGCATTGTTTCCAGTAAAGTATTCCATTATAAAAAATAGATCAAGTAATAAATGTAATCTTTTTAAGTTCGTCAAGGAAATATATTAATAATTAAATTATATGCAAAAGAGCAGAGTAACAATAAAATATTGCTGTAATTAAGAATAAAAAAAAACTTTTATGACTTGGTTTTTATATTCAGATATATAATCATTAAATTATACCAATCAAGACCGAATAAAAAGTGTTAAAAATTATAATTATCACTTCGGACATCTTGTTTTTTTAAAAATAAATTGTAACGACCTAGGAGCAGTGGTTGAACATACCTCAGCAAATCAAAAGAGCAATCTGTGTCATTACAAACTGTATTTTATATCAAAAAAATATTTATATTAAAAAATCTATAACACGTTTTATTTCGACATTTACTTCATTTCAGGTAATATGTTTTCTAGCCGCAGCAAATGCTGCTCCACAGGGCTATAACTATCAACAGCAACAGAATAACTTCCAAACTGGTCAGGGTTCATTTTCACCACAAAATATATTCCAAAATCTCAAACAACAGCCATCATTTGGTTTTAATGTGCAGCCTCAAGCTTATCAACAAATAGCAACACCCACATTTGGTATACCTCAAGTGAAGCCACAGCAACAGTATCAGCAACAACAACAAGCTTTCCAAGCACCAGCGGCTCCAATTGTCACAAAAGACATTTACGTGCATGTGGCACCAGAAGAGCCAGAAGATAAATATCGTCCAGCACCAGTACCAGTAGCTCCACCACGCAAACACTACCGCATTGTCTTCATTAAAGCGCCCACACCAAGTGTTAGCTCAGCAGCGTTACGTGTTAAACAAGCACCAACAGAGGAGAAAACTATTATTTATGTGCTCACCAAAAAACCTGATCCACTGGACCTACAGGCTGTCTTCCAGGATGTTGCACCCAAACAACCCAGCAAGCCAGAAGTTTACTTCATCAAATACAAAACACAAGAGGAAGCACAGCACGCACAACGCACAATACAAGGTAAATTGTTCAGAATGGAATTTACGAGTATAACAATATGGCAACTCTAGACTGCTTAGTGTGGTATTTGATGATTAATTTTCATTTCAAATACGTTTTAGTGAGCAAGTATGCTAATCTCTTTGTTATGCTTTAATGGCCGTATAAGCATTAGAGGCCGTTGTCACGCTACATCAAAGAATTTGCATATTTTGATATTGAAATCTTGTAGGCAAGTCAGTCACGAGATAGTTTGAGTCACATTATTGACTTGATTTATTGATTTTTATGCTCAGTCAATGGCAGTAGCGGTCAGATCGTGTTACTAATTTTAGAAATTAATTTTGATTAATTATTGAAATAATTTTTTTTAATTTTAGCTCAATACGATCAACTTGGAGGCACGACACAAATATCTGATGAAGGTGTTGCACCAGTCACATCTGTAATCGGTGCTTTAGATCAACAACAAGGACCTATTGTTGGCACTTCGCCTGGCGGCGGCTTTATCGGCACCGATGGTGGCAGTGTTGTTAGCACTTCCGGAAGTGCCAGTAAATATTTGCCACCCATTGTTCGCATCTAAGTAACGAGTATTTTATATTTCATTGTTTGTTTGAGAGTCAATAAAATGAATTCAAACCGACTGATCGCCATTTCGCCACACACGCACTCGATTTAATTTAATTTAATAAACACAAATCACACCAAAACTATTCACTTTCAAAGCAAATCTGTTAAAGTTTATACTTAATTATGTTGAATTCATTTGAGATACGTTTTTATTGTTATTCGAATTAGTATTTGTTTGTTGTTAATAGTCGCGCAAAGATACAAAACGTGTCTAGCGAGTTGTTTTTAGGATTAAGCTTAAAATGATTTTGTAAATATGTAAAAATATTTCTTTAAATAATATATTATAAAATGTTTTTAAAAAAAAATTTAAATAAATTTTTATATTGCTTATTATTGGTAACTGCAACGTGATTTGGCATTGGTAATACTGGTAGCAATCGTCCATCTGCATATTTATTACTTAATATGGATGGATTTTACATATACATTCGTTCAGATTATACGAATATTTGAAGAAATGTGGTAACCAATATACTTACAGGTTAATAACTGAACAATGTATTCAACTGTGCCCAGAACTTAGTTAGGTGAAATGGAGGGAAGAACAAATCCTCCTAAAGAACCCGTTATAAATCCACAAATCCTTGTAAGAATGATCAATGCAAATACTGGAGATATCGCTAGTTGTATTAAAGTAGAGGGCCCCAAAAATTTAAGCCTAGTTCTGGACAAGTCTGGACATAGACGTTGCAGAAAATACATATTTAGAGTAACAGAACATGCTCTTAGCATGGCGAAGATTTCTGCTTGAAATATTGACGTACAATTAGAGAGATTTGTTGATCCTTAAATCTATGCTCAAGTTTGTTAAAATGGTTTTAATAACAAAGTTTTATGTGATAATGATGTTCGTATTTGTTTATTCCAGAGACAAAATGTCAATAAAACCAAAGATTCAATCAATCAATTATAAATGTAGAAAGGCTTCCTAGTAAAAGCTCACACTCTTATATTAGTCAGAAAGTTGACTATAATTTCTCTTTTTCTTGGTGGTGAGTACATTCCCATCACCTTCATTAACCACCTCAACAAGAGTCACTTAAAAACTGAAACATGTTCATAACATTTTTTATCTGTCAGATCTAACTCAACTTGACTATAATTTTGTTCCCAAAGTTAAAGGTCTAGTTCACAAGCAAAAACGTGACGTGAAATGAAAATGTGATATCCACCTTAAATGAAAATTTTAAAAACTTTTACTAAATGCACTATTCACAGAGATCAAAACATTGTTGAGAAACATTTGGACCAAGAAGAGATTATTTTGAAATATAACCAACAAGAAAATATTAAAACTTTTTTTCTACATTACCCTTACAACCTTTATTACTATGAATCTCACTTCATTAGAAAAAGTTAATTCCTTTTCAAAATCTTATAACATTAAAAATATTAATATTAGAAATATTATTAATATTAGAAAGGTATAGTTTATCACACATAAATAATGCCATGTTTGTTTCTCATCATTTTAATTTTTTTTTCCCCTTTCTCTTCAACATATTTTCGTCACTTATTTATTCTTGACGTCTTTTTCACATTAGTAGTGTATTCTTAAATATGTCTCTGAATTTGCCCCTGATTGTTATCATTCCTGTTATATGTCTGTACCATCTTATTTACCTGCTTTTGTCCATATCCTTATTAAGCAAATTATACGCTTCATTTCCTCCTTGAATGTGCCTTCATTTACGCTTCTGGTTTTCATTATCATATCCCTGTATTGTCTTTTATACCTCCTACTATCTAGTTCATTATTAGATAGTTAATAATATACCATTTTTATATATAAGGAATCGATTGTTAATTTGAAAGCATTACTTAAATAATGTTTTGTATGTAAATTTTGTTTGAAAAATATCCTAAATAAAATAAGTTAATGCTAACAGTTAATTTTAAAAGCAAATTATTCGAGTCATTAATTAATGTGAGTAAAGTGAGAAAAATGTATCTAATGAACAATCACTTATCATAAACATCTCTTCGCTACACTCACTATCTTTTAGACACACTTTCAGTTTCAAAGCTTATGATTATTGGGAGAGATGAAAATATATCTTTCTGGTTTTATATTTTGAAATATTGTGCAATATTACATAATATTTAAGTTGCGGGTTATGAACTATTAAACCACAACTATGGAATGTGGAGGAACAAACGAAATTTAAAAGATCACAAAAGAAGCGAAAAAAGAGCATTTGAGCCAACACATTAAAAACTTCTTCATTTGCATTCTGGTCTTTACCACTCCGAACGATGATGCTACGGATTTTAAGAAACTAGCTGGCTTTAGGTCAATGTCAGACACACATACGCGCTTATAAGGAAATAATTAAAAACAGCAACCAAAGATACTCGCGGTGAAATATGAAATGATATAAGCAGAAACATAAAAGTCAGTGAAGTCATAAAATACAGAAACATATAAAAAATAAATAAAATGCGATTATAGGTAATATATCTTAAGATTTAATGTTTATGCGATAGTTTAGCATGTGTTTTAAGTCGGCATGTTTCCTGGTACTAAGAGGAGTGTCAAGATTTATCTACGAATCTCTTTGTCTTAAGTATCTTTCAACATCACACAAGTATCTTAAACAAACCAAAAAACAAATGCACTCATGTTAATTAAAATTGCAATGAGAAAATACTCAAAGTACCGCATAATTAGTTGCAGAAATGAAATTCGCAAATATTGAAAGCCTTTTCCAGCGTATAAAATAAACAATCTTACGTGAAGTGAATAGTTTGCACACTCTTAAATTCATTGAAAATTTCAACACCTGTAGTTTGTCTACGTTTTAACAAATTATTGAAAATTGTTTGAAATAGTATTGGAAAGAAGTATTTTATTGTTTTTTCCTGCATTTACTTATGTTAAGTAATACACATGTCAATACTATTTACATCTTACTGTGCTATTGATAAAGCCATTTCATTCGTATATATCCCGCATTCGACTTATGTAGCTTACAACATAATTAACAAAGTGAATCGGTGCACAGGTCACTCGCCGAGTGGTGCATTCAAAACTCACAATCAGTGAGTCTTCCATTTAATTTGAACCTGTTTTAAGACTCACAGCATCACTAATTAATTGATCAGTTTGAGTTATGAGCGCGTTTGAAAATTCGACGTTTCGTTTCGGACGATTTCCTCCAGTTGCGGAGTTGTTGAAATTTTATTGGTGCCCGTACACGTAAATTTGTAATAAATCAGTCATCAACATGATTTTTAAATAGCACAAAATAATATAAATCACACTTGCATAATTAAACAAAAGTAACACATTATCTGTTACTTAAATGTATTAAGATGCAACCAGAAAAAAAAAGATGGACCGTTGACAGATGAAGAAAGATTTATCAAAAAAATAAGTTTAAAACAAATAAGGAAGTTAGCTTTGATTTTACCGAAACTGAGATTATCTTTTTTTATAGTTATTAAAAAAATACTAACAAAAGATCTTCACATTGTTTTTTATTAGAACTAAGTTCGTTTTATGACAATTGTGAATAAATTTAAGATTTAATGTATTTCGTTGTGATTAAGACATCATTTATAGGATATGATTGAGTTGATCTTAATTGAATTTGTTTACAACCAGGTAACCTGGTTTACAGTCTATTAATCACAACGATCCTAACCAGATTATCACATACATATATACTGGTGGAAATATACTAAATTATACTAAGTAAGACATGTGTGGGTTAATTACTATAATATCCATATTGCAAAGTGATCTTAAAAATTATTATGGACTCTACTACGACATCGAATGGCTCAATAAGTTCCAGTCATCTATTACTTGTCTTATTCTTCAAAGTTTCAATATATCATTAGATTCTTAGTAGCATGTGTGTAAAATTAGTTTAATTAATCACTAGTTTAATTAGTTTAATAAATCACTAGTTTAATTAGTATTCAGCTTACAACAAAAAACAAATCTAAGCTAAATGTCTTCATAAATACTTAGTTTCCAAAATGATGTTTACATGAAGTGAATATGAAAAAAAAATGTCTTTATCTCTAAGAAGACTAATAGCAATACCAAATAGATGACTTAACTATGCTTAATACCAATAAAAAATTTATATATATTAAATCTAATAACTTAACATACTTTAAACGAAAATATTGCTTGTGGGAGTAGGTATGTGTAGAAACATATTCAAAAAAATATTTTAATTTAAAAATCAAAGAGTTGCTTAATACAAATATTTTTTAAATTCACATTTTATTAAAAATATGAATTATGAAATTTAATCATAATTGTTATTAAGTGAATTTAAGCCATTCTTATTTTTCTCCTAATTTAAAATATGTAAATTCATAAATGCTATTGTAGGTCATACACTTCTATTTAAATTAAATATGTCACTGGACATAGTCCATACGTGCCTTTCTTTTTTAGATCGTAATTACTATTATTACGATTCATGTTAATATATATTATTTATTGACATTCATACCTGACAGATTGTTATAAAATAAATGGATTACAAAAAA
>NC_051847.1:220883532-220891260 GCF_002237135.1 Teleopsis dalmanni
AAAGTTTCCGGAAATTCTCATTTAAAATTCGCGCGCTGTATATTCTTCGATATTTTAAGTTTATGTAGTTTGGCAGCAATTAAGGACAATTACTATGCCAAAAATGAGCGCGATCTGTCAGACAGTTCGTTTACGGCAGCTGTTTAAACCAGTTCACCTCAGTAGTGCGTTGCGAAAAAAACAATGGAAAAAAATATTGAACAAAGAGTTTGCATCAAATTTTGTGTTTCGAACGAAATTTCGTGTGCAGAATCTTTGCGAATGCTACAAAAGGCTTATGGGGAATCAGTTTTATCGAAAACTCAAGTTTATGAGTGGTACAAAGCCTTTCAGGACGGTCGTACGACCGTCGAAGACATGCCGCGTTCTGGACGACCTTCGACCTCTACCCCCGACGAAAACATTGAAAAGGCAAAGGAAATCGTGTTCCAAAATCCTCATGTGAGTGTTAGAGAGATAGCACGAGAGCTAGGCATCGGTCGTGAGATGGCTCGTTTGATTTTGGTGGAAAATTTGTGTATGCGACGTGTCAACGCTCGGCTTGTTCCGATTCACCTCAATTTGTTCCAACATTATCAACGATTTTAAGGCCAAACATTCAATAAATACCATCGAACAGCCACCGTATTCACATGATCTTGCACTCGTGTGAATCTTTTCCTGTTTCCCAAACTCAACATTACCACTCAGAGCGAACGGCGTTTTGAATTTCCAAGATAGACTTAACAACAGAACTCTCGCAGAAGAACTCAAAGCCATACCGGGCGAAAGCGCCTATAAAAAATGTTTTGATGATTGGAAGAAACGTTGGCATTTGTGTATCGCTTCTAATGGAGCATATTTTGAAGGAGATAAAATAAATATTGATGAAGATTAAGAATTTTGCGTTTTATTTATTTATGACCGGAAACTTTTCGGTCACAATGTATATGCCAATATGGATTAGTTTTCGAGATATCGAGCCTTATAAAAAATTTTTACATGAAATTAGCAACAACTGTACTTGCCAACTGGACATTATAGACGATTAAGACGATGTTATTTATAGTTTGTGTTAATATAAGAACTATATATGCTAATTGGTACTAGATGTCACGTGTAGTATTTGTTCATATAACCCATTCAACTTTAAACCTTGTTATATTGAGAAGTAAGCTCTTTGACACTACTTTGAGAATTACTACTTTGAGAAAGATGTTTGAGGCGATTACAGTCATGAAAACAAATTCGCAGAAGACTACGATACATTTATGAAGGCTAGATTCAGGCGCACTTGTGGGACCTTTTTTAAAGACGATAAAATCAATTTTGATTGATTAATAATTTTTTGTGCGTTTTATTATTAATTCCAGATTCTTTGTACACTAAATATATGATTTTGTTCATTTTGTTATTTGTTTATGAATTTCGGAAATAAATAATCTTACTTGTGTGCTTAACTGCTGATATAAATAAAATTTTATTGCATATATTAATAAATTTTTATTATAGAACTTCAGTTATGCAGTTGCTAAAATTTATACATTTATACATTTTTTGTTAAGTATTTAATTATGCCGGAAGTGTAAATGAAAAACTTTTTATTTAACAAACAATAAGAACTTGTTTGTTTTTAAAATAAACACAATATTAAAAGTTCTATAAATAACAACGTCTTTAAGCATTTTCTTTAAATTGAAAAATTAATTTTATAAATATTCTTCATAACAAATCCTGCAATCCAATTATTGTGTCTCAACCTGTTCCCTGTAACTTTTATATGAATTAAAGTATTTTAAAGACACTCTGAATATAAATAAGACACAAAATAAAGTAAATTTAATTTAAAAAAATTATTGACAGCTTTATCAATATTTACATTGAATGTTTCGACATCGTTCATAATGAATTATATATGTAAGTATCTCCTATAATACAAGCAGTCATGCGTACATTTTTGACCATGAAGCCATGCTTATTTTTCTATTTTGGTTCTAAGATCGTAATTTCGTTTATAAATAATTTATTTTGATAAGATTATTCCTCGAATTTTGTTTTATGTTTTATTGTTAAAGTTTCTAATTATTCGTGTTCCTTTGTTTTTTATATACAATAAAAAAGTTGTTCTCTGTGTGATTCCTATAGTAGTTTACAATGAGTTTGTATGTATTCTGACTGGAATTGCATGTAAAAACAATGTCACCAATGACCTTTTCACCTAGATTAATAGAAAACATGCAAAAGTATTAGATCGAAAGTTAAATTCTGAAAATTGCATTTTTATGTTTTTTATTTAGGTTAATAATACGTGTTAGAATACTAAATGGCATGTCGATAAGAATATGCATGTAAATAAATTATAATAAATAAAAAGATTATAATTAATATTTTCCAAATAAAAATGCATTTCGTGTTTGATATTATTTACTACAAGCAACCGTCCATGAGTCATTCATTGACTCATTATCATGAAATTGCCAACGAAAGTTTAAGTATATACAATTTATATACTCGGTAATTGCTATGTCTCAAGAGGTTTAGTATTATATTAGTAACATTTTTAATAATATTATTATAAGTTTTTAATTACTCATAAAGTATGTGATGGAGAATATTATAGACAAAATGCTGGACGAAGTAGCTATAAAATCCAGATTATTAACCAAATACATAGAGAATATATTTACTGTTATAAAAGTTGACAGCATTTAGAGTACACTACACACATTAAATAATCCACATAGATATATAAAGTTTGCCAAAGAAGACGAAGAATCCGAAAAATTTGCCTATCTTGGCGCAATAGTTATTAGACACAACAATAAACTTAAAATTAATTGGTATCAAAAATCTACAAATACTGGACGATATATTAATTTCAACTCGCAATACCCTCACCACTACTCTCCGAATATCAGCAATCCAATTTTTCATAAGTATAATATAAAATACTAATTGATATCTTGCTTCAAAATGATTATTTTAAACGGACCATATATTCACTTCTTAAATAAGGCAGTACAATGCGTAGAAATCAATCCGATCCCTAACCAAAAATTTATCTTCCAATGACGTATATTTCTGGGTTTTCGGAAAATTTCAGTAAATCTAAATGCTATAATGAAGACACGCACTCATTAGCTTCAAAACCAGGAATACACTTAAAAACCCGTTCGGGGACTCGATGAAGTCTTTATATAGCAATATCTATGTAGAGTACTACTTGTGCAAATATATAACCAGAACTCTACTATGAGTTTTTAGAACAGCAAACATTTTTTTTTAATTGGAATAATTTTAGAAATTGGTTATGATGTTATTTGCATTATTTATTTATTTATTTGTATTATTTATTTATTTATTTGTATTATTTATTTATTTATTTGTATTATTTATTTATTTATTTATTTATTATTTATTTCTATTTCAGCCAGTGCACTTGAGCACTTTTACTCTTTCTTAACTCGAGGTATTTTTAAAAGCCCTCTTTACGCCTTGACTGGGTTATTTTTACATATAATAAAATATGAAATCGTGGTCATTCTTATGCTTCTTTAGGTAAAATTTAATATATCAGTTCTAATATTAGTAGTTGAAAAACATATGTTATATTAAATGATTGCATCTTATTACTTATTTAGGTATCACAAAGATATGTTACCGGGTTTCGACTTGAATCAGCACTCCTAGCGCTCCTAATTTGTGTGCACTTTTGCCAGTAGCTACGGCCTGTTTGTTGTACACCTTTTTTCTCTAGAATCTATTTATCGTTCTAACATCTTTATACTTTCTGTGTATGTTTTCTCAAATGATCTTCTTTTTTGTATTTTAAATGAGTATCAATTTTAAGTTTCAAAAAAATCTTGCAAATATGAAAAATTTGCATAAAATGATTGCATTTCGATTGTATCAATTTTATTAATTTTTATTAAATTATCAATATATTTTCTCACTAAAACAAATTTTATTAAAGCAATTTTTTATGACTTCATAAGAGGAAAACGAGCTAAAAGCTGTTGCGAACATCAATTGAATAGAAAATTGACGCTATAATTGACCTTCACTTGCAGGTGTCAATTTATTCTTATCAGAAAGATTGTAATTTTTTGCTGTTTTTCATTGTAATTAAATAGGAAACTTTTAACTTTTTTGCGTATTAAGATGCACACATATTCACAACTTTCTATAGGTGACAATCTTAAAGATAACTTGAAAGTAAATATTTTGTTACGTTCTTACATATAAAACTTACAAACTTACTAGTCACTACACTTATCTTATACAATGTAGTAAGTTGTAAATTTATTTATAGGTATATAAATGCTTCTAAAATTTCGAATTTCACTTTATGTGAAGTAAGTTATTTTGTGATTAAATCAATTTACTTATATAGTTTTATTTCATATAAAAAAATTTTACTTAATTTCTCTATCTTCACAATGAGACTTAGAAGAGAACAGAAATAAACGGGGTACTGTCTCCTAATGGAGTGGAGCACCGCTACCATAGTTGTAAGCCAAAATGTCAGCCGTTGAGGACCTCGTAATGTCAAAGGGGCAGAGTAATTCTTAACCCAATGATTTCCTCCTGGCCCAGATCAAGGCTGGACTGGACAGTCTCTACACACACACAATGAGACTTATTTGCAATTAATTTTTTATTTCTATTAAATTATTCAATTTCAGTGTAATTGTTATTTGTTGTAGAGTCTGAAAGAGTTTGCTGAAATCAAATTTAAAAAACATTTTTATGGTATCTCATTAAAATTACTTTACGTCTACATGTCGTCAAGTAAAGTTACTTCTGCTCAAGTTTCAACTTGCGTAGTTGTAATCTCAATTTTCTTTAAATGATACAAATAATTAAATTTTGATTAATTTTATTTCAACTAAAAGCTTACTCATACATAAATATTTATGTATGAAATATGTTTTAAATAAAGACGAAGAGTTGAAATATTTAAATTTATTTGTTAAATAAGCAATAAATTATTTGCACTTCATATAATCGATCCAACAATTCATGTATACAAATAAAGTATTTCAGCTAACAGTGCGTTTATTTATATATGTATTTATATTTGTATTTATATTATATAAAACATGCAATTTAGTAGATACATGCAGAACAGAAAGTACGAAAGAAAATATTGCGTGCGTGTACATTAAAATGCTTATAAAAATCTCAAATTATTGAAACTAACATATATATTTCATGCGGAAATGAAATGAAATGAAATGATATTAAAAAGAAATTAAGTTCTTTAAATTACCTAAAACAATTGTTTTAAGAAGCAATTCAATGAGCAATTCAATATTTGTTTAATAGTTTTCAGATATTACAGCATCAATTGACGTCACAAATTAATGTGGCTTATGTTTATTTACTTTTTCTCTATCAAGGTCTATGCCATTTGCTATGGATTTTTCATGGTGCCAAATCATCGGTTCAGTAATTTTATATGCATGTTTTTACTAAAAAGTATATATATACAAATATATATTTATTTGAGTTTAAATGTGGATAATAAGTAACACTTGTTGCACACATTAAATCCTTCAGTGGATGTACCCTTTTCTGTGTGACGTCATTTTAAATTGAATATGGTGCTTGTGATGTGCGTATATGAAAGTGTCCTTCCATTGAATTTTCATTCTGGGAAAAGGACATATTGTTGCTATTATTAGTAATAATTTCTCCCTAGTTGAACTTTACAAAAAACAAAAAAAAAAATTTAAATATGTTAAAAATAGAAATACATAATTTCTAATGACAGCAAAAGTTATTAATAGCAATTAATGTTCATTAATGAAATTAGTATCTTAAATCTAATAAATAATTTTAGGTTCGCAAGTTAATAAAACCAATAATGATATTTGTTAAAAGAAACGATACAGTTTTAATAAAGTTGTTAATAGAAATTAATTTAATAAAATAATTTTAATTGAAATTTTATTTTATTCTGTCCTGTCCCTGTGTTTGTTTTTTGGTAATTTGATTTACATAAAAACTCCGAAAAAGTTAAAAATTTTCAAATAAACAAAATATACTGTTTAATAATTTCTAATTTTTGAATTTGTAATAAAAGTAAGGATGTCTGCTAAAATCATCTTTCCTACTTTTAATTATTGCGTTTGACAATTTTGAATTTTTGCGGTTTTGGATACTCAAACTAGTGAATAGCATTGAGGGTGAACCTGTTTCTTGAAGATCTATATTGTATTATTGATTGTACTCATTAGGCAGTCAAAACTTAACCAGTTACAATCCGTATCTGATCAGGTCGGCCTTAAATTTAATATAAATAAACAAACTTACAAATTACAAATTTTTCTATCAATTGGTTTAGTATTGTAGGGGCTTACATATCTGGATAATAAACTTTCTAGCGTCAACTGATGCTGGAAAAGAAAAGGCATTTGCAAACAGCTTGCAAATAGAATCCGTCGAGTTTGCTAAATTACTTTACGTCTAGTGTGGAAATAATATTAGTATAATCACTAGATTTAAGATTTTTAATGTATGCGTCAAGTTCATACAATTACAAGGCTTAGAAACATAGCTTGTTATAGCATCAAATATGTTGTTATTGCATTCTATCAATAGATGTCTGAGAATCAATTTAGGGATATGGCGGCTCAAGACTATGAGTAACTAAAAGCAATGGCGAACAATATAAGTGGAAACTGAAACATAAAGACATACGATTGGCAATACGATTGGATTGATTACGCATTTCAGAAACTATATACATAAGATGATATTCCACAAGAAACAGTGACATGAATGTCCCAAGTTACTTGGTAAATTCGATAAACACAGATAACTAGAAAATATATGACTCGAAACGGATCTGAGACGCCGTAGGAACCTTAAGCTCTATTAAGAAGTATCACTTGTATAAATAGATTTTCATTGTACCGTTCAAAAAATGTTTTCCAGTAGTGACAATGTTAACAACTCCGAAATTGCAATATGGACTGTCCTTGAACTATTTCAAATTGCGTGTCAGCATTGTTTGGAATAGTCGGGTTAAGTTCTGCGGTTTGTGATTACTTGTATCAAACAAAACAATATGTTTTTAAATATTGTTATTGATTAATTAATATTGATTAACTAATTTAAATATACAACTTTATATGTATAAGTATAAATATATATCTTTATACATTTTGGTACATCTTAAATTTTAAGTTTTTGTTTTTAAAAATACTTTTATACGAAAATTACTAAACCTAAAATTGAATATAAAAATAAAAACCAAAAATTAATGTTAAAAATTCCTATTACTCAAATCATTTGGTAATTATATTTGACCGGAAAAGAAAATTTTAAGATAAGAACTTTAACTTTTCAACTTTCTCTTATAGTTTCGCAATAATATGACACATATTTTCTTAATATGAAATGAAAAAAAAATTTAAAGGTTTTTTTTGAATAAAGTAAAATGTTTAGTGGTACAGTATAATACATACGTTTTTACTCTTATCGTAACACTTTCGATCAATCTGACCTTCATGTTGGAAAAAATAAATTTCTTGAATTTAATTTTATTGCTAAGTGTAAACTCAACCCTTCATTTATCACATTTTCACATATTTTATTGTAATTATTTAAACAAAATAAAACAATATAATTTATTGTAGATTGTAATGGGAAGCCTTGATTATTAATTGTTTTAATTAGCATGATAACAATTAAAAGTTAGCTTTGACTTTGCCGAATTGTCAGTTCCCTTCACATACATAG
>NC_051847.1:220891360-220972685 GCF_002237135.1 Teleopsis dalmanni
ATAGTCATATTTATTGTGAGCTTTGGGATTTAGACAGTAAATACCACTTTTGTGAATGTCGAAATAATAATAAATCCTAATATACTGTAATAATAGTTTATGAATCATAAATGTTGTAATCTTATCTCATTGATTTATATATAAAAATAAGTGCATTTCCACCCAGAACCAGTAAAAATATTAACATAAAATTATTAACAAAAATATTAGCAGTTATGGTGTCGATATATAACAGTCGTAGTCATAAATATAAGCATTGTATTATTTGAACTTGGTGGTGAATAAAGTCACGTAAGACTGCTTCATAATTTCATTATTATTATATATTTATCAGATGTATTGATGTATTGTGTTGTCTATGACATTAAACCATATAAGAAAATTAAAACATTACGTTACTTTCATTTGTTGTTCTAATAGTGCTGCCTGGTACTCCAAAGAAAACAATGTATTATCTAGTGTTGATGGTTTATATATAAACTTCAATAAAAAGAAAAACAATGCTAGTGCAAAAAATGATAGCAATTTATTTATATTAGATTATTTGAATTAATGCAATCATAGATTAATATGTTGCATGTACAATTTTCTATGTTACTTCAATTAACTTTGTTTTTAAAATTTATTTTTTATACTAATCAAGGCATTACTCATCAAAGTTCTCATCAAAGGCTTTGTATATTTTTTTGATCCAGAGTACTGTTTATGTTGAGAATCATTTTTTTTAGACTTTTTCCGAGATTGTGTTACGAAGGAATTAAGATAGTTTTTTGTTTGTTTGTGATTTTATATTAACACATAATTAAGCCAATGTCGTTGTTTGTATAGGATTGTATGAAATTGCATCATAGTAAATTGACAACAGCATATAGTAATTTCTTTTTTGAGTGGAATGGAGATGTAATATTTGTATATTCTTAGTATTGTCATATTTGTTTATCTTTTAAGTTCCTTTTATATGGCATATTATATGGCAAAGACTCCATAAAATTGACTAATTAAAATCAATATGCTTTTGAACTTATTATGGTACTCATCATGTGTTCTTATATATACATATATCAAAAATACTTTAACAGTATAATTATAAATAAATACTTCTTGTTGTTATTTTTATAATTTCTGTTTTGTATTGTCTTTAACTTTTGTTCTCCAGCAATACAACGTATATTATAACATTTTTAACAAAATTACAATATTACAAACTTACAGTATATTCATAAATACTCAAGCTAATTATTTTACTAATACTAAAATAATAATGCATTAAATCCTAATACAATTGCTTTAAAAAAGTGAAGCAACACATTAGTGTTTAAAAGCCACCCTAAGCAAAGAGTGAAGAGTACTCATTGTAGTATTTATATATAATATAAATCTTGGCAAGCAAACAAGTATATATACACCACCACAGCAAAGTTTAGATATCAGAGTAATACTATTTACATTTCTTGCCTTAAGTTACGTTACGGATACAATAAACGACTACATTGAAGACTGTTTAAAAGTTTTCTCATTTTACTTCAACAAATGTTTATTGCTGCAATCCATTTATGCATGGCTAATATGGAAATGCGAAACAAAACAGTACAAATCACATTAAAACGTACGAATACAGGCGATCTTAACCATTTACTCAATCAAATCAAAAGCAAATGCAACAGTGTATGGTCGGGCCGCTTGTTATTTGCAATGATTTGGCTAATTATATGCCACATGTGCTGCGTGCGGGTATGTGCCGGAGAGCCTATGAAGTCGAGCTGTTCAAATATACGTTGTAGCGCGCAAAGCACGAGTCAAAGTCTAACGTTCAACTGCGAAAGCAGTTCCATGCCTTAATCATTGCGACACGCACATCGCAACACTACGATGCACTGCCAAAGCAGTAGCAGCGATCGGAGTGGTGTTTATGACGTTAAACACTCGAGTGCATTTGAAGACAAATGCTTGTCTTAATGACGACAACGACGACGACTACTCACACTGCAACTGCAACTGCGAGTAGCAGTGACAACACAAACATAATGAGGTCAAGTTGGGTATGGTAACCAACAGTCAATAAAAATTAAAAATGGAATAAAAGTTATAAGAAGAGAAAAAATGAATGGAAATAAAAGAAAAGGAAAATAATAATAAAATTGAAAAAGGCACAATAAAATATATGCAGTAAACAATAAAACAAACTAAGAGATATCATTTCTGCTTAATGCACTCCAATTTGTTAGTATCTTTTTATTTCTATTCTGTTTACCCTTCACACTTTTTTAGATTAAGCATATATACAATTGTGTATATGTGTTCCCGATTTGATCTGCAATCTCTTCCGCCTATTCGCAAATGGAAAGAATCCGTCTATTTGAGCGGGAACTTCTTCGGGATTGCACCAACTACAAGCACAAGCCTGACGGCAAGCATTTCCCTAACTCTGTTCGTTATGACAATGCCAAGATCACATGTATTGACACTCGCTCGCAGGTACCTCACCCGGCTATACGACCTCCCCCCTGACGTCTCCATTCCCTGACGACTTCATTCAAGCCTTGCGCTATAAACCCACCAATACTTGTCTCACTACTTCGATGAGTGAGACTGTAATCTCCACCGCTTCGTGACACTAATCACAAAGTTTATCGCTAGTCTCACCCGCGCATATACATTTTAACCTTATCCTTCACCATTACCTTATCTCTCCCTAATTTACGTCCCTGCTTCTGGCTTAGATGAATTTAGTTCGCTAGGTATTAAGCCTATATGTTCACATCTCTCTGTGGCTGTGGAGATTGTGGCCTATCCTGCGTCATTTGTGTCTTCTTATCTTAATGGAAATCGATGAATATTTTTGTCCCATCAATGCAATAATAGTAAGTCATTTAATAAAAAATAAGTCTTTAAATGTTGAAAAATGTAAACATCAGAAGATTCGTCGTAGCCCTACTATCTCATATTCAAATTTTCGAAGCCATCTTTGGCATATTTATTGCATTTTCTTTAATTTTTTTCAATATTACAAATCTTTATATAATTAATACTGTTACTATAATAGTTTTTTTTTTCTAAATAATATTGATTGTACAATAATCCGCAAAGGAAAAAGTTTTTAATTACTTAAATGACTGTATAATATTTCAATGGTGGTTTTTTCTATAACAATTATCTTCAATTTATTTACTATTTATTTTTCTTTGCGTATATTGATTAAACGTAATTAATACACAACTTACAATACATTAAAACTACGTTTACCATATTAATGTTAAAAGAAAGTTTTAATTCAGTATAATATCTTTTATAATTCAAGGTAATGATTTTTTTTCAGCATACTATTTACTACTTTTTACGCTTTAATATACATATATGTATATTAATAAAATACGCTTTTTTATTAAAATAATTAAATTAAATCTTGTTTTTTTATATTTAAATAAAATTCAATATATAAAAATTTTTTGTCTTTATGCATTTTTTTAATTTCAAAAAATTATATTTTCATAAATGTTTAATATTTTTGAAGTATCTTTACATAAAATCTTAGACTGAACTACTTCTTCAGCATTTCGTTTAAATATTTCTAAATTTCCTCAAAAATATGGACTAAATTTTCCCCCTAATAGACATGTTTATATTTGATACTTTTAGATTTGTTAGTAATACTTGTATTTTCTAAAATTAGTTTCATAGAAAAATATATTTGTCAACTTTGCCGGCCCTTAGATTTTGATTTTAATTTTGTAGGTGCTTTCTGTAAAGAAAAAAAGTAAAAATTGTGTAAGATAAATGTCTGTGAATGAAAATAGATATCTAAAAATAATTCAATTTATTAGCTTATATCATTGGGGTGCTTAGAAATGCTTTTACTAATACATGTTATGATTATATAGCATTTTTGAAATTAGAACGGAATTTGTTTGAACTTCTTTGAACTTTATAAAATAGTTTTGTACCATAGGAAATCAGTAAAATGCTTAGAATCTGTATTATTACATAAACTTAAATTAAATTAAAAATATTAAGTTTATAACTACTTCGTACCTCCAATAGTGTAATTTATCTTCTCCGCAAAGGGTGTACTTCCAACGACAGCTCTAAGCTAGCTTTTCTTTGTTGAGGGCTAATAGTACCGAGATTGTAATAATTTCCGAAACTGTAAAACATATTAAATACTCGTATTAAACAGTTACTTTTCATTCATCAGACTCTTAATTGCTGACACACGCCCTGACTTTAGCGTTGCATATACCTTCAGTTGTCCTTTTCATATCACTAAGTTAAAAAAGTACCTTAAATTATTATAATTATTATAATTATGATATGACTCTCTCTTTATGGAATATCCAAAAAATAATATTGGGGAATATAATATCATTTTGGAATGCCCAAAATAATAAAATTTTCTTGTTTTTGGTATTTTATGCTATAATTTTATATTATTCAAACTTGGTTATTTGTGAAAAGTGAAGTAGAGATAATTAAAAGATATAACACACTAACCTTTGGCAAGCCAAAACTACAAACAAAATGAATAACTTTGCTTTTAGTTAGTCACCAAATTAACCAAATTACCTACTAATACTAATTAACATAATGAATCATTTTCAAGTTGGTTTATATTAAGTAGCTCTTAAGTACACAAATATGATTTAGCTGTTGTTTCAGCTAAATTTTTTTACAATATTAAATGAAAACTTAACAACTACTAGCAATGTGAAGTAGTGGTTTATTACAAAATGAAAAAGAAAGACATATTAAAGTTGCTTTTGCTCCATAAGATACTATAAATAGCATTAAGCTTATATTTTTACACGCTTTCTTAGCATACAAGTTTATATCTTCATATGATTTTCTCTTTTATTTTATTATTTAGTACTTTACTCCACAATTGACATAAACTGGAACAGTAATAAGCTTACACAAACATCGCCACAAAAAGTATCTTAACTGCTGCAAAACTGTTGTAGTTTGTACGAGTATTTTGAAAACCGTTATTAGCTGTTATGGTAACATCTGCACACGAACTTTGAGCCATCTTAGAAATACAAAAACCAGACCAAATATGCGAACTATTTCGAAAATGTATTACTTATCAGAAATGCAATATATCATATTTGGTCCAAACGTAGATATTTTCGTATGCGTAATTTAAAAGCGGATTCCAATTTGATACGTTGACCATTAGCAGGATTTTACATATGTCACATATACTCGTATACAATGAAAAACCACCTTTCATAGTTATATCAATGGAATTTTTGATAAGAGATTATTTAAAAAATATAGAAAAATGTATCGTAGAACGTAATATAATATTTTTCAGTTATATGAAATGCATTTTATTAAGTATCTTTCCCATATTTTATTTATTGGTTTTTGTTTTTGTAAATCTCTAAGCACATATTCATTAATTACTTTGAAAACAGTAAATAAAAATAAATGTTAATTACAATTCCAAGAAATTAGCTATGAAAACGAAACAGTTGTCTTTCACTCATTCATAAACATTTGTTCACGTCTCACATTCTACCTCTTTGATTAAATTGTAACAATATCAAATTTATTTCTGATTAATTAATTAATTCTGCTTTCGAATAATAATTTTGTCTTAGACTTAATTAATTTTGTTCGCATGTTTTTTTTTTTTAAAGATAATCACATGTGTAGCCAATGCTTTGCTTATTTTTTTTATTCTAACAGCTTCTTTGCTTAATTTTGGAGCCACTCGCTATTGAAGACCATATACCGCTTAGAACACATATTGGAGACTCAATTTTATAAACAATTTTATTTTATAATTTTAAATCTCTGCTGGTTACAACACTACCAGCCCCCAGGTTGAGATTACTACGTCTACTATTGAGACCTATGTGGAAAAATTAAAAAAATTACCATCGTAAAGAATGAAATTAGTATATAGTGCCTGGCTGCCTGTCTAATCATCAAAATTACTTTATATTAGCGCCACTGGTTAGTTATTATGTAGGTATTGCTTAATATCATTGAATGTATCTCGCAAGTATTAAGTAGTTTACTGTTTACGTAGAGTAGAAAAATAATTTCAAATAAAGAATTTAGTTTAAGTGCGATTCAGTGTAAAAATACTTGAAAAATAACTGTTTTTTTTATTATGGAACTGGTGCTTCTTTACTTCTATCATACCAAAACGTTACTGCTATTATTACTACTGATAGGTAACGTACCCAGCCTATGAAAGCATTTAGTACTTTCAAAATGTGAACTAATCTGTACTTAAAGTTAATTTGTCTATCAGGAGTCCTCATTTCATCTATTCCTTGATGACTAGTGTGGTATAATGAAAGGAAATTTCATATCGACATATAATTATTTCAGTTTTACATATTTGTGAGTGTAATCAAATATCTCTTCCATCTAAAGTAGAAGAGTAATGTTCAAAAATAAATCTGTGTTCTTAACCCATTTCGGATCACCGGCTAGCTTTGAATATTTTATCTTTTTTAGGTAAAGATAAAGTGAGAGTAATCTTTTAATAACTATTAAACTCTTCTTATTTACTTAAACTTGTTTTATTTTACTATTTACAATGGAAATTTCCCCATAAAACTCCAAGTCTAAAATTGCCTAGTACTTAATGGGTTAATTAATTTGTTAGTAAATTTTTTAACTTTTCAATTTACTGATCTTTAATGCGATTCAATAGTACGATGTCATTTATTCATCATCTTATGCATTAACCGGATCGATAGTGTAGAGACGGTTCTAACAGGGGATGTAAAGACAATTGTCTTCAGCATCATATATATAAAGCTCAAATTAAATAAAAATGAACTAAGCAGCTATCCATTATTAAAGTTTTGACGTGAAATCGCCCAACAGCCGGTACTACGGCCAGAAGAGTCCTATTATGTACCAATAGGATCCATAATAGCTATCCATAAAAAGGTGAAATATTCTATCAATAAAAATAACAATAGAATAATTTAGATCCTCAATTATAGTCTTTGTTTGCTTGTGTTTCTTTATTTTGGTTGTTCTATAACTAAAAACAGTTCTTAAAAATAAACATTAATTTTTAAAATCCACTTAACAAGTGTTGAAATGCAATAACTCATGCAGCTATAAAATATATAATATATAAAAAATACTATTTATATATAATATAAAAACATAAAAATGATCAGATTAAAAGTGTAGCGCGTGCAGTTGGATGACATGATAAGTAGAAAATGAATTTCATTGCGTCAAAATCCAAACTAAAAAAGACAGAACTAATGTCACCACAAAATGATGAATAATTGGCAGTAAATACTTTCGTCATCTACAATATGATTTGACGCCCTACATTGCTGTATAACATATGAGGAAATAACATTTTCCTCGTACACTACTGTATGGTGGTATAAACACATATGTATAAATATTTATATATGTTTATTATAATATAAATATTAAAAAAATATTTGTATACAAAATATTTGGCAGTAGCACCGCAAACACTTGTTGATATGAAAAAGATACAATGAATCCACAATGAATCCCTGAAAAGAGTGAAGTAGCAACAGTTTACGCTTACGAGTGCATTTGTAAAAATAGGTCTGAGGTTTATTTTTAGCAGATATATGCATATGCATGCTTATGTTTAAAAACTTATTGTATACCTTGGCTCTACAGAATCAAACCTGCATTGGTGTACGAGCAGGATGAGGATGAGGAGGAGGTCTAGAGCAATATTATTGCTTGTGCAAAAACAAAATGTATATATATATATAAATGTATCAATGGATGCCAATTTTATATATAATTAAATTTAGTTTTCGTAATTTTCTGTATATTTGATGTTGAGAATTTATTTTTGGTCGAACTGCTGTAGTAGGTTGGTTAATACGTGGATTTTGCTCATGAATCTGTTTTGCTTGCTTATAAAAGTAAAAGTGAGATACTTTATATTTATTAGTAAATTTTAACTGAATTGGCACAAGGTCGTTGTACTAAATACTGAACCTCTACGCAATTGTCAAAATAATTTTAAATAATAATAAATATTTAATGGTTTTGTAATGTTTTGTCTTTGCACTCTCTTTCATGTGGGAAAAATAAATTATTTTAAATATACTCTGCTGTGTAGTTAAAATTAAATTTGCACCGACAAATTGGTGACGACGCCTTGAAGAGACACAACACAACACAACACAACACAGATACACAACACAGATACTCATCAGACAACAGATAGGCAAATTTACGAATTATTTAAAAGATTGTTTTTATAATCGCTGAAAATGGCAAACAATCAAATTAAACAAACAAAGTTATGTCGTCACATAGCGTTTACCACATGCTTTGAAGACATGATGCAATCAATTATTTAACTAGGTAGATTTGTTTGTTGTAGGTATGAGTACATGAGTAGCCAGCCGAGCTTGTTTCTTATGCTTCCAGCCATGCTTGGTTGTTGTACGTACGCCGCCTTTTGTTGGCGGTTCAGTTCAGATACATTTATGCGCTCATACTGAATGTAAATTATAATTTTTAATGCGATTTTTTTGCGTAGTAAAGTAGCGCGTGCTTTGAAAGCGTAACAACTTCATGCATTGAATCAAATACAAAATAGTTTTTTTTTTTTCTATATAAATTTGATATACATATATGAGTATAAACACGGATATATGCACTTCAAATGAAATGAATATCTAAAGCAAATAATTTAATTTTTTTTATTTATTTATTGGTATTTTTGTGTGTGTATACACAAAGAATCAACATTTTCAGATCATTATTTTATAATCAATTAAAATTCTTCAAATAATTGTTGGAATTACCGTAGAATTGCAATCAATATACAATTTTTAATAATCAAATTTATTTATGTTTTTATTGAATTTTTTTGAATTTAAAGTTGAAAAAGTGAAAGTGTTTGGTTTAGTTTATCATCATCAACATGAACATCAACATCAACATGAATATCTTCTGTTTTGACAAACATATCAAATTCGCTTTTTTAATGGTTGTCAGCGCTAAATGAAACTTGACAGTTGGTGTTAAATGGTATCTGGTTAAAGTTTGGCCTTTAAGGCAAAATCTATTTAATAAATTCATTAAATTAATAAACTAAATTAAAATATTATATTTCACAATGTATTATATGTTCATCTGCCGATGTCACAATGAAATGACTATTTACATTCAACTTAAACAGATAATAATCGATGATCACTTTTTTATTATTCGAAATGCTTTTTTGGAAGTTTTTCTACGGTACTTTTATTTTCCGTTTCACTTATTCTTAATTTTAACCGTCAGTAGTTTTTCACAACAACTACTACTGTGGTTTTTGTTTTTATTGGTGCTATAATGTCTATATCGAATTTGCTGCGAAGAAAATTTATTTTTTTAACTTTTATATTAAATTATGAAAAATTAAAAAAAAATTATGTGAGTGCATTTTGCAACATCAATTTTTTTTCCTGAAATAATTAATTATTATTGATGTCGTTTAGCTTTTAATAACCAATAATTATAATCATCAATGTCTGTCTTTCATTTAGTAAACGATATTTAAATTATTTTCCAAATCAATATTTGTTAAATATATATACTTATTTTTAATTGGATTTTATATCAATCCAAAGAAAAATGAATTATATATTTGTATTCTTCAAATTAATTTATTTTTCAATATAATTATCGGTAACTTTTTGTTTTATTAACTTTTATAGCAAAAAAAAAAGTCTATGATATTTACTATTTATTAATCACTCTCTATTTATTTATTATTGTAGAAATATATAATAAAACCTATTATTTTTGGATTACTTCTTCTCTTCTTTGTAGTGTACATTAAAATAGTCTTCGACATTTTGAGATAAATATTCATAAAATGTCTAAAAAGAAGTTTCTCGAACAGTAGTGAATTATAACAACAAAAATTAATTTTATATTATATTAATTAATTGACCATATCATCAGTGGTCTTGGAAATAATTCTTGTATTTAATTATTCGTAAATAATTTTTAGAGACTTCAAGTACTAAGAGTTGAACTCGTGCCCTGCCAAATTTGAAACTCAGAGTCAACGTTTTTTAGCCAATTAACACAAAGCCAACTTTTATGTTCGCAGATTTTTCTGGAGTTTTGTTAATTTGCTGTGAAAGTTTTGTTAACAAATTCACTTGCTGTGTTTATATTAGAACCAAATCATAAACCAGCTGTAGAATAATTGAATTAACTAATTATATTATTATTTTTTAACTGTTTAATTTCAATATTATTCTGTTTGTAGACGCTTTCTATGTATAGACCCTAATCTAGGAACGTAAAACTGAGAAAGTCAGGCTAATGTTACTCCAAAATGTCTATATAAATAAGGGATCGCCATCTAAATTAGAGAAATAGTCTGAATATTTTTTTAAAGAAACTGTTATTCCTCTTAAACTATTCTATCATTCTTGATAGTTGTATTAAGCATTTTTTAATTTATAAAAAAATTATAAACTATTTTGACTAAATTTTATTTATTTTATTTATGGATTATTTATACGATTTTTAATAGTGAAATTAAAGTTTAATGAAATTATATTTTTTAAAAACTACTTAAATTTTTAATAGTTGAGTTTAAGTTATTTAGTTACAAAGTAACTAAAAGCAAACGTTTACTATAATATAATTTAATTACTTTCAATTTTTTATAAATGATCAATATACTATAAGTTAGTGCTGATAGTTCATATATTTTAATATTCGAAAATAATTTTTTAATATCTTAAATATTTAAACTACTGCTCCAATTATGCAATGAAGTGTTCGCATTTTAAATTGTTCATAAAAAAATATTTGAAATTATTTTTAATTTCGAGGAAGTTTTAAATGCTTCTGTGATTTTCATGGAGGTTGGTAAGTAGGTGGCCAATTGCACGAATAATTTTATAATTATTTGTGAATTTTTCAAAAATACTGAAATTAGCTTCTCATGAGTTTTGTTTATAATGCATTCATTGCGTTACTTATGTAATATAATTTAATAAATTTAATTATAAATTGTAAATATTAGGAAGTAAATTTGAAGTTTAATTTCGGTTCACTTTTTTATAGTTAAAATTGGTTATATAGATTTCTAACTATATGGCAATTATAATTTTTTATGTAATATTATTCATATAATTATTATCATAACTACGAGTATATATTTTATGTCTTATAAGAAGTGAACAGGTGAGAAGAATTTCAGTTGAGACAATTAATTAAAATTATAATAAATTCAACATAATATAATTTTAGATTGAGCATACAGATGCATTCATAAAGAACAGATCATACAGAACCTACATAATTTAAATTTTTAAAACTATTCTGTTTTATTCTTATGCTCTTACGTTTATTATTCTTTATATTTTCATTAATAACTTTACGTTTTAAATATTAAAAGTTTTCTTAAAAATTTCAATATATCTCAAATAATATTCCTAGAGAATAAAATATGTTAGCTTAATAAAATTTATTCATTCTATGCAGTTTTGAATTACTACTCCTTTGAATTTTCACTACTACTATGTAAAACAAACAATGAAATAAATTTGGGCACTTATAAATCCGTTCCCGAATTTCAAGTAGTTTGAACTTAAGATACAAAAAGCGAATTATTTTCAAGCAATTTATATATCAGTCAAGCACTTGAGATAATTTATACAGTACTTACCTTGCTAGGAACCAGAAGTCGTCATTTATTTTCTGCGCATAAGCGAATAAGCGAATAAGATGTGAATTGCACATAAAGGAGTGGATTTCAAACAAGTCAATTCAATTAATATATACCTAAAATAATAGTACTTGCAATTAATTCACCTATTATGCCAGTTGTGTGTCTTTATATATAAAACTGTGAGTGGTGGGCAGTGACAGTGGTAGTACATTTCGAATGAGTGATTGCTAGCGCTAACGAGTCTATAAGATATCTGAAATAAATAAAATCAGCATAAAAATAAAAAATTAAAAGTAAAGTGGGTTATAAGTTTAATAGTTTGCTAAAGATCTCTGATTAAAATCGTCAAATTTTCTCAGATACCTGACTCTATGTGATGTTGTATGTCTGTCATCATTATACTTATAGCAGAGTTATGACAGTATTTATTAATAATAGATCATAAATAAATATTCAAATTATAACTATAGTTTTTAGTAATATAATATATAGTATTATATATAGTATTTGTATAGTATATATAGTATTTGTACAAATTTGACGTAATTGAAGCACTATTTTTACCGCTGGGCAATAAAGGTGAATAAATCAACTTATACACTGATATATAAAAACTGTATATAAATTTTGTACATTTGAGTATATAATTTAACTCTCTCATTTATTATCTGCTAATCAGTTATTCAAACAATATTTGATAATTTTGTTGTTTTTTGGAATTTGATTATTATCGCATGACTTAATTTTTTTAATATAAAAAACAATAATATAAATTCATTTCATATTAAAATTCTTCATAAAACTTATTTTAAAAAATTTTCCACCTTCTTTCAAATGCTATACACAGAAAAAATATTTTAATTTGCTTTAAGAAAATTATAAAATAAACAACATAAAGAATTTAAATATATTTCTTTTGCTTTTTTTTTTATAAAATACAATAAAAACTTTTTGTATTTGATAATTGATTTAGTGAGTTTTTTTTACGTATCTCAAGATACATAAGACTTAAGTTTGTAAATTGAGGTGTTAATAGGTTGTGAATATTTGTTTAAATAGTGATTTTATGCATATGCAGATATAAAAGAATCAATTTAGTTATTTTTTGATTTTTTTTTATCTCTACGATATGATATGTTAAACATTTATAGTATGAAACGAAAACCATTTTATCTGAAAATAATACATTTTTGCAAAATAAACAGTCGCAGTTTTTGTTTTGCTTAAATTTACTCACTATCGTTTTCGTTTTCAAGAACTTTTATCAATTTTGTATTTCTCTATTTCTTGTTGATTTCGTCGTAGTACAAGTTTGCATTATGAATGTAATTATCATTTTATTTTGATACTTTCTTCTTCATTATCTATTGTTTTGCTATATCTCAGAAAACTATTAACCTCCTGATAAGATTAAAAACTTTTGTTTATATTTAATGCGTAAAATTAGTTTTAAGTAATTAAATAAAAGTTTTAAATATGTTTAAAATATATTCAAAAAATAATTAAAATTCTTTCATTTAAATACCAAACAAAAATTTAAACAGATACTAATAAGTATTTAAACAATACTATAGATACTATAGATAATACTATAGATATAGATACTATAGATAATATAAGTATAGGTATCTACATAAAACATTCTAGATGTATATGCGTTGAATTTAGTGCTAATCATTTAAATGTTTTTTATTTTATATCAAAATAGAAAACAGTTCAAAAAAAAAAAGTATTATTTTGTTCTAAACATAACCGATTTTTAGTCATGAATAGACCAAAAAATAGACTTTCGCAATAATATGTCGACATTAAATTTCTGGCTATAGCAATTTGTTCTATTTCGATAGTAAATGAAGTCAGTATTTTACAATAGTAATCCAGCATTTTTAGAGTTTTGTTTTGTACTGTATTTAATGGATTTTCTTATTATTGTTAAATTATATTAAAAATAAAAGTGTTTTATAGAAGGTTTTATTTTATTATTTTTGTTTTATTTTAATCTTGATAATATTTCATTGATTTTGCTTGGCATGATTTCGATTTCCTAAATTTGATATTTTCTTTCATACTCATATTCATACACGAGTATGCACACCCATACCCATAATAATATATATTTGAACTTTAATTCAAACCATAAGAACAGTGAATTTTTATACAGACAAGTCAAAATGAGTAACTTTATAATAGTATAGCTTCTATATGCCAATATGGATTAGTTTTCGAGATATCGAGCCTTATAAAAAATTTTTACATGAAATTAGCAACAACTGTACTTGCCAACTGGACATTATAGACGATTAAGACGATGTTATTTATAGTTTGTGTTAATATAAGAACTATATATGCTAATTGGTACTAGATGTCACGTGTAGTATTTGTTCATATAACCCATTCAACTTTAAACCTTGTTATATTGAGAAGTAAGCTCTTTGACACTACTTTGAGAATTACTACTTTGAGAAAGATGTTTGAGGCGATTACAGTCATGAAAACAAATTCGCAGAAGACTACGATACATTTATGAAGGCTAGATTCAGGCGCACTTGTGGGACCTTTTTTAAAGACGATAAAATCAATTTTGATTGATTAATAATTTTTTGTGCGTTTTATTATTAATTCCAGATTCTTTGTACACTAAATATATGATTTTGTTCATTTTGTTATTTGTTTATGAATTTCGGAAATAAATAATCTTACTTGTGTGCTTAACTGCTGATATAAATAAAATTTTATTGCATATATTAATAAATTTTTATTATAGAACTTCAGTTATGCAGTTGCTAAAATTTATACATTTATACATTTTTTGTTAAGTATTTAATTATGCCGGAAGTGTAAATGAAAAACTTTTTATTTAACAAACAATAAGAACTTGTTTGTTTTTAAAATAAACATACAATATTAAAAGTTATATAAATAACATTTTTAAGCATTTTCTTTAAATTGAAAAATTGATTTTATAAATATTCTTCATAACAAATCCTGCAATCCAATTATTGTATCTCAACCTGTTCCCTGTAACTTTTATATGAATTAAAGTATTTTAAAGACACTCTGAATATAAATAAGACACAAAATAAAGTAAATTTAATTTAAAAAAATTATTGACAGCTTTATCAATATTTACATTGAATGTTTCGACATCGTTCATAATGAATTATATATGTAAGTATCTCCTATAATACAAGCAGTCATGCGTACATTTTTGACCATGAAGCCATGCTTATTTTTCTATTTTGGTTCTAAGATCGTAATTTCGTTTATAAATAATTTATTTTGATAAGATTATTCCTCGAATTTTGTTTTATGTTTTATTGTTAAAGTTTCTAATTATTCGTGTTCCTTTATTTTTTTATATACAATAAAAAAGTTGTTCTCTGTGTGATTCCTACAGTAGTTTACAATGAGTTTGTATGTATTCTGACTGGAATTGCATGTAAAAACAATGTCACCAATGACCTTTTCACCTAGATTAATAGAAAACATGCAAAAGTATTAGATCGAAAGTTAAATTCTGAAAATTGCATTTTTATGTTTTTTATTTAGGTTAATAATACGTGTTAGAATACTAAATGGCATGTCGATAAGAATATGCATGTAAATAAATTATAATAAATAAAAAGATTATAATTAATATTTTCCAAATAAAAATGCATTTCGTGTTTGATATTATTTACTACAAGCAACCGTCCATGAGTCATTCATTGACTCATTATCATGAAATTGCCAACGAAAGTTTAAGTATATACAATTTATATACTCGGTAATTGCTATGTCTCAAGAGGTTTAGTATTATATTAGTAACATTTTTAATAATATTATTATAATTTTTTAATTACTCATAAAGTATGTGATGGAGAATATTATAGACAAAATGCTGGACGAAGTAGCTATAAAATCCAGATTATTAACCAAATACATAGACAATATATTTACTGTTATAAAAGTTGACAGCATTTAGAGTACACTACACACATTAAATAATCCACATAGATATATAAAGTTTGCCAAAGAAGACGAAGAATCCGAAAAATTTGCCTATCTTGGCACAATAGTTATTAGACACAACAATAAACTTAAAATTAATTGGTATCAAAAATCTACAAATACTGGACGATATATTAATTTCAACTCGCAATACCCTCACCACTACTCTCCGAATATCAGCAATCCAATTTTTCATAAGTATAATATAAAATACTAATTGATATCTTGCTTCAAAATGATTATTTTAAACGGACCATATATTCACTTCTTAAATAAGGCAGTACAATGCGTAGAAATCAATCCGATCCCTAACCAAAAATTTATCTTCCAATGACGTATATTTCTGGGTTTTCGGAAAATTTCAGTAAATCTAAATGCTATAATGAAGACACGCACTCATTAGCTTCAAAACCAGGAATACACTTAAAAACCCGTTCGGGGACTCGATGAAGTCTTTATATAGCAATATCTATGTAGAGTACTACTTGTGCAAATATATAACCAGAACTCTACTATGAGTTTTTAGAACAGCAAACATTTTTTTTTAATTGGAATAATTTTAGAAATTGGTTATGATGTTATTTGCATTATTTATTTATTTATTTGTATTATTTATTTATTTATTTGTATTATTTATTTATTTATTTGTATTATTTATTTATTTATTTATTTATTATTTATTTCTATTTCAGCCAGTGCACTTGAGCACTTTTACTCTTTCTTAACTCGAGGTATTTTTAAAAGCCCTCTTTACGCCTTGACTGGGTTATTTTTACATATAATAAAATATGAAATCGTGGTCATTCTTATGCTTCTTTAGGTAAAATTTAATATATCAGTTCTAATATTAGTAGTTGAAAAACATATGTTATATTAAATGATTGCATCTTATTACTTATTTAGGTATCACAAAGATATGTTACCGGGTTTCGACTTGAATCAGCACTCCTAGCGCTCCTAATTTGTGTGCACTTTTGCCAGTAGCTACGGCCTGTTTGTTGTACAGCTTTTTTCTCTAGAATCTATTTATCGTTCTAACATCTTTATACTTTCTGTGTATGTTTTCTCAAATGGTCTTCTTTATTGTATTTTAAATGAGTATCAATTTTAAGTTTCAAAAAAATCTTGCAAATATGAAAAATTTGCATAAAATGATTGCATTTCGATTGTATCAATTTTATTAATTTTTATTAAATTATCAATATATTTTCTCACTAAAACAAATTTTATTAAAGCAATTTTTTATGACTTCATAAGAGGAAAACGAGCTAAAAGCTGTTGCGAACATCAATTGAATAGAAAATTGACGCTATAATTGACCTTCACTTGCAGGTGTCAATTTATTCTTATCAGAAAGATTGTAATTTTTTGCTGTTTTTCATTGTAATTAAATAGGAAACTTTTAACTTTTTTGCGTATTAAGATGCACACATATTCACAACTTTCTATAGGTGACAATCTTAAAGATAAGTTGAAAGTAAATATTTTGTTACGTTCTTACATATAAAACTTACAAACTTACTAGTCACTACACTTACCTTATACAATGTAGTGAGTTGTATATTTATTTATAGGTAAATAAATGCTTCTAAAATTTCGAATTTCACTTTATGTGAAGTAAGTTATTTTGTGATTAAATCAATTTACTTATATAGTTTTCTTTCATATAAAAAAATCTGTACTTAATTTCTCGATCTTCACAATGAGACTTAGAAGAGAATAGAAATAAACAGGATACTGTCTTCTAATGGAGCGGAGCACCGCTACCATAATTGTAAGCCAGAATGTCAGTCGTTGAGGACCTCGTAATGTCAAAAGGGCAGAGTAATTCTTGACCCAATGATCTCCTCCTTTTCCAGATCAAGGCTGGACTGGACAGTCTCTACACACACACAATGAGACTTATTTGCAATTAATTTTTTTATTTCTATTAAATTATTCAATTTCAGTGTAATTGTTATTTGTTGTAGAGTCTGAAAGAGTTTGCTGAAATCAAATTTAAAAAACATTTTTATGGTATCTCATTAAAATTACTTTACGTCTACATGTCGTCAAGTAAAGTTACTTCTGCTCAAGTTTCAACTTGCGTAGTTGTAATCTCAATTTTCTTTAAATGATACAAATAATTAAATTTTAATTAATTTTATTTCAACTTAAAGCTGACTCATACATAAATATTTATGTATGAAATATGTTTTAAATAAAGACGAAGAGTTGAAATATTTAAATTTATTTGTTAAATAAGCAATAAATTATTTGCACTTCATATAATCGATCCAACAATTCATGTATACAAATAAAGTATTTCAGCTAACAGTGCGTTTATTTATATATGTATTTATATTTGTATTTATATTATATAAAACATGCAATTTAGTAGATACATGCAGAACAGAAAGTACGAAAGAAAATATTGCGTGCGTGTACATTAAAATGCTTATAAAAATCTCAAATTATTGAAACTAACATATATATTTCATGCGGAAATGAAATGAAATGAAATGATATTAAAAAGAAATTAAGTTCTTTAAATTACCTAAAACAATTGTTTTAAGAAGCAATTCAATGAGCAATTCAATATTTGTTTAATAGTTTTCAGATATTACAGCATCAATTGACGTCACAAATTAATGTGGCTTATGTTTATTTACTTTTTCTCTATCAAGGTCTATGCCATTTGCTATGGATTTTTCATGGTGCCAAATCATCGGTTCAGTAATTTTATATGCATGTTTTTACTAAAAAGTATATATATACAAATATATATTTATTTGAGTTTAAATGTGGATAATAAGTAACACTTGTTGCACACATTAAATCCTTCAGTGGATGTACCCTTTTCTGTGTGACGTCATTTTAAATTGAATATGGTGCTTGTGATGTGCGTATATGAAAGTGTCCTTCCATTGAATTTTCATTCTGGGAAAAGGACATATTGTTGCTATTATTAGTAATAATTTCTCCCTAGTTGAACTTTACAAAAAACAAAAAAAAAAAATTAAAATATGTTAAAAATAGAAATACATATTTTCTAATGACAGCAAAAGTTATTAATAGCAATTAATGTTCATTAATGAAATTAGTATCTTAAATCTAATAAATAATTTTAGGTTCGCAAGTTAATAAAACCAATAATGATATTTGTTAAAAGAAACGATACAGTTTCAAAAAAGTTGTTAATAGAAATTAATTTAATAAAATAATTTTAATTGAAATTTTATTTTATTCTGTCCTGTCCCTGTTTTTGTTTTTTGGTAATTTGATTTACATAAAAACTCCGAAAAAGTTAAAAATTTTCAAATAAACAAAATATACTGTTTAATAATTTCTAATTTTTGAATTTGTAATAAAAGTAAGGATGTCTGCTAAAATCATCTTTCCTACTTTTAATTATTGCGTTTGACAATTTTGAATTTTTGCGGTTTTGGATACTCAAACTAGTGAATAGCATTGAGGGTGAACCTGTTTCTTGAAGATCTATATTGTATTATTGATTGTACTCATTAGGCAGTCAAAACTTAACCAGTTACAATCCGTATCTGATCAGGTCGGCCTTAAATTTAATATAAATAAACAAACTTACAAATTACAAATTTTTCTATCAATTGGTTTAGTATTGTAGGGGCTTACATATCTGGATAATAAACTTTCTAGCGTCAACTGATGCTGGAAAAGAAAAGGCATTTGCAAACAGCTTGCAAATAGAATCCGTCGAGTTTGCTAAATTACTTTACGTCTAGTGTGGAAATAATATTAGTATAATCACTAGATTTAAGATTTTTAATGTATGCGTCAAGTTCATACAATTACAAGGCTTAGAAACATAGCTTGTTATAGCATCAAATATGTTGTTATTGCATTCTATCACTAGATGTCTGAGAATCAATTTAGGGATATGGGGCTCAAGATTATGAGTAACCAAAAGCAATGGCGAACAATATAAGTGGAAACTGAAACATAAAGAGATACGATTGGCAATACGATTGGATTGATTACGCATTTCAGAAACTATATAAGATGATATTCCACAAGGAACAGTGACATGAAAGTCCCAAGTTACTTGGTAAATTGGATAAACACAGATAACTAGAAAATGTATGACTCAAAGCGGATCTGAGACGCCGTAGGAACCTTAAGCTCTATTAAGAAGTATCACTTGTATAAATAGATTTTCATTGTACCGTTCAAAAAATGTGACAATGTCCAGTAGTGACAATGTTAACAACTCATAAAATGCAAAATGGACTGTCCTTGAACTATTTCAAATTGCGTGTCAGCATTGTTTGGAATAGTCGGGTTAAGTTCTGCAGTTTGTGATTAATTGTATCAAACAAAACAATATTTTTTTAAATATTATTATTGATTAACTAATATTGATTAACTAATTTAAATATACAATTTTATATGTATATGTATAAATATATACCTTTATACATTTTGGTACATCTTAAAATTTAAATTTTTGTTTTTAAAAATCTTTTTATGCGAAAATTACTAAACCTAAAATTAAATATAGAAATAAAAACTAAAAATTAAGGTTAAAAATTCCTATTACTCAAGTCATTTGCTAATTATATTTGACCGGAAAAGCAAATTTTAAGATAAGAACTTTAACTTTTCAACTTTCTCTTATAGTTTCGCAATAATATGACACATATTTTCTTAATATATCAGAGAAACGAAAAAAAAATTTAAAGGTTTTTTTTGAATAAAGTAAAATGTTTAGTGGTACAGTATAATATGTTTTACTCTTATCGTAACACTTTCGATCAATCTGACCTTCATGTTGGAAAAAATAAATTTCTTAAAATTAATTTTATTGCTAAGTGTAAACTCAACCCTTCATTTATCACATTTTCACATATTTTATAGTAATTATTTAAACAAAATAAAACAATATAATTTATTGTAGATTGTAATGGGAAGCCTTGATTATTAATTGTTTTAATTAGCATGATAACAATTAAAAGTTAGCTTTGACTTTGCCGAATTGTCAGTTCCCTTCACATACATAGCTTTATTACAATTCAATTACATTTATTATTTTTCATTTACAAAGTTTTCTTAGTAATATTTACATTTTATTTTTTGAATAGAGTAATTTGATAATGCGATCTGATCAAATAATTTTTTAATTAATATTGGATGTAGTTGTTACATTTGCTCTCCTATCAATCTTGCCAAAAATTTCGTCTGCGAAGCTTTATTTTATTTAAAACTCATATTTTGATTAATCATATTTTGATTAATGAAAAAAAACCTTACACTTTTCTTAATTTAAAAACGGATTTTTCCAAACATCGAGGTTCAGAAGGTGCATGCTGACAGTTATCAGCACTTCCACTCGTAGGCATACATTGCCCATTGTGATACCATCAAAAATTTTGCTGGAAGAGGCAAGTTGCTAACCTTTGTTATCCTTGTTAAACCATTTGGTTTTCCAAGCCAGTGAAAAAGCGAACCTGAAGACATTGAAGTCGCCTTGTCTGCAGTCTTGAACAGAGACACAGGAAGTGGTTGATACCTCCTCTTCATCTTGGCAACTCCTGCAAATCCACTAGTTGGAACTCACCATCGTTGGAGCATAGACGCAATGGCACAGTGTCCCGTTAGTACTCCAGTAAGTACACGAACTGTAGGTTTGTTTGCTGAAGCCTAGAAGGCTTCTCGTTTTATTTTTGCACAAATTAGGTCATAAGGTTCTAGCGACCTCACAGTCTTCGCAGTTATTCTAGACATCAAAGAAACATATATAGTAATGACTAACTAATTAGGTAGTTGATATGTGTAAAAATTTGAACACCTTAAAATATTAAAAAGTCGCTTTTTGTTTTTTAAGAATATTAACATTTATTTTGAGCGTTAATTTTTACTATATCTTTAGTATATATACTAAAAATAAATAATATTCGAAATAAAAGTTTATATTCTTAAAAAAACAAAACCGAAATAAAAATTAAAAAATTAAAAATAAAATTACATAAAATATATATTAAGTTCAAAATATGAGCGGCCTCAGTAATATATAAACCTAGTTAATAAACCTTCTGTAAACACGGCTGTAAATAAAACCTTATTTTAGCACATTTAGCTCTTCGATTATAAAAATATCTGATTCGCACAGTTCAGCATATATTATAGCATACTATATATATTACCTTTTTGCATGTGAGAGGAGAGTATTTAAGAATTTCACAAACTGGTACTGAACGAATCTGGTTTTGTATACAAATAATTTCAATCGAATAATAAAGAAATAGAATTTAATAAAATACATTATATATCTACGTTTGACATGCAAACATAATGCACTTGGCACCGTTTTCCATAAGCTCGCAGAAGAACAAATGAATCGAGGAAGTTTGAAATGACCCTAACAAAATGGGTCTGCTTAATTGAAATGCTATTACATCAAAAGGAAGAAAAAGGAACACTTGGTGTGTGTTCACACTAATATTTAGATTTGTGAAATTAACTATTGATCTTAAGTTAGCGAACAATTACATCATCTGTGAATTCACCAACGAATATTAAGATGTGTTATCCGAATGAAATATTTGTTTGATCGTTTAAGAAATCTGATTAATTAGTAATCATATTTCGTATACCTATTTTCATTGTAATACAATTTATTTTTTTGAAAATTATGTCGATTACTTAAACTTTACTTAAATTACAGCATTTTAATCGATCGATGTTTATTTTAAACTCTCATCCTTAGTAATGTTTTTAATTTTTTCATTCATACAGGCAGAGCACTCTAGTGAAAATTGATTAGAAATACCCACTTAATTGGGTTATTTCAGAATATGCGTATATTATTCTTTAAGACGGAGATTATGACATTAGTTTCTTGAAAATAAAAAAAAAACTGGTAATTGTTTCCATTTACTTTTCAAAATTGGTTTTTACTGGCTGAATGGCTGAATGAATATTTATCTTCCGGACTGGTTATTCAGTTAATATTTCTAATTAAAAAAAAACCAAATTTAAAAAAAATGTTTATAATTACTAATTACTTTATACTTTACTAATTTTGAGATATTCCTGTGTTTTTGTCTTGTTTAATATCACCTAAACGTAATTGCAAAATGGTGTGGAATTTTACTTCTACAATTATTGTTGTTATTGTTTACTAATACAATATAAAAAAGAAAAAGCAACTTGCTTAATCAATTAATGTCAGTAAATTTGTTTATAAAATATACTTAAATATACAAACATGTTGTTTATGCATTTTTAAGCATGACTGCAGTAATTCTAGTTATTTAATTTTTTTTAACAGATTTGCTTATTATCTTAAATGAATTTTAAATATTTACTATTTACTTCCTTATTCTTAACAAACTTTTTACATGTGCTTAAAGTTATCTGAAATATATCTATTATTTATTAATATATAAAAAGTAGATATGTCAATAAAGTATATATATATACATATGCATATATTCTACTATATTAATACTATATACGTATGTAGTATGTAGAAAGAGTAGTTTATCAGTTTTAAGTAATTGTTTTTAACGCAGATAGATAATAATTTATTTTGTTATTATAGGGTCAGTAATTACAATAATTATATATTTTATAATTTACAATTTAAAATTGTTACTTAATTATCTACAATATCTATCTATAGGGAAGTGTAGTGTAATGTGCTGTTAAATACATTTGTAACTAGTTTATGTGTTGGATTTGTGTATATATATACATATATGATGATGCATTTATTTAAACTATAAATAAAATTACAACATTTTGTTTTTATTTTTTATTTAGTTTTTATTTATTTCGTTTTTTTTTTTGCACTTAAAAAATAGTTTTTCCCCTTGTTTATAATTATATTGAAATTGAAATGCAATTGACATGAAGTCCAATGAGATTTATTAATCATATAAACGTTTTCACCGTTAAGCTACACAAACCACATATATAATATATATATTTTTTAGTATAAGAACAGAATAATTATATTCTGATAACCAATTACCAAGAATTTAGTTATTTTTAGTAGCTTGTTTATAATGAAAACAGAAGAAAAATAATTAATATTAAAAATGCACGAATTCTTTGCATTCCAAAGTATAAAATATCTAAAAAATTTTTTGATATTTTTAGTTTTTAATTTATAGCATTAGTTAATAAGTGTATATATGATAACTACTAGTAGTGCACTGGACTTTTATAATGCCTTTAAATCATGTTCTGGTCGATGTTCGGAACAGTTCAGATGTTGTTTCATGTAAAATGTATAAATCATATAAATCAATAACTGAGGCGACAATTTTCCTCAGCAGCTTTTTAATAAGGCTCCAACTTATCAGCTGTTCTGTGGTCTAAATTAGGCTGTTAACTTTGTCAGGTAATAGCTAAGGTATTAGAGTGATCGCCGCACTCTGTAACTTATATTTTTTTTAATATTTCCTTAATAATTTATTGCCACCTTAAAATGTGATTAGTAAACAGTTACTAATAGTATATTAAATTAACAGATTGAAAAAATTTGTATAAGTATCTGCTTGAATAATTGTAGATCTCAATACTATTAATAAAATTTTATAATTTCTAATATCAGAGAACCTCTCAAATTTTACAAATATCTATTTAAATAATTGTTCCGATTACCAAAGACCCTTTCAGAGTGCTTCAGAGTGCCTTTCAGAATACTTTATAAATATCTATTTAAAAATTAAAGACTTCTACACAATTAATTAAATTTTATGATTTCTAATACTAGAGAACCTTTCAGACTGTCTCCATAATGAATTAATTAATCATAATATTGTTATGTGATAAATTTTATCATATTGAATAATATCGATAAACTTTCATCGATATTGCGTTATTATTAATCTTTTTGGTGCCAATACCAAAGTTAATCAATTCAATTTTGTTTGTTTATATTAATATATTATATTATTCCAACCTATTTGTAAAAAATAAACTATTGTAAATTCAGGTTACAATTTTTTTTTGTTTTTTTTTTTTTTTTATTTTTTTCCATTCAAAATATGAAATATATGATATATATTTACATTTTTGATATGTTATTTCAACATTGAAAGTCCATTGACCATCTTCTTGAGTGCCGTGCCCCTCGTGTCGAACATATCAACACTCCAAGTTTTGTTTACCATTTTTTTTTTTGGATTCTTTAATTCATTGGGTTATTGAAGAATTGGTTAAAAAGTATTCTGTTTTTGTTTGTTTTTGTTTTTGCTTTTGTTTTTGTTTTGTTTTTGCTTTGTTACCACTCATCGAGATATGTAAAAGCATTGATAAAGTAAATAAAATGAAAAGTAAATACAATAATAAAGCAAGCAATTACACGTTCATTGAGCGTGATTCATCCGTACGTCAATCTATCCGTCAGTTACTCAGTTCACATAGAAGTCGCTGGCCTGGATTCGAGCGGATGAAATGTAATTAATCTTAGAGAATTGCTGAAACGTAATTTGCAATTTTCTGTTTGCTGCTTGGGTTTCTATTCGTTTTGTTTCGTTTTGTTTTGTTTGGTTTCATATGGAAAATATGGAAAATGTTTAGTGAATTTCCTTGAAATTATTTAATTTTGTAATAAGAAACAAACACAATCAAGCGCATATCGAAAAATATAGTTGTGGTATCTTCAAAGTGTTAAAATTAATATTTCTGCTTCTTCTTCATACTTAATCAAATCGGAATAATTACAGCTGACGAAATTGATTCAGCTTTTGTCGAAAAGCATGTCTAAAAGCGTATTTAACTCATTTTTCCACTCTCCTGCCACCTTTGAAGGTGATTGCTCTGTTGGACTCGTTAAGTCATTTTAACTGTTTTTGCTTTTTGTTAAAATTTATTGCAATTTTTTTTAACAATTTTTAAAAACTGCGCAATTTACGAATTTACTCACTTCGGCAGAAATAAGTTACGTTTACCTTAGGTTTTTTATCTTTTGAATTTATAAATTTTATACAAAAGCATTTTCAAGCGAATTCGAAACAAGTTTAACAGCTTTTGAGAGTTTAATAATTAATTTTTTTTTAAATTTCATTTATTTTTTTGTTTTTGTTACCCTTAATGTTGGTGCCAATCTGAATGAAACCTGTCTGTGACGTCATTTATTCGAACGTCTTTGGGTGCTTAAGCAACTCGCCTACCTTGTGCTGACTTGGCTGGCATCACAAAAGCCAAGCCAAACACGCTCACAACCGCAATATAAAAAGTTCACTTATTTTAATTTATTTTATAATTAATTTAAATTTAATTTATTTGAAAATTAAAATTTTTTTTAATCTTTTAGAAAGTTAAAAACCAAAATTTGGTTTATAACAAAACATATGGTTTTTATTATTATTTTCATAAATTGCTTAAAGCGCCTCTACCCCAATATCAATTAATATCAAAGTTAAAAATATGTTATAAAGAAAATTATATTTGACAAATAAAATGTTAAAATATTAATATTAACTTTCGTCGAATATTTATAACAGAGAAGGAGAACTACTGTGACCTTGAAAGTTATTTTGTACCGTACGAATGGCAATGCTTTCAGCTACAATATATTGTTATGATATAAAGTTGTGTTCTAACAGTTCTCAAATCACTTTCTTATTAGATAAATAAGTTTAATATATGAATAAATATTACACATTAAAGTTCTATGAAACACACATTCTCATAATAAGACATCTTCCTTAACCGATGTCCCAAGATTTCAATTTTTCATGTCCCGGACACCGACAGTCTGCTTAAGAGAGTTTCCACTGTATTTATGTATAGTTTTCATATAGTTAGTTTACATATAATATATTTACATATAGTTTTGCCAATACAGTGCATGTATATGTGCCTGAATTATAGCAAGCGAGGTCTGGTCTAAAAATACACTTTAAAATTCCTAAAATAAATGTTTTCTTTGTAGTTTCTTCTTAATCTTAGAGATTCAAGCTCTCTTTAGATTCGCAAGAATGCCTAGCTTAGCTTCATATGGTGTCGGTAGGAACCAATACCGTATTGGTCACCTAATACTACAGCTCATGAACTCTGGTTGTTTTTATAGTAGTGTAATACTAATACTACAGCTAATGAACTCTGGTTGTTTTTATAGTAGTGTGTGTTGTGGAATTCATTAATAAGTCTTGACTTTCAGGTTTTAAGCAAATAATAATATTTAAAAATTAAAAAATATTATAAGTAACATTAAGGAAATCTTCAGTGATATGATTTCCGAATATTCGGTTAAAACCTTTAGTGACTTGGTTTTCGAGTATTCGGTTGAAACGTTTATTGACTTGCCTCGCACACATGCAGCATTAATGCTAGTTAATTTCTTTCCTATTCAATAATAATGAAATAATTATTGAAAAAATTAGAATATTCGCTACTATTAAGCATTTCCTTATTTGACACCCTACCACACCAATTTCTATGTTTTCTATGTTTCCATAAAATATACATATCATAAAAACAACTTCTTCATTAATGTGGAACCCCAGCTGTCGATATCTTGTTATGAAGATTGAGACATAATCTGTAATCGCTTGCGGTTGGAAATAGTTGATTCTGTATGTATGTGTTATCTATACCCTAATTCCAATTAGCGCCCATTTACTCAACTGCTTGGTTTTATTTACATAAGTGACGAATTTTTTTTATTAAGAATCTCTAAAATTTACTCAAGTTCTTAAAGCTTAAAAGATTTAATTTATTTTTTAATTTGTAGCGGCTAATGTAAATTTATCCATGTGTGTATTTAATACAAGCTTAACTCACAGTTTTTGAGCTGGACGAATGGAAAGTTAATATATATCTTTATAATAATAAATTATAATTTGTTGTTTTAATGACAAAAAAATTTTAATAATACTTAAATAACAAACTTTTTAAATTTTTGTTATTTTTTTTAAAAGATATTATTCTAACCGATATATCGACTTTAATTTATAGTCATTTTCAGGGTATTGAAATTTTATAGTACCCTGTTGATGACCATAGATTATAGTCCAAATATCGGTTAAAATAAAATCATTTAAAAACTAATAAAAATTTTTAAAAAAGTTTGTTATTTAACTATTAACCAATTAGCCTGTAAAAAAAAAACAAAATTATTATTAATAATAAATTATTTAATCTGATATACAAAACTTTACGAGTAAAAATGATTAATATATAACAATTTACAAATTAAATTATATCATTTCTTGTTTCGCCAGGTGTTTTTATATTTATATTTATAGCATATTATAAAATATAGTAGTTTTATACGCAATCTTATGTTTAATGTTTAAGTCAAGGTCGTCATAACACTCCGTTGCTTTGAAGAAATCGGAAGATGTATTTACCAATTCGAAACATTCGTAAATCCATGTCTATGTTTTATTTATTATTTTTTTTAAATTTTACATTTTGTTTATATTCATTTTCACATTGCGGCTTATATTGATGCAAATGAGTTTGATATTTTGTTTGTTTAAAATTTTTATTGTTTATTGACCCAAACAACGAACCCGCATTCACTGCTCCGCTTCAATGTACCTGTGATATTCGTTATTGACCTTTGATTTTTTTTCATACCTAATTACGAGTAGTGTTATTATTTTAATTAACAAGTACAGTAATATAGATATATATATATGTATATGAAAAAAAAAGAATTTCAAATATAAAAACTACTTGGGCGGTACAAAACTAAGAAACACTTGTTGATAATTTTACACCTGTTGTGATATATATAACAATAATGTGGATTTTATTCTAAACTGAAACCATATTATTTTTTATTTCAAATTTACTTACTTTTTATATAACGAGCTATTTGCATATCTATATATCATGTATGAGTTTCTAAGCCTAATAAAAGAATTGTATTCTATCGCTTTAGTTTTCTCTTTATATAAACAAAACAAATTTCACACATAGTAGTTCGTTCCTTTAGTATATAAAAGTATATGTAATTTATTATTTTTTTCATTTAATTCTTTTTATTAATTATTCTTCTTATTCTTAAAATGCTTATAAAATGCTTTATATAATATTCATATCCTCTGACATTAAATGGTTTTTCAACTGTTTTTCTTTTTTAATTGTAGGCGGATGATAAATCCTTATTAGCTCGTTTTTACCATGCAGACAGATCACTCACAGCAGTTGCTAGTGAGTTAGATAGTTTCGATGGGCGCGCAGAACCAGATCGTTGCTCTCGTTTAGTAAGCCGTTTACGCCAAGGGCAGGTATGTAATCTACAATTTTAGTTTAGTATATTTTCACTAACCTCTATTTCAAATGTCTTACTTTAGGACAAAGTACTTTCAATAACAAATCTTATAATGGATGAACTGTTAGGAGAAGATCGTGATCCTCGTGCATTTCGTGCAAAATTTCCTGAAGAAGTATTGCAAGAAAATTTAGCAGGGCAACTATGGTTTGGCGCAGAATGCCTTGCTGCTGGCTCATCCATAATGAATCGTGAACAAGAAAGTAAGGAAATGCGCCCCTTAGCACAAGCGGTAACCAAAAGTCTGGGCAATGTAAGAAACTTGTTACGTGATCAGTGTTTGCGTAACAACGTACCCAATAGTAAAAAGCTACATCTGGATATGAATGACTCAACAACCGAACAGTTGTACGAAAGCCTGAAAATTTTTGATAGGCTTTTCGCTGAGTTTGAGTTACGTTACGTCAGTGCTATGGTCCAAGTCAAAACAAAACAAGAATATGAAATGCAAGAGTACATTTGTGTTCTTTTCTCTGAGACGTTACAACGAGCTTTACAAATTGGTTTACTAGATCAGGATAAAGTTGATGCTTTTGATCCAGCACTGATGTTCTCCATTCCACGTTTGGCAATAATAACTGGTCTAGTCGTATACCCTAAGGGTCCACTAAATATGGATATGTCAGCTGAACAATTGTCGGAGATGTTTCGTCCGTTTCGTACGTTATTAATAAAGGTACGGGAACTGTTAAGACAATTGAATAAAACTGAACTATTTCAATTAGAAAAATTACTGTGTACAAACGAAGATATACATTTGAAGGTATGTACATTAATTAAATTACATTAAAACATACATTAAGAAATATTTAACTATTTATTTACATTAAAGATTCCTGTGGGTACAAGTAGTATTGAAGCGCCTAGTACAGATCAACAAAATAATAACAACCACAATAGTCCAAACAAATCTAACAGCATAAACTGTGATGTGAACGATACAAGTTCTGCAACTATAAATAATATGAGTAATAATAGTACTGAAAATACAAATAATAATGTTAATGAGATAGAAAACTCCTCGATTGAACCTGAAGTGGCTAATGAAGTTAAGAGTAAAGAGTCAGTTAATAACAATAATGACAAAAGTCCTTCATATGCCACTCATTTTGCCTCACGGTCGCCGTCCATTTCCTCAGATTCTGTAAATAGTTCTTCTGCGTCATCACCAACTGCTTCTCCATCGCATTCACCTACTCCTTCACATTCGCTTACTTCGACTACAACATCAGTAGCGTCAACTTCTAGTCCGGTTGATTGGACAGATGAAGATGAAGACTTACCTAAAGAAATAGATATGGTATCAGCTGATTGCGCCTCGGGTTATCTTATTCCAAACACTAATTTAGGCAACTTATTACAACCACAAGAAGTTCCTCTTACTGATAATTTTATCGCTAATGAAGAAGAATTTAATAGTCCACCAATATTAGACACAGATGCTGATATGCCCACCACTAGTAGTGCTATAAATAATACAAATGCATTTAAACCACTAAACTTATTAAATTCCTCCGATGAAAGTGAACAGTTGACAATAAAACATGAAGAAGAACCCTCTTTTGGTAGTCAAGAAACACAAATACATACAGATAAATGTTCTACAAGTAGTAGTTGCAGTACCGAAAATAAAGTCCAACATTCGTCTAATGTCAGCAGTACTTCTTATGAAACAGGTTCACGTCGACACAGTAGACACCATCATAATTACAGTATTAGCCCTGGAAGTAGTGAATACAGTCATTCTCATCATCATCACCACCACCACCATCACCATCATCATCCACACCGCCACAGTCGTCGGCAGCCTACTAGTCGCCATCATCATCATCATCGTCGTAGTCACAGTCATCATACCGACTTGAAATACAGTATGGATGAATCAAAGTTATCTTTGGAGGAAAATATTAGCAGTACTCCACCTGCAGTTAGTTCGTCTTCAACTTCGGCTTCGACTGCTGTACATCATGACACCTCGAGCGTAGATAGCAGTACTTCATCTTCGTTATGCGATGGTGCACCGCAAGAAGTTTCGTTGACTATTAAACCTACTGGACGTATGAGGTTTAAGTAAGTAAACAAAACAAATTTACCATTAAAACTTGTAATTAGTTTGTTATACAAATATATATTTTTTTGCTCATATAGAAGTACGGAGAATTTGCTTCATCGACTCTTCGTATGCATAGCTGGTGTGGCTGATCAATTGCAAACAAATTTCGCCTCAGATTTGCGGCATATTCTGCGTAACGTATTTTTTATGAATATGTCTCCTACGCAAGAAAACATTGATATACCTGAAAAATCAAAAGAATCGGAATTATTTGAATTTCGTGCTTCAGAAAACGATGTGATACAAGAGAGTGCAGGCTCAAATCAAAGCATTTATTCCGCAGAGGAAGTAAATCCAGAACTGGACAATGTGTTCAACAATGCAGGTAGTGATGGTGGTAGCAACCGCCATTCAGCTGGTGCAACAATGCAACGTGGAAATACAATAGATTTAGTATCAAATGATAACTCAACTGCCAATGGTGTTCTACGAAACCATATTAGCCGAAGTCGTAGTCTTGGAGATCAAGAAAATAACGAAACAACTGTTAATTCATCAATTACATCTCAAAACAACCACAGGCACTCAACTTATATAAATGGCAGACGTTTATCGACACCACAGAATCAGCACAATAATAACTCAATACGAAATCGTAATGACTCTGTGGGTAGCAATTCAGCGACGTCGTCATCGTCTGAAAGCAACTCACCTGTAAGTGAACGTGCGTCTGCTGCCTTTGGTCATTCAACACGACAACAAGTTTTAAATAACAGTAATAATATTAATAATCCTACCAGCGTTAACAACAATAGCGACAATAACAATACAGAACAAGCTCCACGAACTCCGTCTAGTCCAACACAAATTTCGCAAGCTCAACAACTAAATGCACGTTTATCGCCACCTGCTTGGATACCAGACGAAAAAGCACCACGTTGCATGTCCTGCCAAACACCATTCACCGCATTTCGTAGACGTCATCACTGTCGGAATTGCGGAGGTGTGTTTTGCGGCGTTTGCTCCAACGCCTCGGCCCCATTACCCAAATATGGTCTGACAAAAGCAGTACGCGTATGCCGAAATTGCTATGTGCGTGAATTACACTCAAATTCTGTTTCAACAAGTTCCAATACTAGAAACACAACCAGTCATATTAATAACCATTTACAACAATCTACCAACAATTACGAGAGTGTATCGTAGGGTAGGGAAAATGTTAAAACGCACAAACTCACATTAATAGCAGAAAAGAAATTCTTTGTATTTGTATTTTGCAAATATTTTTTAAATTGCCGACCATTTTATGTCTATAAAGACAATAGACGAATATATATAAAGAACAGCCAAATTATGGATAGCAACGAATCCCTGAATTCCTGAATTCCTGAATCCCTGTTTTCAGAAATCATGCTGCATATTAGTCTAAAAATGATGAATTTGATTCATTGCGAATTTTTTTTACAAAAATAACAATTGCAATTTAAAATTGTAAGCTTAAAATAAGTATGTATAAGTGTATTGTATTCATTTGTTTATATAATTTTTATATTAAATTTTTCTTTCATGCAGTGTAAATGCATGTTGAAATGTCCTTTAAGTGAAGTATTAGTAATAATTTTTAATGGTTGCATAAAGACATTTTAGATTTTATATAAAAATGTAATGAAAAATTATATATAATATAATGTATGTGCATTTTTTACAACTTATCTGTTCGATAACAATCGATTTTGTTTCCACGTTTTTACCATATATATACATAACGTTTTCTAAGGGATCTTACATATATTTTTGTTACATTGTTCTTTTTAAGTTATACTTTAAGATTTTAAGTATTCTACTATTTGGCTTTTGAATTTATATATTAAATTATATTATGTTAATTAATTTTTGAAAGTGGATTAATTAAATACATTTGAACATTTACAAACTAAGATTTGTTTTGTTTTCGATTTATAGTTGTTTCGGTTTTATTTCCACTTAGCAATGCCTTATATATTCAGTGTAATATAAAATTTGGTATAATATATATATAGTAGCTTTAATATGATATAATTTTTTATGAATTTTCTTTAATTTTCTAATATAGAACATATACCAAATGCGGTATTACTAAAAATTATGTCAATATACATATATAGTAAAATTATCCTTAATAAATATGTTTCATTTTAATTGTACAATATGTGCCCGCAATTATATGTCATAAGCATAAAATATATATTTTCTTATAAAAATATGATAAACTTATGAATTGCATATAAACGTTTAAGACTTAAGAAATCTGCTCATATCAAATATAATCAAGCTGTATGTGTAAATTTAAAACATATTTAGTTAAATTTGGTATCAGTTTAATATTAAATAATTTCTTATATTTTGTATTAAAAAGCTAGTATAAATTAACTAAAACGTTATATTATTAAAAAGTGAAAAATGTTTTAAATTATTTTTATATTTCTGCGACAATTGTTACTATTATAGATTTTATAAGTTTTTAGATTTATTTTAAATTCATCAAGTTTTGATATACGATTTCTTTGATGTTTTTTCGAAAATAATTTGTTGTAATTTGTGAAATAAGTTAAATATCTAAACTGAATTTAGGTTAATTACATATAAATATAAAAAGAGAAATTGCTATATGAGTTAAAAAGCTTTTTGCCTCAAAATTGAAATAATTTTATAAACAGATCGCTTCAGCTGATTGGGTATATATAAAATTAATTTTCTAAATATTTTCACCTGAATGATAGTATATATTTTATTAGTGACATTAATAATTTTTGTGATTTAAATTTATTGTTTTGAAGAAACAAGATTTTTGTTTATACAATACCATATATTAATATATCTATTTAAAAAATGTGTATGATTAAAAATCAATAAATATATATATTGTAATTAAATAAAAAAAATGTTTATGTGTGATGAACGGGAGGCGAACACAATTTTCTATATAATCCAAAATTAAGCGGATTTTGGTATAAATTATAAGGAATGGAATAGGAAAATTTTAGAATTTTCAACATATTAACATAGTAAGAACATATATTTAATCCTTTACCGTTTCGTACTCTATTCTCCAATAAGTATGGGTTTAAACATGTATATATATATTTTAATGTTTAGAACTATTATAGCATTACCATAATCAAGCAGCTCCATAATAATCGAATTCGCACATTTGGATCGAACAACCTATGAGTTTTGTTATATATTTGCTTGTTAAATACCAAATATGGGTTATATGTATTTCATTTTAATTTCATTGCCAGTGTGATTTTCGAGCTGTATCGAGCTAAATGTTGACACATGTTAATCGAAGCTTCAAACAATAAATATTATTGAGTCTCTAATATGTTCCATATCTCTATACTGTTGGGGACATAATTTTTACAATAACAGAATAACGGAAACAGTAGTCTGATGAAGTGATAAACAATAATCCAGTCAAGACGAAAAAAGTGATTTTAAAGATACCTCGCTGTTAATAGAGAGTAAAAGTGCTCAAGTGCTCAAGTGCACTGGCTCAAATAGCTTCAACATAATAGTATTTTACTTCTATAAATTTATTAAAATGAACCAAAAAATTGTGTATACCTAAAAAATCATTAATGTCAAAATTTAAAATTTGAGATTTTAAATGAAAAATTTTCAAAAATATTTATCTCAGTATTTGCAAATTAAATATATATTTTTAGTTTTTAGTAATAGATTATATAAAGTAGATCAAAATGGGGCCGAAGAAAGGCAAAGGAAAAGGAGGTAAAGGTAAAGGTAAAGGTAAAAAGAAAAAGGCACCTCCACCGCCGCCCCCTGAACCAGAGGAACAAATTGAATGGTCGGAGGAAGAAGAGAAAGAATTAGATTTTCTCGTAGACATAAATGATGAATTTTTTGATACTGCAAATAGGGTTAGTTTATTAATTAAAAAATTTTGGATCAAAACTGACTAAAGCTAATATAATTTAATAGATAGTTCAACTATTAATGGAGAAAATGCGAATATTCGAAGCATCAAGAATAAAGAAATATGTTAATATCATATATTCGCTTCACACGAAATATGTGGAAGAAGTTGCAGAAAATGAAGAAATGCGTCCTAAAATTATAATAGCAGAAAATAAATTACGATACTCTTTGGAACTGGTTGCGCATTCACAAGAAGCAATGGATATACTTAGAGGAAATCTTGGTATGCTTTTAAATGTTTATGTCACACCTAGTTATACCTAGTTAATTACATACTTTAAATGTATATAGCCGATGCTTGGAGGGAGACAGATGCATCTCTAGTGCGTGAGCAAGACGTACAGGAGAAGTTACAAGAAGTTCTTTTAAAATGTAAAGGTTATGAAGCTAAGGAAGAACAGGAACAAGATGATAATGCTGAGTAAGTATTTCAACAATTATACCCGAAATAATTCTAATGTAATCCATTCTAATATATTATTGATCTATTATAATAGATTTGGAAGTTTGGGAAAATATAAAAATATTATATTGCGTGAACGTGATCGTCTCAACGGTGAAGTTTTGGATCTTGAGAAGCGTTTACAATTGCAAAGATATTATAGTGAATCTTTGGAATACATTGTCAAAAATAACGAGGATTCCATAAATAAACTAAATGTACGAGTACGAGTTATGTTGAGTGAAAAATCAAGTTTGGATATTAAGGTTAGAAATTTGAAAAACAATTTAGATGATCAAAAGGAACTTACCCAAAGGTCAGAATTAAAGCTTGAAGTGGTTAATAGAGATGTAAGTTAAAAATACATAGTTGTAAAGAAATGAAAATATTATTGCATGATTTTTTTTAATTATATATATATTAAATAGCTTTATGAAACCAGCAACAAATTGAGTAAAAAAACTTACGACTTTGATCATCTGAAACTGGCAGTTGATAAAATGCGAAATGATAATTCTCTTCTAAGTAAACAAGTTCTGAAAAGTGAGGACGATATCAAGGAGTTACGTAAAGAACAGAAATACAATGAGGAAGTTATACGAAATCAACGCTTGGAAGACACGGTTAAGAGAAGATTTGTATTAATTTATTTTAAACAATAAATTGAAACATTTTTTTACAGAGTAAAGCAAATGTAATTCAACAATTAACTATAAAATTCAAAAAATCCATGCAAGATTATGGCTCCATGTCATCAAAAGTTTACAAAATGAACAAAATAAATCATGGTCTAAATGAAGAAATTGTACGCTTAAAGTAGGTATACCAAATATCATCGTGTACTAACAAATTATGCTTAAAGTAAACAAACAGAACCATTATCTAATGTCATTTATTAAATTATAATGCTAAAATTATTAAAAAGTAAATATTAAATAAATTTAAAATAGATTGAGCCGTCAATTTAATTCAATTTAAGTACGACAACACATCTTTCTATATTTTATTCTTGTCAAAATGCAGTCTCGTTCTTGTATAGTAGCATAATGGAATACTTTCTAAGCAATATATTCTTGCATGGTACACAGATGTACATCCCAATGGCGACATTCCTTCCTTCAAGAAGCAACCGTCGATCTCTTTCAACATATTATGAATTTATCGATGATAATTCCAATTGGGTCAACATTACTGAGGTCGACTACAAACGTGTATTAATAGCTGTTCATATGACTGCAGTGTCGTCTTCAAGACCTCGGTTATATAGCAACAAAGTTTTCAACCAGTCTCCGCTGCGATGCGATAGAAAGTTACTTGTTGCGAAGAAATACGTTAATTGTTAATATACATATTACCATTATTTCGCCCATCTGTTCTAATGTTTCAATGCAAACATCAAATTGTGCCACAGTGATCTCTGAGTCCGACCTATTGAAGTGGCAAGGCTTCTGCGTCTCGATCCAGGCTAATTTATCTTAGCCTTATCTTAATTCGTGTATTCATTCTGTAATTTCTTTCATGTTTCCTGCTATATAGTCCTCCTAGTGCTACAATAACCACACATTTTGTTAATCTCTTTTACAATTACGCAAGGTGAAATAATCTACATTTGACTTTTAAATTGTGAGGCTATAATGCATAACGCATAATTGATAATTATTGTTGTTGTCATCCTAATTAAGTGATTAATACTTTTTTTAGAAATCAAATAAACGCTCTAGAAAAAAGTATAATTACATCGGGACACACATACGAAGAGTTACGTCAAGTAAAGGATAATATACTTCGAGAACGTGATGTCTTGCGCAGTGACATAATAAAAACGAATAATATTATGGCTGATCTAAGACATCAGATAATGGTGCAGAGCAATACGATGGATGCATTGCGATTGGATATAAATAAATTCAATGTGAAATTAGATGAGGCTAAAATAAATGTTTTGAAAGCAGAAAGAGAACGTGATGAAATTTCACAAGAAATGGAATCACTACAAGAGCGCATAGAATATCTCCAAGGTGAGTATACATAATATGCTTTAAGTAAATTATGTGCAAATTACTGAACATTTGAACAAATTCATTTCTCAGAGCAAGTGCAACTGAAGACCAATCAAGTTACTGATTTAACGGAAAAATTGCAGCAGAAAAATTTCGCATTAATTAATGTGAAGAAACAATTGGAATCAGTACATTCCGAAAAAATGATACTGCAAAGGAACTTGGAAACATGCACTCAGGAAAGAGATAATTTTAGAATATTACAAGCGGTAAGTTTTTCATAAGACTTAGGATCTAATAAAATTTTACAAATTTTACAAATTTTACAAATTTAACATATTGGTTTCGTTAATTTAGAAAAATACTCATCAAATATCGCAATTAACAAATGAAATAGCACAAAATCAGAATAAGATTAATTCACTGAATATGCGTATTGAACGTTTGAATAATGATAAGAAGGACTTACAATCCGAATTGAAGAATAAGGAGAATTTATTGGCAAGTGTGCGGCAAGATCTAAAAGAAATGAAGTATAAAAATGAGCAATATATGAAAACTATAACCGATGATGAGAAGAAATTTATGAGAATCAAGCAAAACTTGGAGGAAACTAGAAAGGAAAAAAATTTAGTCGGTTTGCAAATGGTACGCAGAAATGACGAAATTATTTTACTCAAGGAAAAGTTGGATGTACTACAATTAGCTTTAGATCAAGGTAATTATATCAAATATAATATATATATATATATATAATATATATTCTATATATAATATATATATAGAATATATATATGATATATATTTAAAAATTTAGATTCAACTTACTATAATTTGAATAGTATATTAAGTATAGCCAAATCCTAAGCAATCCAATTAATAACTCGCCACCTTGAGGTGCATTTAAGAATGTAAGCTGACTTTTGCATTTCCAATTCTTTGCCTGTGTATTCAAATTTTATTTATTCATTTATGGACATCATTTTCATAATATATACTTTAGTTACTCAGGTTCTTTGTTCAATAATCTTCTTATGGAATTTGATGTAATACTTGTATAACATAGAAGATATCTATGTTAAGCTAATAATGGTCGGTTACTATCAATGGTAATATTCTCTATCTGTTTTAAAATGGACCAATTGTTATTCTCTTTATTAGTGTAACACAATAATACCACAAGCGGAACGACCTTAATGCAACCAGTCTTTTTTTTCTGCTCCAATGTGCCCAAAACACGGAGATATGTGCTTATAAAAGGCATGACTATCACTGTTATAGGCCAATTCAACAGATGAACAACATCATGCAGCGTAGAGTTGTAGTTTCATTAACAGATCCATGTGGATGTAGTACAATGTATGTATGTAATGTGAGAATTACTATAATATAGAGTATGTGATATAGAGATATAGAGTATAATATTCTGTGTTAATTTAACATGTTCCATATATTGAAATATATTATAAATTTGTATGAAATTTATATAAGTAGTAAATATGTAATAGCAGTTAATTTGAAGACAGTGAACTTACTTATCATTAGGTTTTACAAATTATTAATAAAATTTTTTTTTTTTAATTTTTTGTTTACAGGACAATCACAATACAATCAGCGTGTAGAAGACATACGTCTGCTAAAAACAGAAATAACCAAACTACAAACCGAGCGTGAATGTCATAAAAGGGCTTTAAATAGTACAGCCGATATGAGAGAAGAAATAATACGCCTCAATCGACTACTTAATCAAGAACGTGTAAAAGTGCGTGCTTTAATGGAAGATACGAAGGTGCCAACTGCAGTACACCGTTGGCGCATACTTAGAGGTGAAGATCCCGAAAAATTTGATTTGATGCAGAAAGTTCAAGTTTTACAAAAGTAAGTAGAATAATTAAGAAAAATAAATAACTTTAAATAAAAATTTTAGGCGTAATCTTAAGCAACATGTCGAAAGAGGTAATATAGAAAAAGAACTATATGAAACGAAAAATATGTTTGATGCTTTGAAAAGATCTGTGGAAAAATTACCAGCAAGCGATGTGAAAAGGAAACTGTTGGATTGTAAAGTAAGTTACTGGTTAAATTATTATACTTTATATATTTACAATTATGCAATTTCTAGCGGGTTTTGGAGAGACGGACATTAATGTGGAAAGTATGTCAAAGTGAATTAAGCGTTTGTGAAGTTGAATTAAAAACACGTCAAAGCATAATTGATGAACTCAGGTCACAAGTGGCGAAAATGACAGAAAAAGAACGTGTGCGTGGAGAACATATAGAACCTCAAGAAATATCCACTGAAAACTATGTGGAAGCCATTTTTGAATCCAGTGATGATCGATCATGTCTGGTACCGGGTGTAATTAACATTGCTAAAAACGATCAAGAAGGAACTCCAAGAACACTATAATAGTCTTAATAATGATTTCCGTATGGATCAAAAATGATGGCTTAAAATTGGGATATTTTGTAATTTTCAAGCCATTATATTTGATCCAAATGGAATGTTATGTGCTAGATTAGATTTGGTTTAAGTTAAATTATTAAAGTTAGTTTCTATTAAACAGAAATTGTCTCATAAATGTTAATTAATCTAAAATGTTTAACAAATAATTTTTAGGTGACAATTTAGGTTTAATATTGTGGTCCAATTGATTTGATTAATTAATAAATTTAAATTGCTGATTTTGAAATACTTTGTAGTATTAGTAGTATTTGTTATTATTGTAAAAATAATTAAATTTATTTTGTTGAAGTGTAATTTACAACCAAAAATTAATTAAATAATTATTTCACTTTAATATCCTCCTCCAACAATCTTAAATCCGCCACCCAAAACCCGGTGTGTATTTGGTGGAGCAGAAAAGCACTGTGCTTGCATTTGCACTAGTAACTGACGCTCTTCCAGTAGTTTCTGTTTCTTCTTCTTCTCTTCATTCAATTGTATCTTAGTGCTATTTAAATGACATTGAAGCTCTTCCAATTTGTTGTTATGACCTTTGTCTTCTACGTTTTTAATGTCTAGTTCTGCCTTTAATGCTTTGATTATATTTACTTTTTGATTAAGTGTAGCCTTTTAAAAATAGTTGAATAGTTAAAAATCTTATTATGTAAATAATACTAAAATATATTGCAAACCTTTAGCTCATTTAATTCATCCTTGATTTTGTAACTGGGTAATTTGAGCATAAATTCCTTTAGAGCGCCATATAACTGTTGAGATTCCTGCAGTGCACGTTCTTTTTCCACAGAAGCAATATTTTGATTAAGAATTTGCCTTTAAGAAAACAAAAATTATTACTTTATTATATATTATAAATTTTAAATAAGATATGTTATAAATACTTTTGTAATGTTTGCTGTCGTTTAATCAGGTCCAATCTCTCTGGATCTGTGCCGCCCAAATTTCGCCAACGATGTATATTCATTGGTGTCAGCATTTCATCCTGCAATGCACGTGCTTTGATGCGTTCTTGGTTGAGTGCACGATGTACTTGGAGGAGCTCATGCCTGCAATCCACAGCGCTCTCACGATCCTTTCGTAGTACATTGCGTTCTGTTCGTAAATTCTTGATTTCTAAACGCATTATTCGCATATCGCTTTGGCACTGTGAGAATTGCTTTTCAGTTTGATCGTAAACACTTTGCAAATTATCTAATTTGTCTTTTAATTGTGTGTATTCCTCATTACGCTTAGTTAGTGCAGAGTTTATGGAATTTTTCTCATCCATAAGATTGTCAAAGTATTTCTTTTGACGAGCTATTTTGATATTGTCCTCCTGTCAATAAAAAGTTTATAGAATAATATTATAAACATTTTATTTTAATTAGTTATTAAAATAACAAATAATTTAATAATTTTATAAAATTGTAAACGCTGACCTGTGCGGATTTGGAGTAACGATCGTTTTCTTTCTTTCTCTTAATCAATTCAGATTTGGTATGTTGATGTCCTAATTGGAAATGTCTTATATTGGTTTTTAGATAACGTCGCTCCTTTTCCATTCTATCGATTTGTAGTTGTAGTTTGCTAATTTCTGCATCCCTATAACTTACCTTTGATTTTAAAGTCTCGACGTTGTTCTGCAAATTAGTCAGTTGTTCCTTCATTTTTGTTTTATCGTCTTCAGCCGAGCTTAACGTGCGTTGAATGACTTGTTTTTCATTTACGAGTGCATCTTGCTGGGCTTGAAATTTAGAACATTTGACTTCAATATCCGCCACAGTGCGTTTTAATTCTATTTCACAATTTTCTTTTAGGCGAATTTCATCTAAACGATAACAATAATGGAAATATATATGTTTAAATAATTTTTTAATAGTAAGACATACGAGAAGGTATATTCCATTATTTCATATATCTGTCAAACTATTATTACCAACTGCATGACAGATACATACGAATGACAGCTTTTTATAATGTTCATAAGCTACCTCAAGCATTTGCGTCCAAGTTTTATAGAACAAAATGTTATTCCAAATGGAATTTAAATGCAATGGTGTAATTATTGGTTGGAAAATAAGAACGAGCTATTGTTAGTGAGCTCATCTCAAAGGGAATAAAATGTTTGTGTATGGTACCATAAATCGTTATAATAGTACAGGCAGTGCCGCCAAACGCTATAGTCGTAGACGAAAAAATAACAACATTACCTGAAATGGTTCGGAAAGTGAAGGCTTGACTTGAACGAAATCTATATCATAGTGGTAATCAAATGTCCAAAGAACTGAAATTATCCCCACGAAGCATCCGATGCATATTCTAAAATAAGCCTTACAAGTTCGGAGACACCAATGCACAAGATCTGACACCAATGCAACAAAAACTTAGACTCGAAAGACCAAAGGAGTTGTCAACGGGCTAAAGTGAATACAAAATAGTTTGTAATAACATCTTGTCATAACTACATGAAGAGCTAGTAACACAATCACCTTAGCAGTTTGTACTAAACACTAGTTTGTTCGTTGCAAATTGAAATAGGAATTAGACTATAATTATTATATTAAGCAATTGTACACCGCGACCTAGAACCTTCAATAATTCAGAGAATTTCTCCAAATCTAACTGATGCTATAAATTGTAATTTTAACCCTACATTATATAGATTTACGAACTCCTAGTACATATTTTAAACAACCTACACAGTTGCGTTAGAGTAAGTCCCCAGTTTGCATCGTAAGCTTCGTCTCCAGCTCTGTCAGAATTCCGGTAATGTTTCTTAAATTAATTTCACTTATAAGCATACAATCTTTAAATTGTTTTAGATTGAAAGTCCCAAGTCAGAAGCAGCGGGGTTGCTCGTTTGTCTGTAATTTTTGCCGAAAATTGTAGCATAACGCAGAACCCATATCTATAACCAGAGCATTCCATAATTATTGTGGTACGAAATGTGTTGTACTTTTCAACGAAAAGCACTCCTAATCTAAACCCGTTTTTTTTCACCCCCGATCTCTTTCAGTTCGATGAAGGTTCGGTAAATATTCTGTATTCCTAATAATCTCAGAAATTGAACAAAGAAAATGAAAGAATTTGATGTTTCAGATACATTTTATAAAAACTAAAATTTGGTTTAACTTATTTCTGATAAAATTTATATAAAAATCATAATTTAATTGTTAAAATTTTAAACTTACTTTGTAGTGCGTCAATCTTGTCAATCAAAGTTTGGATTTCATCATTTTTCTTTGATTTTTCCTTTTCTACTTTCGCAAAGTCCTTGGATAGTTTTTTATATTTCATATCCATATTATTTATTGTCTCCTGTAAGGCCTTAATTTCGTGTTTTGTCTCTTGTACCAAATTTTCAGTTTCTTCCAGTGTCTGCTGTTTTAGTAACAAATTACGTTTGAGAAGATCACGTTCTTGGGTCAGATTATTATTGTTTTTTTCGAATTGATGAACAACACGGCGCATAGCTTCCAATTCTTTTTCTTGAGTATTTAATTGTGTTCTAAATTGATAATTAAAAACGATGTAATAAAATAAATTTATGTGAAACAAGTATTTAGTACGAAGACTAACTTCAAGCGGCTGGAAATTTCTTCAGCCGATCGTTTAGTTTCCTCTATATTCGCATATTTCCGTGAAGCATTTTCTTGAGATTTTGTAATTCGCGCATTTTCCTGCTTTAACTTGATGAGCTCATCTTCACGTACCTAGAATTAAAGTTTTATATATTCCAGATATATAATATTCGCATTATTATTGTTTATTTCAAGCGATTTATAATTACCTTCAAGAGGTTCACACGCTGCGCCAATTCTCTTTTGAGCTTATCACGTTCCTGTGTCATATATTCTAGATCAACTATAATCTTCGCCAATTTATTACAGGTAGCATTATGTTGTGTATTCAAATGTTCTAAATTGGTTTTCAGTGAAAGGATCTGTAAATTTTGTCGTACTTTTACTTTGATCAAATGATCACTTTGGTTTTTGGTGGTGGTGACCAGTTCTGTATATTTCAGAACCTCACTTTTAGTTTGAGTTAAGTCAGTTTGCAGTTGATCTATAAGTTTTTTGTTACTATAAGCATCAGTTGAAAATTCCTAAAAATAAATATAAGAAAATGTTAGTGGAGAGACAAGTTTTTGAAACAGACTCACATCCAATAATTTAAGCAATCCTTTATTCTTTTCCTCCAATGTCTGTGTCATACCTTCTACCTCATTTGTATACATGCGCTGGATATTTAACCGCTTATTCATGTCGTGGATTTGTGTATTCAATTCATCGATTTCAGTTTTATCACTCTGTTTGCTATATATAGCACCACCGATATATATGTATATATATTATAAGAAAATAATTATATGTTAGATTTATGAAACTATTTGATTTAATTACCCCTGGTAAGTTTTTCTTGTTTCATTCAGCTGTTCAATGGTTTCTTCCATTGTAATTACTTTCTCTCGTAAAAGCACCACCTCGTCCTTTGCTGCCTGCTCACGTGATTGTGCTGCATCCTTTTGCTTCCAAGCAGTTTCTTTGCAAATATAAATTAATAAACATAAATACTAAATCATGTAATTTATACAGTGCATTTGAATTACCAATAACTTTTCTTAACTCTGCAATTGTGTCCTTGTCTAATTCGCTCAGTTCGGCTGCTTCTCTGAGACGTCCATTTAGTGCTGCTATATCATTCTTCAGCTCCTGACTACGAATTTGCTCTTGATGATAATCTGATTTGAAGCGATTAGAGCAAATAACTAAACGCTGGACATTATCAGTTTTTTCTTGTTCATCTTTTTGGCGCAGGAATTTTGTGACCTATATGATTATAATGAAAAATTAAAGTTAAATTAAAGTGGTACTTATATATAAAATATGTAATTTAATATAACATAAATGCATATTTAACCTCTGGTACTTTCTCTAGTAAACTTGTAAAAAATTCCTCATCAATCTCATCAGGCACAAGAGGTTCATCGTCGGAACCCTTTGACCCTAAATCTTCATTCATCTTCTTTAATTTATTTAATAAAAATAATTAAATAGAGTCTTTATAAGCGTTTTTAACTTAATTTTAATTATTGTTATTATATTTTTAATTGTTATTGTTGATTTAGTTTAGTTTAGTTTTATTAAGTTTTGCAACTTTCACTGCAGAAAATTGTTATTGACAAAACCTTTGCTGCGTAATCCAAAGTGAAGTTGATTTCATGGTTGCTAACACAAACCGGTGACCCATCATGGCAACAAGTTGTCATACCGTTTTCGACTATTCAAACGTGTCTGTGCGTTTAGGGAAGTGCAACTGCATGCATTATTTTTTATTTAAAAATTTTTAATGAAATTGCGTTTACGTTTTTAAAATTTTCTATATTGCAGTTAAATGGATATTTTTGAAATTATCTGTCTCGTCTGTTAGTATATTTTGAATCAATTTACAGTTCCTGTATGTTTAACTTTTGTCATAATGCTATCAGTCAGACCAGTTTGTAACAGTAAGTAAGTAATTGACTTACTCCACATACCCAATGGACAACTGCTTTCAAATGTGTGCTGTCATTTGAACCAGTGTTTTTCAACCCGAAACATTCAAGTGCGGGTAGGAAAAATAGTCAATGTGATTTATAATGACCGGTACCAATGCCTTCCTAAAAATAATATCGTTAAACGCAAAAATGCATAAGTTAAGCATTAGGTGGTCCTTAGCGATTGAGAAATCCTGATTTAAAAATAATACTCATACATTTTTGATGATTTCAGATATTGTTTTGCTTTCTTCTGGTAGATCTCGTTCCAAATACATTTAGTTTTGTTTATTACAGAGCATTGGTTTAATTCTCATATTTAGAATAAATATCAATGAAATACTCACCCCTATCGGAATAGAGCACTGCGATCATTGCAGATCTTTTGTGCTGATTCTCATACTTAGTATTGCTATGATTGAATTGATGGGGACTTAGAACAAACTTATATTGCTTTAAATATGTCCTGAAGCATATTCAACGTGAGTATTAACAATTTACTAATTTTCTCAGAATGTAAATTTTTTAATATCGATGCTGAGATCTAAAGCATAAAAGGGGTTCTTATTTCGATGCAACTAAAAGTTAAATATTTGATCGCATATATCATAGATCGTATATATTTAAAACAAAACATTCTCCTAAAAAGTTACGGGAAGCTTATGATAGTGAAAACCTAGGCAAAGATCTCCTGTTGGCTATTGCTTCTTTGGACTCGGGACTAAAGATAAATCGCAATTTACAGTAAAGATTTCTTCACTGAATTGGCAGAGTTAACGAAAGTAGGCTGATTGGATCTCCTTAACTTTATTCGTTTGATTAAATCTTTGAACAAGAATAACACGTGAAGCAATTTAAAAACAATGGTACTTTTAAGGGCATCTCAATGGGCAATACTTGACCCGAGAACAAGCGCTTTTTAAACTTAAACTCTTGAGATTGTATCCGTTTTTGTCCGAAATGTCAACAGTATGCTAAATCTTACATTAATCGAGGTTGGTTTATCATGTTTCCAGTTCAGAAATATTTTTCAATTTTTACAAGGTTTTCTGCGAGTTTTCAAAAGTTGGCTTAATTTAAAACGGTACGACTAAGAAATTTAATCAGTTTTAAAACAAAATCTATGTCCACTCTATGCATTTGCTAATGTTATCTAATACACTAACATATTCTTATTCTTCTATCTTTCACCAGCTTAATACATTTCATTTAGCAATCAATATTTCAAATTCTCAGAAAGGTATCAGAATCCTTTTCGGTATAATTAGATTTATCAAATCTTTTAAGTTTAAAAGATTGTGTGCGTTTGTTACTCGATTAAAATCCATCCATTTAAATAGTCTTAAGCGACTTAACAGGTGCTTCGTCCTGGTGCTCTCGATCTGGAGAGCATTTAAGGGTTTGAAAGGGTTTATCTTGCAACTGAAACTTGGAACTGAAACGAATTTTAAGATATTGTGACTTATTTTTGTTTTTGAATTTAAAAATTTCAAAATTTATAAGTACTTGAAAGTAATACGTGTTTTAATGTTGTAAATGTTTATTGAAAGATTTTTAACAGAATTTGTTTTGAAGATCCTTCTTTTGTTTTTCTGTTGCTGTTAGTTAGCACTTTTTCATTTTTGTTTTTTATTTCTTTTTTTAATATTTTCTTTTTTTTAGGTCTGTTAACTAATATTTGTGTCTCTTGTTATTTTATTTTGTTATAACATCACTTTTTTCAGTATTAATTTGCTATCTATAAGTAAGCTAATTGCATGAATGAGTGGTAAATTATAACAAATAAATTAAATCTTACTAAATATTATTAAAAGTATAAATGCATGTTTTTTTTTTATTTGTTATTTTTAGTGCAGTTAGCTAGCACGTTTTTCTTACTATTTTTTTTTTTGTATTTCAACTTTAAAATAAATATTTATAAATAGGTAATACATAACGAGGTCTAATGTTGAGTCTCTTCTGAGTTAGCGCATCTGGGCACTTTTACTCTTTGATACCTGGATGTCCCAGTCAGTTGCACAATTGTAAGTCTTAAAAAATACGAATTTACTTAGCACATCTAATGACTTCAGAATTATTTAGGTTAGTATTGAGACTTAAGTTATGACTGTGTTTGTGAATTCAGCTCTAAACTTTAACTAAAGTTGTTTTAATTTAAATATTTTAGCAATGATGTTTAAGATTATGATTGTTATATTTTTGGTTACTTAGAACTTACATTTCGAAATATGTAGTCTTTGTTGATTTGATCACAACAACGGCTTCGAAAAGAGACCCGTCACATGATTACTATATATCACTATTGATGCTAATTAGAATGCCTGATCCAATATAAGTCTTTGACTAATATTTACAAGCATTTGAAGAAAATGTATGATTTTTTCTTAATGTTGTATACATATTATTATATCGGAATGTGATATAGTGTATCGCTACTTGTTACATTGCCGATATGACCGTTGTCGAATAAAGTCGTAGCTTAAAAGCTTTTAAATACGAATTTCCTCTCTGGCTAGTTTTCTCTTGCTGTAAAATCGATTTCCGACTTTGAATACATATTGACCATAAAGACAGAAATACAGCCAAATACATCCGTGACTTTTAAGCCAAAATTAATTTGTCATTTGCAATTACGTAGACATTGGCTATGCAAACAATCCGCCGCACCGAAGAAAAGACTGACAAATATGTGACTTCAATTTCGACTTCGACTTCGAATTTCGTATGTCTCATTTGCGTTCATTTGCCGTGTTTTCAAATTAAACTTTCTTATTTTTACTTATTTTTTTTATTATTGTGCTTCTATTACAACATTTCTTCTGCTTCGGCTTCGACTTCTGCTACTTTCTGGCTCGACTGGAGTATTGAATGGCATATGTGGTAAATGCTTTTTATGGCCACTTTCGGTTTTGTCATATTTTATTTGCCGCTGGAGCGTGGAAATGGTCAATGGTAGCATGGTCCATTGACTCGTTAAATGCGAATTAGAGTAAGAGAAGTGGATGTTATCTACTCAATGAAGTATCTTGTTGCGTTGCGTGAAATTGTATAATTCACTCTGACGCTTAATGTAAAGTATCTGTTATAGGCCGGGTCATACATCATATGAGTAACTGTGTATATGTCTATTTCCAGTCCTAAAAAATCGATTGTACTCCATTAAAAAAAAACTTGGAGTAGTGCTTATCGAATGCGTTTTCTCATAATGCGGCACAGTGCGGCATAGTGTGCAGTGTGAATAATAATTGTGCATAAATAATTTGATATTTAACAATTGATTTATAATTTAATTTCCATAAAATAAATGGAAATCAGTTTTGGTTTCATTCATATGTCGATTTTGAAGTTGAACCAAACAAAGTCTGCAATGAATGCTGTTAGCCGTTAATGAAATTAATTCTTTTGTCAGACTTTCACTTATTAGCTCATTTGGCACTATAAATAGATCAAATCTTTTTGTTTTGTTTTTTGTTTTTTGAAATATATAAAAAACGATTGCATAATATATAAATATAACAATTTCTATTGATATTTTTCTTTGATTTTTATAAGATCAAATTTGTGAACCACATTGCTTGAGGTTTTCCACGTAGAAAATGTCACACTGAACTAAGTCCGCTGTAGTCATTAAAGTACGAGTAATTTATTATCTGCATTCGTTCAATTTTCTTACTCATAAATTTTTCAAATTTTTTCTGTCAGATAGTTGCACTCATAGTATATAGTGTCACTGACACTGGTAATGATATACTCCTATAATCAAAGTTATCAAAGTGAGTTAACATAGAGACTGACTGACTAAATTTAAGTTCGAAAACTACTAAATCGTGAATTATGAATTTCACTTTTAATGTTCCACAAAGACAAACATATAAATCATTTACTACTATTATTACGAGTATATAGTATGTATTTGTATTAATTAGAAAAATATATTTTAGCTCAAGCCAGAAAATATTTTTTTTAAGTTTTTTATTACTACTTTTATTTCCACATAAGTAATAAAAGAGAAGACAGAAATATGTGTAAGTGAGATTTACAACTAGTCAAGAAAAATTATTGTGACATATATCTGATGATAAAAATCTTTAGTATTATAATTATTATAAAAGCATACTTCATTTTAGCAACAAAAAATTAAAAATTAAAGAAATTCTTTAAAAGGCAATCAATACTACACAAAACCTGTGAAAGTATTTCTTTAAATAAGATTAATTACCCAGCAAAAAGTAAGATACGACATAATATGTAACATAATTGCCTTATCTTGATTTCTTCTGCTGAGAAGGTATCTAAAGACGCGGTTTTTATGATCGGTCACTGAGTATTTAGTAGGCAGACTTATGTGATAGTAGTACTTTCCCATGCCTATTGTAAGGGTTATGTGTGGAGAGGTAAAAAATGTTCAGAGCTGAGATTATACACATTTTGTGCCTGAATAGGGTTTTGAATATATAAGAGCACTTAAGGTCATAATAGATACGTAGGATTTAAGTCGGTCAACTAAATTGACTGCCACAATAACTTAATCGAACTTGGACTGGGTCTAACTTATCATAACTTCTGCAGTACATGGTCACTGATATCTAAAGAAGCTATAGCTACATATTTGTTATACTCCAATAAGGGTTTACTTAGAACCAGATTTAAGTATATTACTTTCTCTACACAATAACTCTAATTGTTTCCGATTTATTATAAAACATTCAAAAATTTTTCTAAAATTATGAGGCTCTTAAATTACAAGTGTTCAATTGTATATCCGACTAATAATGAAGCACCAACCTTATTTGTCTGATCCAAGTCGACTCCTTTAACATCGCTCTACTTACTGACATGTAATAGAAGTTTAAGCCTTTATGTAAGATGAACAAGAAAAAGTTGATTTAAGCAAGTGAGTTGCAGCTTTAGAGCACCCATCGGTGTGAAAGTATGGTCATGAAGAAGAATGGTCATGTAAGAAGCAGCCAAAAGCATAGGTAAATACGATTGTACAGCCAATGTTAATGGTGGAAATATCGCCGAGTGTATAAGGAAGAGTGCACACAAAAATATAGACCTGGTTCTGGACAAGCCTAAAAATATACACAACAGTTGTTTTAGTGTTTTATTCTCGAGTGCCGATAGATATGTACTGCAGGTGATATTACATGGTAGGCTGTTAAAATAGATATTAACCTATTTACATCTGATTTGCTTTTGTATATCAAGTCAGAGGTTAAACATTGGCCATGTACGCTTTGGTTATGCTGCTAAAGAAGTAAGAGGTCATTCATTATTTACCTGATAACTATTATAGTCATAAATCAGTCTTTGGTTGTATATGACAGGGGTTGTAATTGTAACAGGAGTTTCCATAGAAGAGGAGCCCAGTCTAGCTAGTTCATCTGCGCGCTCATTTCTTACTATATTAAAACGCCCGGTACCGGAACTAGTGTTATCTTTGACCTGCCGCTAATGTTAATACCTTGCCTAGATTCTTGCATTACTCTAGACGAAATGCAGACTAATGCATTTACTGAAATGCTAACAATAAGAATATACTTTCCAGAGTAAGTATAATTAAATTTTTATTATTGTTGTATGGAATTTGTTTGAAATTGTTGATATAAATTTTGTTCTAACCATCAGTAGGTCTTATCAGCTAAGATTTGTGCTTTTATATATATATTAATTATATTTAATATTAATTAGTGTTATTATTTTTACTAAGAAACAAACAATATTAATAACTCAAATACTTAAATTATTTTTATATAATTATTAATCAGGAAATAAAGTTAAATTCATGTCAATGTTAACATAAGAGACGAAATTTAAGTGGCTGAACTACGAGTATCTTTGGTTGACGGCATAAAATTACTATAAAACATCTGCGTCTTTACACTGTGCCATGAATTGGGATTTTTGTATCTGCAAAAACAAAATTATTGAATAAAATTACAAAATTTTTTTATTGTTTACTGATAAACTTGATTTGCTGTTTACAGATTGATCAGAGATTTCCTACCAACTTTTTACTCTTTTATATCAAAACTGAGAGCGACTGAGTATTTTCAAGTCTTTTAACTTTAAATGTTGAAGCAAAGCTCAGCTCAATGAACTTTTAATGTATCTTAAAACAGATATTTTAAATAATTTATATATATTTTAGTAATTTTACAATAGAATAGCTGGTTTAAGAATATATTATATATATAAACAAAATTATTCACCTTTCAAAAAGAATTTATTTCATACAATAATATATAAAAAGCGTTTTAAAATATATTACATATTTTAATTATGATATGTATTTATTTTTTAATTTATTATATTTTTATTACATTTATTTTTATTGTTTGTAAATATTTTTTTACTTTCGACATTTACTTAATGGCGATCTGCAATAATTATATGTAGATCTTTACATTATACATACACCTCGTTTCTATCACATAATTTTAATATATTCTTAATTAATTTGTGTTTAATTAATTTTGATTATATAAAATTATACACATAAATAGTAATATGAATAAATAAATTTATTTTTGTGTTTTTGCTATTCCATACTCTATAATCTGAAATATAGCGTAAATATGGCCTTTTGACTTCCACTAAAAAACAAAACATTGAAATTATTTACATTTTATTTACATTAAACTATTTTTTTTATTTACACGTTGTACTAGTTATTCAATCCCTGTAGGTCTCATGTTCACTAAAAGAATTCATGGGTTTGAATATTTTTTGACGCATTAAAATCAATTTGATTGATTTGCTTTGAGAACCTCGTGAACTGTCGTGATGGACAGCTGCGTTTCCGAATTTTCATTTGCCAAAACCTATTCGAAATATTTTCTCTTTGGTTTTCTGTTTTGATTTTGTTTTAAAATTTTACTAAGAAAACAATTCGTACTCAACCTCAGTGGCTTAGATCGACGGTAAAATCCATAGAAAAGAGCTTGGAGCTACTGTTGCATTTCCTACAAGCAGTAAACTATTTTTTGGCGCTATACGCTAACTAGATTAGTATACCTACTTAGTTTAAAGAATATATAAATTAATAATTACTTAAACGTTTATTAAATTTTATTATTGAATTTAAATATTATTATTGAATTTAAATATTATTAATAAATTAAACTCCAGGTTATTAAATATCAAAATTAGCTATTGAAATCAATTCCTATTGTAAGATTATTTCAGTCAAGGCTAACTACAAATATATTTTTTTTATAATAATTATATCTAATTATTTTAATTAAAACTATGTTTGTAAAAAATATACATATAAGCTATTTTTATAAATCGTTATATAAATTTAAGTATAACGTTTCCGACTTCAATGTGATAATGGATTATTTTTTAATTTGAATAGGTTAAAGGTCATCCTAATATTTACCTCGTAAATAGTTTGTAATATAAATTCAAAAAATATATTATACACATATATTTATTTTTTTATATATTTTATATATATATATGAAGAAATATCAGGAACTCCATAAAGTAGATATACGTATATAACATAATTTTTATTCTTGATTGTTGATGTGTCAATTTAGCTATATCTGTTTGTATATAATATGTAACAAAAAATATATTCAGAATTCAAAATATAATATTAGATCTAGTATAGTTTACATATGAATAATTTAGATATATTTAAGTTCATGATTACGAAAAATTTTGCATAATTTATTGTAATTTTATTTGATTAGTTGCTAACTACAAATAGTTTTTTTTTTATAATAATTATATCTAATTATTTTAATTAAAACTATGATTGTAAAAAATATACATATAAGATATTTTTATAAATCGTTATATAAATTTAAGTATAACGTTTCCGACTTCAATGTGATAATGGATTATGTTTTAATTTGAATGGTTTAAAGGTCATCCTAATATTTCCCTCGTAAATAGTTTGTAATATAATTTCAAAAAATATAGTACAGTATATAGTATAGTTTACATACGAATAATTTAGATATACCTAAGTTCATGGTTACGAAAACTTTTGCACAATTTATTGTAATTTTTTTTGATTAAGAACTAATACATAAATTATAATATTATATTTATTATATTAAATGTCGATACAAATTGAGATATACTTATCAGTGATTCAAATGTATATTTCTGGAATATATCTGGAAGTTTTTAGAAAAGTATTTTTTTTGTAAATATAATTACGCAGTATTTATTATGCAATTTTAAACATTAATCGAGATACAGGGTATTGATTTAAAAAATAATAAAATAAAATTAAAAGCGAACAATACGGTTAAACCATGTTTTTAACTCAACAGTTAATAATAAATTAATATAAAAATATTTTTTAAGTTATATGTATATTAGTTAAGTTGTGAGATTAGTCTTAAAAATTAAATGCTTGCCATATTTTTATTTTTAAAATAAAATCCAAAAAATAAAAAAAATATTTATACAGGTTTTCTATATAAAATGTATATATTAAATACTACAAATTTTTATTCGCCGGTTCCTATTATGTTTCTTGCATACTCGCTATTTACCTCTCTAGTTTACAAACAACTCTGTCAGATGAGTAGAATTATCGGTAAAACTTTCAAACTACGCTCACAAAAGATCGCTTACTGCTTCACTATCCTTAAGAGCTAAAGTCTCTTAATTAGTTAGGAAATTTATAACTAGTCTAGCAATAAACTAGTGTCTTTAGTGTCTGGTGTATAGTTTTTAGACTAGTGTCTTGTGCTGTTTTTAGAGACATAAGCGAGAAATTTCTTGTTTTTCCGCTCACTTCAGAGTAGCAGAATTTGTTTTCACTGGCTAATGTATACATTTAAGTTGAGTTGAGAGACGGTTCTCTTGAAGAGCACAGAAAAATGGTAAGTATTAATGCAACTGATTATACCATGTACAAAAATTTAACAAATTTACAACAACAATAATGTTATCTTCTGTACTTGTAATATAGAAGTTATATGTAAGTAAAAGATTCATTTTAGTGATAGTGTAAATAGTAAAGTGCATTGATTTTTTTAAGGTAATAAGTTATTTGCAATATAATTTACAAATGTTTGAAGGGTATATCAACAAGAAAGAAAATTACTTCTGTAATGGAAATATTTTTGAAGATTGATTAACTATTTTTTTAAATAATCTTGATGAGGTTTTTTAGTACTACAAAAGTGTATCACTTGAAGTACTTCAAGTGTGTATTAAATAAATTGTGAATTCAGAATTTTTTTTAACAGATTACTATCATTTTTTTTATCCACTTTTAACTTCTGCAGTATTTTTATCTCACCTATACTATCTTCTACATAAGTATTAGTAGTAGCAGTCACACTAAGATGAATGCCTTATGAGTACTGATGTTCTATTATTATTGAAAAGAGGGGATTGTACACTGCCACTTAAAAGATATATTGTTCCCCCTAGTCGCATTAGAGTGTTTCTCCAAGTCCAATTTCTTTAATGAAAGACAGTGTAGAGCCTATCTTTCTTAGTCTTGGATCCTTATGATCCATGAATTACCCTCCTAGGTGTTTCTTTATTGTTGTTCTATATTTTTAAAAAAATTTCATTTTATTTGACTTTCAATTTATTTGATTTCTATTCTATCTGTTAGTTTTTTGACAAGAGTTATGGCAAGAGTAGTCTTAACTAACCGAATATACCGACAGCGTTACTTTCAAAACTGAGTCTCTCAACTTAGTATCTGAGTCTCTCTGGCACAACTGAAGCGGTTTCGTTTAAGTGTAAACGAAGTTGCTCTCTTTCGGAAGGCTTTGTTAAGCCTAAACAAATTTTGCTGCTTGTAAGTTGCGTGTTCAATTTGTTAGCGCTTTCAGTTTCGTTTTGAAATTCGTGCGGTTTAGAAAGAAGATCGCGACCAAAATAAATTTTGCACAAAAGTCAAGCCAAAGCCGTCTGAGTTAACAATTCGCTGCGGCTAACCGATCGTGCAGTTGTTGGTTAATATGTGCGCGCATGCTCAAAAGTGTCCAAAAAAACGATAAGGCAATCAGATATTTGATATGAGAAATACGTGTTTTTTTCGAAAACAAAAGCAACCACTTTAAACGAATAATTTACACAAAAACGCAAAGAAGAAGCAATAACAGAAGAAACAGTTGAAGAAATACAAATTTAATAATACTACATAATTTGTTGCTCCCGCACTAGTTTCACAACAAATACAACAACAAATTTTCTATTTAAAAATTTTCGGTGTTTGCGCCAAACATTTTCCGGGTATTGTGTTTTGTGTTTTGGTTTTAAATTAAACGAAGCAAAAACCGAAAAATACATATTATAAAAATTAAATTAAAATAAAATAAAACAAATTTTTTACCGTCTTTTATATTTTTATGCGAAAAAATTCAAAAATTAAAAAATTAAAAAATTACTGCCACACTTTTGCATTTCATTTGTTATAATTTCGAGCAATTAAAGTATTAAAAATGGCACCCAAAAGAGATACAACACAACAACAACAACAAAATCAACAACAACCGGCTATTGATATCGAAAGGATCAAACGCCATTTCAGTTGGTCCGATCCGAATGCAATGTAAGTGAAAATAAATTTTTCATTTGTCATTTGTGCAGGTTTATAGGGAAAAAACAAAAGACTTAAGAAACAAACTTGATTATCTCAGGATTAAGCAACTCGTTAAGTTTCTAAAAGCAAAACATCTTAAACTAGTTTGTTTATATTATAAATATATTTATTAGTGAAGTGAATAATTGAATTATGGAAATGCACGTTAAATTATAATTATTATTAAGACCGTCTGCAATTCGAGTAATTTGATGGTAAATTGAGTGAAATAGTAAATTATGTCGATATGGCAACGAATGTTAGTATTTATCAGAGTTTCGAGTAGGGAAAATTAGATTAAAATTAAGAAAATTAGGTGTTAATATTGTGAACATTTTATAAGATATTAAATAAATAAATAAATTTGAAAACTTTTAACCAAAAATAAGAAATGTATATTTATGTAGAACATTAACCCTTCCATCATCCATAAAGAACAACCGAATGATCAAGCACCACATTTCGGAAATCAAACCTCAAATGCCCTGAGTTTCGTTCCTGTTCTACATTTACATCAATAAATAAATAAATAAATATTTACATAAGTGCAGTGCAAAAAATCCCTAGGAAATATCAATTTACTTTACCTCAATTTACTCGAACTCGCACATGGACTAAAATGCTATGAGATAATTTTGACATCAGTGTAATTAAAAAATTAAACAATATATCACATAATTCTGTGAAAATTCAATAAAAAATTGAATGTAATATTAATTTGCCCCTTACCCATCCGGAATGTGTGCAATATTAAGAGTTATAGTGATATTACACACGATCGAATAATTTTATTTGTTTGATTAATTATTAATTATAATTATAATTATTATTTTATTTTTTATTAATACCATCAATAGTATTAACTGTAGTTATTAATGATCTAAAAACACCAACTTGGTTTTTTGGTCCAGCTATTTGATATCAATTATTTTGCATTTTGTTTTTTTCCGACATTTAGAGGTATATATTTTATTTTAACCAGAATTTGGTATTAAAGAAAATTTTTTAAATTTTATATTAATTATTTTGAATTTATATCTTAATTATTTATTAAAATTTGATATAAAAAATATTTTTTTCAACTTTGAATTTAATAACTATACTCTTGAAGCTAACTGTGATAATCATACTACTAAAGTTTCTAGAAATGCTAGCGGTTAATGAATATTCTGCAAATATTTTATTATATATAAAAATTTTTTTATTAATTATTAAACTACACTTTAAACTTAATTCGAAGATATTTTCAAGCTATTTTACTTCTCATAAATTGTTAATTTATACTTATCTTACATAGAAAATTATTTTTAAATTAATTAATTCGAATGTTTATACTTATGTATAGTATTTTATCATATATATGTTATCGCTAAAATCATTTAATATTTTATTCATTCAGTAGTTATCTCAGGTCTTCTTTTTGACAGCTTCAAATGATTAACTATTCCAAATTAAATTAAAACTTAATCCCAATAATAAAGAAAAGCTTTGAGGGCATTTAATTATTCATATTTTTTCAATATCTAATTAAATAAAAAGTTAAAATTAGAAATAAAATAAATTTTTATACTTTTACTGAAAATTTCCAATGATTGATTAGTAAAAGGCACTTTAAATTCAATTAATTCGTTTGAACTACTCAAATTCAAAAATATTTATTATTATTGATTAAGCGATATTTATACATATAAATAATTTTTTCGTTTTTAAATATGTATATATCTATTTTTATACATATTTTTGTTTTTTTTTTTTGTAATTAATGTTTAATGACAAGTTATCTATTTTCAGCAGAGACCTATAAAAATTTTTTTGCCTTATATATTAAGTTAATATATAATTACTTAATCATGAGAAATAAATTTGAAGTCGTTATTAATCAAACAAACATATGTATGGTATATAATTCTTAAAAAGCGATACCCTATTGGTAGATTAATTGACTGGTAGAATGTCATTTGTAATCATTCAGTCTTTAGATAGGTCTTAAGTTATAAACAATACAAAATGCTATGAACTGTTGAAACATATCATGTTTCCTTAAATGCTAATCAAATTTTACAACAGTCTATATAAATGGCAATACAAGAGATCTTAGATTCAGCAAACCTAATTTAATTCGATGCCACACTTTACAGGCATTGGACTTAAGTCCCCACTCTATGTCCAGTAATCAATGAGGTCAGCTAGCTTATGGTGCTCCGGGGATAGCTAAGTACTTTTATCGCTTGATTGGTCAACGGTTTCGGCCTTATGAGTTTAGTCTGTCTGCAAGTGCTCATCTCTCTTCATCTATTACCATGAAGTGAAGTTAACCACTTATCGACATAAGCTGCAATCGTGTTGTAGCCCAAAGGCCGTAAAAGATGTGGACTGAGCCGCAAAAGATGTTACGTGCATTAATTTTTAGTATATTTCTATACGTATTTTTGCAAATTCGCTTTCGTCTTCATTAAGAAAACTCTTATATTAGTATTAAAATTACAAAAAATTATGTTATTCTATTTTCAATTATATTTTATTTTTTATATTAATACATTTTTTATAATTTTGTATATATTATCTCTATAACTTCAAAGATGTGACACGTAATAGGATAATGAAATTCCCTATTTAGTTTATAAATATAAGGTATGATCATGCAGTGATTTCTCTTTAAAAATGTAGAGAAAGACTTATATCAACTATAATCTAACGAAATAATATATATTCCACCTACTCAAAACCAATGTTTAGTTGTGAAACTATTACATATAGTTAGTTATTTTAGTTAGTAAAGTTATTTTGAATATACCCAAGAATACCTGAAATTAGTTGATTCAGTTTGAGTCTTTATCTGTTCTGTGTTACTATTTATATCGGCCCAACATGGATGCTACTTTGTGATGCTTTATAAATCGATAAGAAATGACATATCTTAACCAAAGCTGGTAATATGAATATCAATAAAAAAAATACTATCTGAATCAATGCTCATTCTTATAACTACTTTTTGGAACAATAAGAAAGCAAAGATTTTTGGAAAATCATAGTTTATTGTTGAAAAGTTATTGATTTGATTTTTTTTTGAATCTATATAGAAGCAACTTATAAGACTTATTTAACTTAGTTGGTTTTAACAAACCAGATTTCGCCATGACTCAATAATCCTCTTCAGATGACTGTCTCTGCTCTGTATGCGCCTTCTTCAGTTACACACTCAGGTGCGATTATAGTGCTCTTCTGACTTAATCATTTCAATGGAGATACAGTGAGTATACATCTTACAACATGACTAAGCGAGTGAAGTAGCTGGATGTTAAGATATCTCAATGTCATGAGTAGTTTATTTAGCCCATTAATTCAACTTCATGAGCTTATGTACATTAGTTGTTCCTAGAAATGTATAAGGATATATGTTTTTTGGAAATTTGAATGGAAAGTTTCAGTTTAATCAACGAATATGTAAATCTATAAAGAGAAGAGGGTCGTTAATGGTGTTAGGCATTGGTTTAAACTTCAACAAGGTTTGATATTATATAAAAATTTTTTCATATGAAATTTAGTCAATTTTTCGTGCGAAATCGATGTTAAAGATTTTGGTGTGATTTTTTAGAGTGTTTTCAAAATTAGTTAAAATTTGACGTTTTAGTAAAGTTAAAAAGTTTATATTTGCTTTGTATACAGAAATAAATTATGTATCTACTACTGCATATTGGCACTAAAAAATTATCTGAAACTAAAAGGTTTTAGCAGTTTAATGATCGCACAATTGCTGAACTATAAATTTAATTTTAAATCGCAGTTACTATGGAAATCTTCTATAAACACACGTTCGCTATGTTTTGTTTGTATTTTGTAGAAGTTTTTGTTATGCTTGATGATTTTTATGTACGGATAATTTAACAAATTTTTGCTAATAACTAAGAATGCCTTAGGATTTATATAATATAATTAAAAGACTAAGACTCGTTTTCGAATTAGCCTGCACAAAAAGCGTTCACTAAAAAGCGTTAATGTGAAACAACAACAACAACTTAATTTTGCAATAAAGCATTTGTGAACATTGAATATACTGAATACACTGGAAGAAAAAGTGCGGATGAATAGTGCAACTCGTTTTGAAATCTCAATCGCTGCAACTGAACTGACGAGTACAGCGCGTCTTGTGTGCAAATACTCGCAGATGGCGAAACGAATTCGCAATCGCAAACATCCATTATGTTTAAATAAAATATCTATTAAATAATCTATTTTTTTGCGTTATGGTACGCGTACGAACACTTTACTCGTCTCGTACGTTAACTAATAACTAGTAATTACTCGTAGGTGAAGTAAAAAACCAACATTAGGCAGTTGTTGATAGCTTAGAAAATTCTTTGTCTGTGTAATTTTATTGTTTTAAAGTGAACAATACTCGAGGCTAAAGCAAAAGTTAATGTTTGTTTTGTGCTTTATTTGATCAAGAATTATTATTTTTCTGCTAACACAAAATGGAAGTTTATTTTCAGCAGCTCGATTTTGCAAAAGTAAAAGCGTTTATTTTATACTTATCGCATATTCAAGGCAAATATCAATATTGTTAGATAATAATAACTTTAGTAAATACGTACCCATTTAAATACGAGTATGTGCTAGTGTTGGTAGTACTCATAATAACATAATAATATAAAAGAATCATTTACGTATTTAAAATTGTGCGAGGCATTCATGCCAGTGCCAGTGCCAGTGCTTTAAGGAATGGCTTGAATTTGATAACTTTTTTCAAACTAACTAATTGCCAAATTAAACAATTTCACTGAACTTAAACTCACATTATTGCAAGTCTTATGTAAATAACTTTTTAATAATTTTTTTTGATTATAAAATGATGTAACTGATAATAATTACAGTATCCGGCACAGAATATTATCTATAATATATGAATAAATAATATATGAAAGTGTTGGAAATATTTGCGAATTTATCTCAACCCAAAGTAGAGCAATCAATTATTTAATCAAATTTCACATTTCACATTCAACAACATTCCATCATCCCATTATAATTGCTCATTATAATTGCTCTAAAAATGGATAGAACTGTTCATTGTATGCATTCTTTGTGTTGATGAATATTCAAAATATATATTTTATGGAACTCGTTCTAAACATGCAAATTAGTAGAATATTATTACGGCTTATTTGACTGTCAAATCAAATATTAATTTATTACTTGTACATAATAAATGACAACTAGAGTCATCCGGTGCTTTAACTTGCTTATCATTCGAACAACATTCCCCGTTCACATTACAAGTAATTAAATATTTTACATAAGTGAATTACTTTTGAATAATGTAAATAGTTGTCATAAATATAGTTAAATAGTAAACTAGATTTTTTATTACATTAATAAAAATTTTTATTTGTTTATTAAACAAAAAAAAAACTTAATTAGAACTAGATTTAAGAATATTTTAACCACTACCTAAGTCTTGTTTAACTTTAAATAATTAATGGTTTTATAAATACTAAAATTACTTATCAGCCACTGAATTTTATCTCAGCATTAGCCTTCGTGCCAGGCACAAGTACTATATGACGACCCTGTTGCTCTTGTTGTTAACATCAATTGTAAACAGATGAATCTGTATTATCAGAGATTCTACATCTCGTTTTAGAATAAATTGCCTTACATGTGAACAACTATATCGTTTGTATTTCCTAAATAATTTTTATATATTCATTTATTACAACAAGTATTAAATTAGTTTATTAAACTAAGTAAAAATTTTGAAGGCGAAAGAGTTTATTATAAAACTAATGTGTTAATTAAAACAAAGTTTATATAAATATACAATATATGCATATATATGTATACAATATGTATGTATATATATATTCAAATGATACATATATTATAAAAATACTTGATATTTTTTGGTGTGCGTGTAAACTATATAAAACCTCTCCTGAAAGTACGCTATTTGAAGTCGCATTAAGCCTATAAATATGCAACACTTTTTTGAAGTTGAGTTAATATGCTTCAGTACGGTTCAAATAAATAAGTGGATAATTTAATTTTTAATAATAATATACATTTTTATAGTATTTGAATTCATTCTAATTAAACCAGTTCTAAACCAGAGCTGTCCAGATCAGATTCGATTGCGGGTCAATACAAATTATTGTACAGATTGGTGGGCCTCAGAAACAAATATATACGTTCATAGTTGTTTTCGACAAAAATAAAAATGACCATGTGTTTGTGCGGGCAGTAACACAAGGTATTGATGTCAAGAATCTCTTTTTAATAAATGGATATATAAATAAATAATGCGAAAAATAATTGATTACTTCATTAAATAAATTTTTTTTGGTCACACACTATCTTACCCATCTTACCCAGCTTCCCACATACACCCATATAAAAAAGGAACAAAATATTTTATTTGATCGACAAACTTTCCATGACATTACCTTATCTTCTTTAAGACTCGTAATGTTTTTTACTGTCGAAGAAGTGTTGTTTATTAAGTTAATTTTTTCGAAGACTGATAACAATACTCTATGTGGATACTAAACTCTTTAACAAATATGTATATAACTTTAATATACTCAGTCCCAGTTTCTGATGTTAGGATACTTTTGAGAATATGACTGTTTTATTCAATTTCAGCTAAGCTTATACCTTCTTGATGTATTGTATTAGACAACTGACTATAAGTATCTTATTAAGCAGATTAGAAGGTGAAACTTTAAGGTGTATGTATTCATATTCGTTCGCAACTATTTATATTTCCTAGAACTATAGATAATAACTATAAAAATATTTGTGTTTATTATAGCAGATTTAAGATAATTTAGAGTTGTAATATCAATTGTCTAATCATCTATATCACTTATAGATGAGATATATCATATATCTTAAAAATAACTAAATCTCTTTAAAAAAACAGTTATAAGAAAAGCCATCATTTTTTTGGAATACTTATAAAGATAATTCATTAGTTTCTAGCTTTGTTTGGTACATAAAATTAGTAAGAATGAAAGTAATCAGAATATTTTCAAATGAACTTTATATTACACTTTCATTTTATTAGACGATCATATTCATACATGAACCCATCAGGCTATCTCTGAAGTAGTAGTAATTATCGTTTTTTAGTATTGCATTTAGTTTCCTTATAATACATTTCTGGGGTCGTGAATCAAAAGAAGAATCAGAAGTGATACGGCACATAAAAGTGCTAAGTCTGCTATTGTTCGTCTGTTTCAATCCCTACCAAAGCTTAACTGTAAAGTTTCGAGGCGCAGAAGAGAGCTCTAGAACTTTCTTCTTTTTTGCAGGATTATTTTTAGAGGTGAATTGTGAGTTTGTCGCCATAATGCAAGGTTGTATCTGGGCTATCACATAACTAAAAGTTTGCTATAACTCGCAACAGATTGCTAACTGATAAACAGATTTCTTAGTGTTGGCGTTTGTTCTGCTATCAAACTTATTGAGTTGAAAGTATATAGTACATATATATAATTAATAATATTAAATATGTAATTTTAAAACTGTTATAATAATTAAGCACAAAAGTTAAAATAAAAATAAATAGTTAATTTTTTTATATGCTTTACATTGAATTTGTTCAATTGAAAAAATTATAATGAATTTTGTGCGTGTAAAAACGAAACAAACTCAATGAGGTTTTTAATGATGTAAGACAATAACAAATTATTTATTTTATACTAAAAAGCTTGTTTATTCACTTTAGCATCTTAGGCTTCTCAGAATTATTAATAAATTTATACGTAATAAGAACTTTAACCTCAAAAGCGACAAAAACTGTGTTCGAGGGGCTTGAGTATTGCCATTTCCTGCAGTTTAGTTTCAAGCATTCACTCCATACTAAATTTTTTCAACTCGTCAGAAATAATTCTTACGAGTAATTATTTTCTGTTATTCTCTTCTGTTGTTCTGTTGTTCTGTTGTTTATTCTGTTATTATTTGTTTTTTTGTCAATTTTTGTAAAATTGCGAAGAATTCGTGTAAAATTTGCGGATGTGCACGGTTTAGTATCACCAGTTTTGACACATTTTAAACATGTAATCGATCATTTGCCATGACGAATTGTGTAAATAATTGTTGAGTTGCATTCATTGTAAATCCCCTCTCATGAATACCGTGTACAAAAGAGGAATGCAAAGAGGTGCTAAAAAATTACGAAATGCATTCGGTTATACAAAAATATTTTCTTCTTAGTTTTAAGAATTTTTTACAATTTTTTTTTTGTTAATAATACCAAATAAAACACGTCCTCTTGCTTTGATAATTTATTGCTTTGTGGTTTCTGGTAAATCGATTTTTTTTTTTGTATTTAGTTCAGGTAGTGAAATGTGGTGTCGATGAACTTGTCAAGGCATTTCAAATCAAATTCACTTAAAACTAAAAATCGATATAAAAAACAGTGGTGTTAGTTAATAAAGAAGTCAGTGTTAGTACTTAATGTTGATTACTTAAATAGATTAAATATTACAATTAATGTAATTGAAAAATATATAAATATTACTACAGTAACGGCTTTGGGTAAGTTTGTTAAGGTGTGCTGACTCTGCGCTACAAATTTGGCAGGATACGAGTTCGATTCCTGGTACTTGCAGTCTCAAAAACTATTTCCAAGACCACTGATGATGGGTATTTGACAATACTCAAAACAACTGTATGTTCATTTAAATATTCAATTAATTAAAATAATATAAAATGGATCTTTGTTGTTGTAGTTCACTACTGTTCGAAGAACCTCTTTAGAGTAACAATACATAGTGAATAAGTTATTCCCAATTTGCTTTATAAATTTTTTAGCCTGCAATCTTACATCGTTGTGTACTATATATTTAATTGTAATAAAACTAAATTACATATAATTTAACAGCCGTAGTTACTGTAACTGTAATGTTACTAAATAGCACATTCTCTGTTAATATTAGAACTCCATTATAATGCAAAACTCTCCATGCACTTAATCGTTTTATGCAGTTATTGCATATTTTTTATTTGCTAGCAGTGAGAAATACAGTTAAAAGGTATAATTATTATTTAATAAAAGAAAGAAAAACTTAAAATAAATAAAAAATTAAATATAAAATAATAATTGGAGCATGACAAATATTTTTAATTTGCAATACCTTCGAAATTGATTTTAGTGTTGCAAAATGACTCAACTTTTTTTAGAAAAACTTTGTCACAATAAAATTTAAAATTTAATTTAGGTTTTTACAATGTGGGACTGTTAGTTGAAATAAATAACAGAAAAAAAAAAACAAATAATATCAGTTGTTAATTACCTAGGTGAATAAGAGTAAAAGTTATATTTTTGATATTATGAATAAAAATATTTGTTATATGCTATGTTAAACTTACAGTGAAAGTTATTGTTAAAATGTTTAGTATTTAAATCAATTTACTTTAATATATAAAAAAAAATAAATGTGTGGAAAAATAAAATAAAGTAATAATATTATTATGATATTTAATAATAAATTTATTAATGTTATTTACTTTAAATAAGAAAAATACTTTTAAATTCAAACTTAAATAATTCACACTAATCAGATATTTTATAGTACATTCAGCCTAAAGCATTTATAATAATAAATATCATTTATTGTGATAAATGCCATTGCAATAAATGATGAACATATAATGATAACAGCAATGTAATTATTGTTGTGTTGAAGTCATTTGATTAGGTTTATTATAATCGAAAAATATATTTGTATTGTTACTCTGATATACTTAAGCACTTCTAATATGTTTTTATGAACACATGCGTGTTTAATGAAGTTAAGAGAAATATTTCGTTAATTGTAATAAACCAATATATTCATATTAGTACTATGTTTAAAGTATAGCGAAGTATGTATGACAATCACTATTTAAAATAGTGATATTTATTAAAATATTGTGATATTTCGACTTATTACAATAAGTCAATACAAACTCGATTATTTTCTTATTTAATAGTGAGTAAAAATATATTTAACAGAAATTTTTTATATACAATAAATCGATATATTACGAACTATGTTAAATATGTGAAGTCTATACCAGCTCTTGTCCAACATTTATTATATTCCTTCACAATTACAAGTTATAAATAAATAATTATATAAGTTATGTAAAAAATATTAATATTTTAGTACGTTTTTTAACACTAGTTTTTACCTTACAGCATTAATATTTTGTACAATAAGTTTGATTTAAAAACTATTTTAGTCAATAGTATATGTATGTATGTAACTATATGTTACTCAAATGAAATTGAATTTTATACTTGCATAATACTTGACTAATTCAAGATACCAATAGGTATCAAAACTCATGCGGGCTTACCAACTTAAATATCTCACCTAAGTGCAGACGTACTCACATATCAGAAATCCGAGTAAATGTGGAAATGAAGATATTTGAGTTTATTGTTGAGATTGAATCAACTTAATTGGAAACAAAATGATTCGTTCCATGATTTTAGTACAAGTGACCACCTATGGCTTTAAAAGAAAGAGCATTAAAATTAATTTTAATAGTTATTTTATAAACAAGAAAAATTAAAGTGAAATAATCAAAGATTATTTAATTTTCAGTTTTTGAAATTTTATTATTTTTATGAATTACAGAAATGTTTATAAATAAAATGAAATGGAGAAAAAATTAAATATTCACATTAAATAAAATGTGAGATATGTATTAAATCATTAAGGAAAAAAAAAATAATCGATACCAAAATCTTTCATAGAATTTAAAGTCATTTACAGATGAAAGTGACAGAAGAAATTAAATTTAGAGACAATATCTACCACTTTAAATATATACATATATTGTACTTCCATTCTTCACTCTTCGATTGAAGTAATGGACGTTCATATTTCGTTAACGTTTTCTAAATTTGCTGTATGAAAAACGCAGTCCTAAAATCCTTTCTGAATATTGGAGGTTATCTAAGCAGAAGTAATGTTTTGTTGGTCTTATCGCATGAGATAAACGAAATTCATTCCAGGTTAATATAACATTATATTAAATTGCTGATAAGCTAACAATCATAACACAAATTTTCGTTAGTGAGCAATAATGTTAGGTTTATGTCAGATTCCTTCTTTAGATATTGGCATCCCACTTAAAACGACTAAGCTGACAATAAAACAGAAATATCTGAGTATAGCCAGATAGATAAACTCTTCCGTCAAATTTTAAGAACTTGTATGTAAAAAAAGCATCTTACAAATTCCGAACTTAAATAAAATATATAAAATAAATTTAAGTCAAGATCTAATTATTTGCTAAATAATATTATCGTTGAGTGGAGCATCTACAGAATTTTTTAATTCTTTATGTATGTTATATAACACTTAAATGCTACCATTAATCACTATTTTTAGAATCAATCCCAAATATAAAAGCATGTCATCTAGAACATCGAATGATGAGTTAACAAACATATTAATATATGGTGTACTATACTAAATACTATATCTCTGTTTTCCTTTATTTCCCTTTTTTTGATTACAGTATATATAATATATCAGAAAATTTATTTGATTCTTTAATCTATTTGATTAAAGATTTTTATTTATCTTGTAACTACAGAGGGAACATGATTACAGTTTTGATAATTCTGTGAACATAATAGTAATCTGATCTGGTTCAAAATAGATAACAAAAGTACTAGTTAGCTATGTAAACTAAGGAACATGTTATATAGAACGTCTCTGGCACTGCAAAATTAGCTCCTTCGGGATATGTCGAAATGCATGTTATATAGATTGTCACATCAGTCAATTTTAGCCAATTCTGACTAAACTTAAAAAGAAATGTAGATATGCTCACTTTCAATTTACCACTAAAAATAACCAGCAAGAAAAAACTCATAGAGGATGTAAAAACGTTTCGACTTTTCTTAAAATCGGAAAGTGCAAGATTTTGATTTTTACTGTTTATAAAATAGATTGTGCAGTGCAAAATTTTTAAATTTATTACTAAACAACACTGTTTTGTTTTAGTGCCAAGGCACAAATATGCCGGCTCTCATACCGGAATTTAAACCGACATATAGTTTTTTTCTCATTCTTTATTTCATAATTTGCATTACAAACAAAAAAATTTTTAGTCATGCCGTGCCCGAGACATTCTTCCTACATAACATGGTCCTAAGGCGTAATCTGCTCAATACTAAGGATTCTATGCCATACTATGAGACTGGATTCTCACTATAACGACTTCTAGTAGTGGCTCTGCGTATAAGAAACAAACTATACTCCATTCATATATCAGTGTCCATCATTGGCTAGGAGAAGATTGAAAATTTTTGTGTGCTCTTTTTTAATGATCTGATATCCTGCAAAATTAGGTGTACTTGCGCTGTTTGGCGGTGCTCGCACGTAGACTGATGCGGTCTTTTGGTGCCATTATTTGAGCTTAAGTTTGTTTTCAGTGTAAAACCGTCACTTCAACCTAATGTAATCTAATAACTTCAGATAAATAACTTCAAATTTTTTGTTATAACATTAAAAAACTAAAGTGCGCTGACTCTGAGCTTCAAATTTGGCAGGGCCGAGTTCGATTCCTTGTACTTGCAGTCTCAAATGTAAGAATTATTTCCAAGACCACTGATGATGGGTATTTGGCAATACTCTAAACAACTGTATGTTCACTCAAATATTCATTTAATTAAAATAATATAAAATAAATTTTTGTTGTTGTAGTTCACTACTGTTCTAAAAAACCACTTTATTAAAAAACTAATATAAAAAGATTTTCATTTATATTTATACCTTTTTTATTTGCTATTTATTATGGCAATTGCTATTCTGCTCTTGTCGATTCTGATATATAAAAAAGTGCAGGTGCTATTTTATGTATATGTACATATATTCCTGCAGTTATGAATATATACTCAGAATGATATTAAGATATTAAGCATTCTGTTAAAGGGTAATTAAACTTTGTGTTCAAGTCTTTTATAGTTTGTCATTTTTCTCTGTATTTCTTAATAGCTTCAATGATTACTTTTTCTGTTACGGATGATCTGTTACAGATATTTTAATAATTAATTTTAATATCTCTCTCATATAGTATATATTTGGTTGTATCTGTGTATTTTATGGTACTTATTTAGGCTGCAATTATTTTGCAATTTTTATGCTATTCACGCATTTATAATGCGATGCTTCCGTATTGCGCTTCTTTAATGGCTTTGAATTTGGATTTCTTTTCGACGACCTTGTTCCAGTTATCACACGTCGAAATCAACATAAAAATATTTTGAATTGAATGAAGATGCAAACAGAAATTAAATTGATGCACAACAACAAAGCATTTTGATACAACCTAAAGAAATTGAAGCTGTGGTCGTCATATGAGCAAAATGAACTGGAAGAAGTAAACCAAGATACAAAGCAAAAGCCCCAGCTCGGCACAGATAAAATACATACTCGTACATGCACAATAATGGTAGTGACTAGTCGGTATGTAAATTTATGCCATGGCAAAATATTTATAAATTATTAAACTTAAGTTTTCTGAATAATTTTGCCCAATTTCAAGCTGGTGAAGTGTACAAACTCGATTTTGGTGATTTGTGTTTTGTATCTTAATAAAATTAAGGTTTTAATCTTGCACTGAAATTACTCAGTTTGTTAACCACAAACGATTGATCAAATAATATTCTATAGAGTTTTAAACATACTATTTGTATACATGAGTATACATGAGTATAATGCTCTTATTTTCGACTTTATATGGTAGCCAACAATTTTGATGTTAATAATACTGAGAGTAAGATTTTGAAGTATTTGTTGTGTTAGAGTTTTGTTTATGTCTGCCACTTACGGCAACATTTTAAAGTGAAGTCAAAATAAAATTTAATATAAATAAATGGCTGATTTCATTAGCGAAAATGATGTAGTTAGCAGTTTAAGAAATGCAAAGTAATTTATCAAAATCGATGACTTGCACTTTCCGTATACTTAACAGACTTCACAGTTTCGTTTGTTGAAATTTTGCAGTTGTGCATTCCAAGATGACTCAAATTTTCACAATGCAGCGATTTTTGTAATGGAACAGTGAACTTTTGTGGTATTTTATCTAACAAAACGATTAAAATAAAAAAGAGGAACCTTCAAACAAAGCCGCTGTTGGAGGACTTCAAACATTTACATGATTTATTTTATAATAAAATAATTTCAAAAACTTGTAATCAGTAGATCTATGAAGATATTAGAGACACCAATGTGGTTAAAATATTTTTATTTGATCTCCGAAATAGTTTTAGGATACAAACAATTAACTGTTTAGATAACAAAATATACATAAATAAAATAATAAATTCTCCTAACGTTATAGTACCTCTGTGAGATCTAGGTATGTTGCTAGTTGGCGTTATAAAGGACAGTAGCTCGTCAGGGGTAGCTGTTGTTCACACCAATAGTCTTAGGTTATTTTCCAAGTCACTAATGCACTGTAGGTCCTTCTATATTTCTATATCTTTTTCGATATTCTAACCTAACCATTGAATACATTGTGAAATTAAAAATTCAAGACATTTTGCTCATAAGTATTAGTTTCTACTTTATTTTTCTATATCCTTTCCTTTTATATACAACTGGTATAAGTTTTCGAGTTATATGCTGCATTCATAAAGCAATTTGAATAAATATCTTTTGAATATCAAAATGTAGCACCCACAGCCTACTCTTATATTCATAGAGATTAAAGAAGATTTAAATAACTATAAAGATTTGATCACTAGTAAATATTTTACTATACGAGTATTATAGCATAGTTTCATCATAAATGTTGGAATATTAAGACAGACTGTAAACTAATTATGAATATAGAAAAACTTTACGATGTTGTTTAATATTTATGACCACAATGAAGTAACATTTATAAATTTAATAGAGGCTATAGTACTCTCTCGTACGAGTTTAAACCTGTAAAAAAGTTCTAAAAAAATTTTTAAAATTGTTTTTAGCATTCCATTTAATTGCATATTAAAAACTACTACATTCATATTAATATTATTATATTTTCATACTTTGCACTTAGGGTGCCACTGAATATCTTTAATAGACAGAAATAGTTGTAGTCTTTAAAAATGATGACTTTATTTTATTTTTGTTAAGTCATTGTCTATACTTATTACGCTATTATTTATGAGTTGTTATTATTTCATAATTATGAAAATTCCTTCTTTTTTTATATTTTTCTGATATTGAATCCTAAGTATTTTAATGACATATAATTGCTTTGAACTTAAATGTTTTAGATAGAGATTGTTGCATTCTGATTAGCACTGAAATGAAAATACATATGCATAACTTTAGGTTAGGGTGCATATAAGATATTTCATATTTAAAGTGGCAAATTCCAACTGTCGCTCCTGGTGAGATCCTGGCCGCGCTCTTAATAATTGGAAGTTTGAAAATTTTTTTTTTTTTGTAATAGTTTCTAGTGTTTCCGCTTGTCTGTCTATTACACAAAATCTGCTTACAAGGTATATAATATCATCGATTTTAATTCTACGGAAGTTATTTAGTTTTCTAGTTGTAGATGGGTTACGGTCCCCTTTATATAGTTTTGTCTAATTTTTTGGGTTCATTTGTATATTATTTAGGAAAGAACATCACGTAATAGGCTTATAACCACTGATTGCCAAGTGTACATCTGTTTTTATGGTGACAACTTCAGTAAATAATTATAAAATTCAATTTAAAAAAAATCTATTGAAAACATCGAAAATCTTGTTACTTCCTATATAAAATATATATAATAAATATATCTACTTTTACTTTTAATTATTAAAAAAATAAATTAAAAAAAATTTGAAAATTATTAATAAATTAATTATTATTTCCCAGTAGGTTTTTTGTTGAGATAGTAGATATAAAACATATAATTTGAATGATTACATATGTTTTTTTGCAAGTGTACTGTGAAATACTAGAATACTGGGAAATAGTGAAATGATATGAGATAAATCTAAATTTTTATTTGTTCTACATCGCTTGGTATTTCTTATAAAATATAATTTAGATTCCTTAGTCACATAACCACCGTCTGTCATATCCTTTACAAGGGGATTGACATACATATTCAAACGAAAATGATTTCATTCACTTTTGACGTACCAGATCGGTCAAAATAACTTTTTCTGTTCTGAACGGAGACTTCTTCGATTTAATCCATACTTTCTGTTGACTTGGGTTTTAACAAAATTTTTTTAAATAAAATCAAATATTTTAAAATTATAGTGAAAAAATAATTTTAGTCTTAGTTTCAACTAAATGTTAGAGAATGTTAATAATTTTGATTAAATAAAGTCAAACCTTTTAAAATTACTGTGCAGAAAAAAATACACGATTTAAGTAAAGATTAAAATTTTTAAATTGAAATACTTATGAAGATTTGGGCATTAAAAGTACTTTTAACAAACAGAGTGCGATAGACATCTTGATCCAGTAGCACTACATTACTTATTATGTTGTGATTAACACTCTTTACCTTTTTTTTATGAGTGATAAGTTAAATGTGATTGGTGCTATACAGAACCTTGGTGTTGTTGATATAATAGAACACACTGGAGATAATACAGTAATTAACCGCAGAGACTAGAAATTCAATTTTAATTGTTAATAATTTTATAAATCGAAATTACAGATAATTGATGTATATGTATGTAAGTATAAAATTTGATCTTGAACAGGTTAAGTCGGATATGCTTTTTTTTAAACTCCGTTTTTTTAAATAATGCCTGTAATAACAGAATAATGCAACATTTATGTGTAACAGAATAATTAAAGGAAATCATGTTATTAACATGATAGTTGAATGTAGTAATGTAATGAAACTGTTAAAGGTGGTAAAATCAGGATTTAAACATTAATGTGCTTTTATCTAAGACGTCATATTTAAAATCATTTCATCATTTTTTTTTTAAAGCAAATACATTACTCTGTTCATTAATTAATTTTTCCCCAAATCAATAAATTTTTTTTAAATATATTTTCTTATTCGTTTAATGATATTAATTAGTCACCACATCGCACATTACGCAGATCTGCATAATTGATAGCAATTCGAAGGTGCGTATTTTTTGTATGAATCATGATGACGTCTGTTAAACGTCATCCTTTCAAAATACTTTTAAAATTAAATTTTTTTTTGTTTTTTGAAATGTATTCCAGTATATAGAGTGAAGTTTTTGAGTTATGTCAGCAATAAATACTACGAAAGTTTACATAAAGTCATAACCGAGATACATGTACATCTGCAGATGTGAAGATGAAATTTTACAATTTTTATATGCACACATTTTATTGCTTATTAGCACGTCTCAATGTTGAAATATATGTCAAGTACGTTTTAATTTCAATCATAATGAAAAGGATATTTACAAGATATTTAATTTTGTTTATTAGCTCATAAAACAGTAATACTTGCTAAAAAAAAAAATTCATATGAATAGCACGCTTATGGCATTTTAATTGTAGATATGAAGTAATACCAGTATTCTGTTATAAATACCCCAATTTGTAATTTAAATTTGAAGAAACGAATTAAAATCTTTCGTTTAAGTGTAATTTAAAAATTTTAAACAGAAATAAATTTTATATTTAGTAGTAAAGAAATTAAATTTTTAGTTATTAAACAGAAAAAATACTGGAATCGTTCGATATTCAAATTATTCAACAGAAAAAATATTTATATATATATAAATATATATTTTTGTTTTCAACAGAAATTTGTTCTAATTTTTATTCTTAATCGATTCTTTGTTTTTTAATCTCAATCGGTGATATAGATCATTGTTTTGTTATTTATTTTTAATATTTTTTAACTTTTTTAGCTGGAAATTATAGTAGAACTATATTTATTTTATTGTCCATATATGAGCTAGTGCTCTCCAACTGTCATTTTTGTGGTCCAATCAAACATGTTTGAAGAATCCCAACATTATTTGGCAGCTACACATATGTTATGTTGACATAAGTCAGTATCGCTTAAGAAAATGAGTGGAAAAAACAAGTAAATTATTATTTTTGTTAATTGATCAAATTATTGTAAATTTCGTAGTTACATTACATAAACTTAACATAAATATATTTAAAGTTATTAATTTACGAAGTTCTTGATCCATATATTTTGGACCAACATGGAGTCATCCATCCTAGGGTTTTTTGTTTCATCGACTATTAAAAATCATTGAATATTTGTTACACATATTGCTTTAGATTAACCAACTGAATATGAAAACTGTACTAAAAAAAATTTCAATTGAAAAAAATGCCCTAGATTTGCCAATTGAAAACGACATAAAATCAGCATTGACTGTATGCGTGATTGAATCAAAGACATTTTCTTTTGTAATTTATATATATTTAATTTAGTAGGTCATTTCGTATATTGTACGATATTTTTAACAAACTAGTTAAGTATAATTATACTGAACTTAATTCGTTAACTACATTTATATAATACAAACAACAACGATGTTAACCTGAAAATCAGACCACATCTACGAACTATTTGATCTGTCAACGAATTATCATTGGCAATAGATGGTGTTATGGATTCAGCAGGCACGTGGACAACGCTACATAGGTTACTATTACAGTATAATGAAGCAACGCTGAAAGTTCTGGAGAAAAAAGTTCTTTGTATGATCCATTTAATTCCATTTAAATGAACCAAAAGCTGTACATTGATATAGTTCAACAAATTATCATCCAGTACTATAACTTTATTGGTTATGTCGTGAGAGCGGATGGAAATGCTTCAGCTAAAAAAGAATTTGAAGAGGCAGTTGGAGAAAGAAGGCATAGAAGAAGACCGTGTCTTTGGTGGAGTGATTAAGTTAAGGAAGCAATAACCGCACTTGCTGCAGAAGCGACTAAAGATGAGTGCTGTGACAGAAAACTGGTGACTGGTTGGTATGGCTGTGTAAGTAAATAAGTAGATGGTATATATACTAACCTTAATTAGTTGAGAATAAGATTTTTTTTAAAAATGTTTACTATATTTTTAATATTTCTCATGATCTTATTATGATCTTAAAAAGTGTTTATTATAATTTAAAAAGAATGTATCATCAAAAAATCATATATAATTTATTTTAAAATAAAACGGTTTTTATATTTTGTAACTATAATATTTGTTAGTCAATTCGCTTGTGTAAAAGTCTTTACTTACAGTAAGTTAGCACAATTGGTTCATCGAGCTTAAGATTTGGAATGTCAGATATGTATTTTCACAAGTTAATTAGGTACGAATCTATTTGCATATACATACAAATTAAATTATAAAAACACAAAATGACCGATTTGATACTAGCTTTGTAAGGCCTGTTAAATATAATTGCAAAATTTTTATGTTATTTTGCTAACCACAAAAGATATTACAACACTGGGTCCAAAGCAGAGGGAGACGGAGATGAAGTGCGACAAATCAGAAGACAAAGCATTGATCAAATGAATTACTATAAAACCGCGTTCAGTGTACAATGCGTTCAGTGACCAACAATGACCAACAATGACCGACTATGTTACTATTAACACCCACACGACACTAAGCTACTCTCTGCGCGATACGGCACATGACAGGAGGTACCGACTGAAACTGAAATTGGTCAAATGTAGTGCTTGATTGACTATTGCAGCAGCAGTGGCTGTGGCAGTGGCAGCGGCAGAGGTGACGGCAGTATTGTCTGGTTTCAATGTCACGATTACGCAAAATAGACATAGCCAAACGATTTTGTTGGTATTCGCTTATTAAAGAAGCCCTTTTACTTTGCCCACTCACATTTAGTCTGCTGTATGCGCTGCACACATATGCGCACATACCTGTTTTTGGCCATAAAAGTTTATACAAATTAATTAAAAATTGTAGCTTGTGTGCGCGACTTTTGTGCTGACTTTGAAATTGTTAAACGAAATTTTATGCAATCTCACAATGAAAATTGTATGTAAAAAATTAATAATAAATACTCCAAACATTAACAACATTTATAGAGTTAAACAAAGTTTACTTTTTTCATTTTTTTGTTGTTGTTTTTTTTTTTTGTATTTTTTTTTGTGGCTTAAATGACAGCTGTTGACTCTTTGACTTTTGGCTATTCTTTATCTGCATATACCATATACTATACATTTAGACGTGTGTAGACGAATTATATTATAATATTTTGTATATTTTTAAGCATTACTGTTGCTGTGCTCCAACAAAGTTAAATTGTTAAATTGTTAAATTACTTATAATTTTGTTTACTATTAATTTAAGTAATTATTAAATTATTTTTAAAATATTTTTTATACGTTTTCTTATTATTTTGCTGATATTTGTACCTTTAGCCTTGACCACAGAGTCAATCTTTTCATACCGGTAACTTAGCATTACATATCTTTCATATTTGTAAAAAAGTATGTGTATATGAGTATGTGCTTTTTGAGGCTATTATTTTGCTCATATAAGTGTGAGCATTATTAATGTCTAAAAATCACGCATGTTTGTCATTATGTTTGTCTGATAAAGTGATAAAGACATCAATGTTTTTATTTACCATGTAAGTTCACTAACTTATGCAATTTAATGGGCTCATCCTCAGGGTTAAAATTATTATTTCTAGAATTATAAAAAAAAATTTAATTTAAAATTGCCAATTTAGATTATTATCAATCACATTTTTGCGCCAAGTACTTGCAATTCCACGTACTACCTTCAAAAATTTTTGGCAAAAATTACTTCCTGTTTAAAAATGCAACAAGTTGTTTATAATCCATAAAAATATTAACAGAATTTTTTCTAAATTCAACTTTACCACTCTTTATGTGTTGAATGTGGTGAAGTTGGAATAATGCAGAGCTTTATGTTCACACTAAACAGTCAGTAATTTTTCATATAGCTTCTGTCACTTCTACTTCTCTTAAAGTAAAAAGTAAAAATGACTGGTATGGCCACTTATTTCTGATGCTGTTAATATACCATATTTTTTACTAGTTGTTGTTTTCATTAATGTTGTATTGGTTGCACGTCAATACAGTGTTTACAGTGTTGTGTGCTTGCAATTGCATAATATGTGCGTGTTTCCCTAAATAAAAGACAACAGAAGACAGAAAACCATAATAAAGCCTACAACAACAACAAAAACATTCATGACGCACACTTGTTGACGTTGTTAACCTTGAAGTGCATTGTTAGTGCAATATTAAAAGCTGACTTATGTTTTACAACAAACCCAAAACCAAAAGCAAAAGCAAAAACAAAAGCACAATGCACAATGCATTTATGTTGTTCACACGGGCAGCATGAAAAAGTTGAATTTGAAAGTAAAACGAAGTGAGAAGAAGAAGAAGAGTTTTTGTTGCAGTTTGCTGCAGTTTTATGGAGTAATTGTTGTCTTCGTTTCTTTTTTTTTTAGATTTGAAGTTATAGTTTTTGAATGATTGGAGCAGACTTGGCTTACTTGTGCACTCGCATGAGCACTCGTAAGCCCATTCGCATGCGCATTTGTTTGTTTTGGACCAAATCGTTAATGTTAAAACGCAATTTAGTCAATTTTTTCTATATATCCTCATTAGGATTTAGTTGATTCGTGATTTTTGAGTATGTAAGTGACAAATTTTGTATTACTTGAAGAGATCTTTAAAATGAAAATATACTTTTATTACTCTTATATTTTATGTTTCTAATTTGTACCATGACAAAGATAATTTTTATGTTCATAACATAATTATTGTAAAAGTGAATTTGGAAATATTTTTTCTTAATTTTTATTCAATAAATCTTGAAAAAACATATAATCTCAATGATGAAATACTTTATTAATATAATAATTTTAATAATCACATATTAATTATCAAATAAAGAAAGGGAGCCGTAAAAGTGGGTACCCTAAAAATGCATGTGGAAGAACATTGCAAAAAGAAGTCGATAAGTCCGAAAAAACGCGGAACGAGCTGAAGATTTTGACTAAAAACAGAACCAGATGGAAATGTGTTATCTTAATAATCATATATTAATTATCTAATAAAGAAAGGCAGCCGTAAAAGTGGGTGCCCTAAAAATGTATGGGGAAGAACATTACAAAAAGAAATCGAGGAGTGGAAGTGCTTTATTTGGACCTTATGCTCCAATGAGATATACAGAAATTGATGATTAAGATTCAAATATATTTGATATATAGCGAATTCTAAATAAATTTGTTTGTATTGTGTGTTATTGTCAATAATAGAATTTGCTTATGAGAGTTATTTTGTAAACTTAAAGAGCAAATTATGTTTGCAATTATCGATCCTACTTCATCAATAGCTCAAGCACTTTTTCAAAATAAAACTATCTAGAAAGAAAGTCACTAAAACAATGAAAAATTTACAAAACTTTACTTTAGTTGAATATAAAATGAGTCACCGGCTTAATTATGAATAACTATTATAAGTTTTATCTTAGATTAACCATAAATACTTACTACCGGCTTTACGTTTTGATAGTAAGTAATTAAAAGTCAACCAGTGAACTGGCTGTGTTTGGACATTTTAGTATAAAATTACTTATTAACATATTATGTGGGGTTGAAATTGTATATCATATTATTTTTCTCCATTAAAATGTATATTAAATTATTTTTTTTTGTAAACAGTGCACTATATTTTATTAAAAATAATTAATGCAGTCTTATTGAATATTAAATAAACCTACTAAATTCATTGCTGATGTGATTAAAATACAACTTTCAATAGTATTTCATTAAATTATTGAAGAAATAATACAATATAATATATAAAAAGCCATAGGCAAAAGACTGTATAATTAAGTTAATACAATAATATATTATTAGACAAATAGCGATCAAATATAATATTTAATCACATAGGAATTAATTATTTATAGATAATTTGGTTTAATTACCACACTGGCATTTGAATAATTATTCAGTCTAAATGTATTCTAACATTGTATCCCCGTTTGTACCCCTACCTTAATCAATATCCATCGCAATACAACAGACGTCTCAATAACATTATAAGCGTTAAAATAGCAACAAAATGTGTCAGAAGTCAGAAATTTACATAAAGTATGCCTTGTACTCGTATGCGGTTTAGAGATAAATATATTAACTAAAATACAAATTATAAACAGTGATTGATTAAATTGGATTAATTGTTTTTTTTTTAAATTTATAAATACACATTATGACAATTTTTTATTTTAAAGCTAGTATTTATTCAAACTTTAATTGATCACAAAATGAATTTCCGTATTATATGGCACGTGTCTTCAACAGATGAAAAATGTTCAAGGATGAAAGGTTATAGTTTAAATAGTTTAGTAATATATTCTTAAAATAACTTATAGTAATTAAAAAATTTACAATATGAATTAAAAACTATTTGAAACTATTTTCACTGTTGTATCCAACAGTTGTTCTACAGATAATTCTCTTAATTGCTTTTGAAAATACAAGTCTTGATCTATTTATTTTGTAATGATCATTATTTTAATATATGTATGTAAGCTTACTTTATATAGATTTACATTTTTTCACTAGCCTTGGAAATTTAATAACTATTATCTTTGCTCACTGAAATAGTGAAAACATATCTTATTATCTTCTGCCATCCTCATCTCTCACTGGAGCACTTAATTTATTTCTGACAGAATTCTTTTTTTGTAAATATATTTATTTAAAATTTTTGTTGACAATTATTTTTACTGATTATGTAGTAGAAGTCTTTGTGAGTGAACAGTACTTATATATTAAAGATTGATAGAAAGACATGGATTATTACAAATTTAAGCTTCCAGTAGAATGCATAATACTGAATCTTATCGGATTTTAAAACTATTTTTAAAATACTCTTTGCTTAAAACACCCCCTCTTCAGCGAGACTTCAGGTGTGGTCAGTCGATGGATTTACTCGAAATAAAAATTTGGTAGAAAAATTTATCTTGGATTTTAAATTTACCTTACTATTACCTCTGCTTTCGAAATCGATTTGTAGGCTTTACACTACTTAATTTAATTGTTTATTTGTTTAGTTAAACAAGAAATAATAATTCAATTTCTAGTGATGAAATTATGCGTGTCTGTTGTTTGAATCTTAGTTTTCGAATCGCAATCGTATGACAATCCTCTTCTTTACTAAATACAAATATTCTTAACTTTTTACAAATTTTCTTGCATGGCCAACTCATCTCATTTTCAATATTAGGTGGTGAATATGCAACCGCAACAGATTTCTTATCATTACACATAAAATTCTTAATATATTTTAAAATATAAATTTTTACTAGATCTTAATATACTTCAAATAATATTAACAGTACGAGTATGTGTAATTTTAAAGTTGTTAACTTGTCTTAGCTTCAAGTTTTTCACCCACTAAAAAAATATAAAAAGAAAATGTGTTTGTTTACCTACACAAATATACATATTTAGTGTAAGCCACTAAACTATTTAACTTACTCCTTGCTTCGAGAACTCACCACTGCTGTGTAATTGCACTCTTCACCACACTGCAAAAACACAGCAATAAACTTACCTAGTCAATTTTGAAATGTTATTAACATGAGAGATGTACACAAGCGCACAATGCTTGATGTTTTTGACTACAATACATAAACAATTAATTTAGATTTTTTCGCGTTTCAAGTCGAATCAACTCAACGCTTTGAGATTGATACAAAAATCCACCATATTTTAAAATTTTGTTACTTATACGTACGCGAGTGCCAGTATTGACCATTCATACTCCATTCATGCCTCGTGCAACTAATTTTGCTTTCAACACACAGACAAAGACAACTTAATCGTTGCTTACGAATGAGTTAGCAGAGTTAGCAGAGTTTGTTGTGCTTTTGGTTGCTTATAAATAGTAACGCTGTTGACGCTATTGACGCTGCTGAATTCAGCGGAAGTTTTGCAAATTTAAAGAGAATCTTTCGTCATAACGTAGTGAGTAAAGCAGAGAAAAGCACACGTGTAAATGGTTGGTTAATATGTACGCGCAGTTTTATGCATGTGTTTCGTTGTGTGTGTTGCTTAGCGCAAAGTGTAAAGTGCGAATTTAGCGGCAATATTGAGGTACGACAATGACGCTGACAACGACGCTGACGCCGACGTTGACGACTAGTGAAGACAGTGCGTTGTGGGATACAAGCACATTAAGATTTGTTAAGAAATTAAGTTGCTGTCGTTTAGGCAGATCAGTGGCTTAAGTTTTAGTTGAGTTTGGACGGTTAAGCGAAACGCATGTGTACTCACGTGTAAAAGTGTTGTGTGCGAGTAAATTTCATAGATACAAAGCATAAATATTGCCAAAAAAATAATTATTAATAAAAAAGAATCAATAATAAAAAGTTTATAACAATTTTCATGTGAATTCGAGTG
>NC_051847.1:220972785-220985161 GCF_002237135.1 Teleopsis dalmanni
TTTGGCAGCTATACATATGTTATGTTGACATAAGTCAGTATCGCTTAAGAAAATGAGTGGAAAAAACAAGTAAATTATTATTTTTGTTAATTGATCAAATTATTGTAAATTTCGTAGTTACATTACATAAACTTAACATAAATATATTTAAAGTTATTAATATACGAACTTCTTGATCCATATATTTTTGAGCAACATCGTCTATGGAGTCATCCATCTTAGGGTTTTTTGCTTCACCGACATTTAAAAATCATTGAATATTTCGAAATTACCAGGAGCACCATCTTCAGACGATTACTGATTATTTTAATTTAATTTTTAACTTTTAATTAATAAGTAATAAAAATATATCAAATAAGAACAAATATATCAAAAATCAATTATCAAATAATATAAAACTGCTGTTAAATTCAGGGTAATTTTACTAATCTGGTGAAATATCTAGAGTGTTATAAATTAATCTCGAGCGTTACACATATTGCTAGATCCCCCTGGGATCGCCGGTATAAGCTAACTTACACATATTGCTTAATTAACCAATTAACCAATTGAATATGAAAACTGTACTAAAAAAAAATTTCAATTGAAAAAGTTGCCCTAGATTTGCCAATTGAAAACGACATAAAATCAGCATTGACTGTATGCGTGATTGAATCAAAGACGTTTTCTTTTGTAATTTATATATATTTATTTTAGTAGGTCATATCCTATATTGTACGATATTTTTAATAAATTAGTTAAGTATAATTATACTGAACTTAATTCGTTAACTACATTTATATAATACAAACAACAAATATGTTAACCTGAAAATCAGACCACATCTACGAATTATTCGATCTGTCAACGAATTATCATTGGCAATAGATGGTGTTATGGATTCAGCTGGCACGCGGACAACGCTACATAGGTCACTATTACAGTATATGAAGCAACGCTGAAAGTTCTGAAGAAAAAAGTTCTTTGAATGATCTGTGGTACTCTACAAGTTGACGCTGACTAACTTGTAGTCCATTTAAATGTACCAAAAGCTGTACATTGATATAGTTCAACAAATTATCATCCAGTACCATAACTTTATGGGTTATGTCGTGAGAGCGGATGGAAATGCTTCAGCTAAAAAAGAATTTGAAGCGGTAGTTGGAGAAAGAAGGCATAGAAGAAGACCGTGTCTTTAGTGGAGTGATTAAGTTAAGGAAGCAATAACCGCACTTGCTGCAGAAGCGACTAAAGATGAGTGCTGTGACAGAAAACTGGTGACTGGTTGGTATGGCTGTGTAAGTAAATAAGTAGATGGTATATATACTAACCTTAATTAGTTGAGAATAAGATTTTTTTTTAAAATGTTTACTATATTTTTAATATTTCTCATGATCTTATTATGATCTTAAAAACTGTTTATTATAATTTAAAAAGAATGTATCATCAAAAAATCATATATAATTTACTTTAAAATAAAACGGTTTTTATATTTTGTAACTATATTATTTGTTAGTCAATTCGCTTGTGTAAAAGTCTTTACTTACCGTAAGTTAGCACAATTGGTTCATCGAGCTTAAGATTTGGAATGTCAGATATGTATTTTCACAAGTTAATTAGGTACGAATCTATTTGCATATACATTGTGACCGAAAAGCTTTCGGAAATTCTCATTTAAAATTCGCGCGCTGTATATTTTTCGATATTTTAAGTTTATGTAGTTGGCAGCACTGTCCTTAATTTACTATGCCAAAAATGAGGCGCGATCTGTCGAACAGTTCGTTTACGGCAGCTGTTGAAACCAGTTCACCTCAGTAGTGCGTTGCGAAAAAAACAATGGAAAAAAATATTGAACAAAGAGTTTGCATCAAATTTTGTTTTTCGAACGAAATTTCGTGTGCAGAATCGTTGCGAATGCTACAAAAGGCTTATGGGGAATCAGTTTTATCGAAAACTCAAGTTTATGAGTGGTACAAAGCCTTTCAGGACTGTCGTACGACCGTCGAAGACATGCCGCGTTCTGGACGACCTTCGACCTCTACCACCGACGAAAACATTGAAAAGGCAAAGGAAATCGTGTTCAAAAATCCTCATGTGAGTGTTAGAGAGATAGCACGAGAGCTAGGCATCGGTCGTGAGATGGCTCGTTTGATTTTGGTGGACAATTTGTGTATGCGACGTGTCAACGCCCGGCTTGTTCCGATTCACCTCAATTTGTTCAACATTATCAACGATTTTAAGGCCAAACATTCAATAAATACCATCGAACAGCCACCGTATTCACCTGATCTTGCACCGTGTGACTTTTTCCTGTTTCCCAACCTCAAATTACCACTCAGAGGAACGCGTTTTGAATCCATAGAAGACGTAAAACAGAATTCGCAGAGGGAACTCAAAGCCATACCGGAAAGCGCCTATAAAAAATGTTTTGATGATTGGAAGAAACGTTGGCATTTGTGTATCGCTTCTAATGGAGGCATATTTGAAGGAGATAAAATAAATATTGATGAAGATTAAGAATTTTGCGTTTTATTTAAAATTTTCCGGAAACTTTTCGGTCACAATGTACATACAAATTAAATTATAAAAACACAAAATGACCGATTTGATACTAGCTTTGTAAGGCCTGTTAAATATAATTGCAAAATTTTTATGTTATTTTGCTAACCACAAAAGATATTACAACACTGGGTCCAAAGCAGAGGGAGACGGAGATGAAGTGCGACAAATCAGAAGACAAAGCATTGATCAAATGAATTACTATAAAACCGCGTTCAGTGTACAATGCGTTCAGTGACCAACAATGACCAACAATGACCGACTATGTTACTATTAACACCCACACGACACTAAGCTACTCTCTGCGCGATACGACACATGACAGGAGGTACCGACTGAAACTGAAATTGGTCAAATGTAGTGCTTGATTGACTATTGCAGCAGCAGTGGCTGTGGCAGTGGCAGCGGCAGAGGTGACGGCAGTATTGTCTGGTTTCAATGTCACGATTACGCAAAATAGACATAGCCAAACGATTTTGTTGGTATTCGCTTATTAAAGAAGCCCTTTTACTTTGCCCACTCACATTTAGTCTGCTGTATGCGTTGCACACATATGCGCACATACCTGTTTTTGGCCATAAAAGTTTATACAAATTAATTAAAAATTGTAGCTTGTGTGCGCGACTTTTGTGCTGACTTTGAAATTGTTAAACGAAATTTTATGCAATCTCACAATGAAAATTGTATGTAAAAAATTAATAATAAATACTCCAAACATTAACAACATTTATAGAGTTTAACAAAGTTTACTTTTTTCATATTTTTTTTGTTTTTGTATTTTTTTTTTTTGTGGCTTAAATGACAGCTGTTGACTCTTTGACTTTTGGTTATTCTTTATCTGCATATACCATATACTATACATTTAGACGTGTGTAGACGAATTATATTATATTTTGTATATTTTTAAGCATTACTGTTGCTGTGCTTCAACAAAGTTAAATTGTTAAATTGTTAAATTACTTATAATTTTGTTTACTATTAATTCAAGTAATTATTATATTATTTTTAAAATATTTTTTATACGTTTTCTTATTATTTTGCTGATATTTGTACCTTTAGCCTTGACCACAGAGTCAATCTTTTCATACCGGTAACTTAGCATTACATATCTTTCATATTTGTAAAAAAGTATGTATGTATGAGTATGTGCTTTTTGAAACTATTATTTTGCTCATATAAGTGTGAGCATTATTAATGTCTAAAAATCACGCATGTTTGTCATTATGTTTGTCTGATAAAGTGATAAAGACATCAATGTTTTTATTTACCATGTAAGTTCACTAACTTATGCAATTTAATGGGCTCATCCTCAGGGTTAAAATTATTATTTCTAGAATTATAAAAAAAATTTAATTTAAAATTGCCAATTTAGATTATTATCAATCACATTTTTGCGCCAAGTACTTGCAATTCCACGTACTACCTTCAAAAATTTTGGGCAAAAATTACTTCCTGTTTAAAAATGCAACAAGTTTATAAGTTTATAATCCATAAAAATATTAACAGAATTTTTTCTAAATTCAACTTTACCACTCTTTATGTGTTGAATGTGGTGAAGTTGGAATAATGCAGAGCTTTATGTTCACAGTAAACAGTCAGTAATTTTTCATAGCTTCTGTCACTTCTACTTCTCTTAAAGTAAAAAGTAAAAATGACTGGTATGGCCACTTATTTCTGATGCTGTCTATATATATTTTTTACTAGTTGTTGTTTTTATTAATGTTGTATTGGTTGCACGTCAATACAGTGTTTACAGTGTTGTGTGCTTGCAATTGCATAATATGTGCGTGTTTCCCTAAATAAAAGACGACAGAAGACAGAAGACCATAATAAAGCCTACAACAACAACAACAAAAACATTCATGACGCACACTTGTTGACGTTGTTAACCTTGAAGTGCATCGTTAGTGCAATATTAAAAGCTGACTTATGTTTTACAACAAAGCCAAAACCAAAAGCAAAAGCAAAAACAAAAGCACAATGCACAATGCATTTATGTTGTTCACACGGGCAGCATGAAAAAGTTGAATTTGAAAGTAAAACGAAGTGAGAAGAAGAAGAAGAGTTTTTGTTGCAGTTTGCTACAGTTTTATGGAGTAATTGTTGTCTTGGTTGCTTTTTTTTAGATTTGGAGTTATAGTTTTTGAATGATTGGAGCAGACTTGGCTTACTTGTGCACTCGCATGAGCACTCGTAAACCCATTCGCATGCGCATTTATTTGTTTTGGACCAAATCGTTAATGTTAAAACGCAATTTAGTCAATTTTTTCTATATATCCTCACTAAGATTTAGTTGATTCGTGATTTTTGAGTATGTAAGTGACAAATTTTGTATTACTTGAAGAGATCTTTAAAATGAAAATATACTTTTATTACTCTTATATTTTATGTTTCTAATTTGTACCATGACAAAGATAATTTTTATGTTCATAACATAATTGTTGTAAAAGTGAGTTTGGAAATATTTTTTCTTAATTTGTATGATTACTTTAATAATCATATATTTATTATCAAATATAAAAAAGGAATCGTAAAAGTGGGACTTTCTAAAAACACATGGAAAAGATCATTGCAAAAGGAAATCGAGCAGTCCAGAAAAACGTGGAACGAGCTGAAGATTTTGACTAAAAACAGAACCAGATGGAAGTGTTTTATATTAATAATCATATATTAATTATCAAATAAAAAGTGGGAGCCGTAAAACGGGACGTTCTAAAAACACATGGAGAAAATCATTGCAAAAGGAAATCGAGTAGTCCGGAAAAACGTGGAACGAACCGGAGATTTTAGCTAAAAACAGAACCAGATGGAAGTGCTTTATTAAGGCACTATGCTCCAATGAGAGATACAGAAATTGATGATGAAGAATCAAATATATATGATATATAGCGAACTCTAAATAAATTTGTTTGTATTGTATATTATTGTCAATAATAGAATTTGTTTATGAGAGAAATTTTGTAAATTTAAGGAGCAAATGATGTTTGCAATTATCGATCCTATCTCATGAATAGCTCAAGCACTTTTTCAAAATACACCTATCTCTCTGTATATGGGCTTAAAGAAAGTCACTAAAACAATGAAAAATTTACAAAACTTTACTTTAGTTGAATATAAAATGAGTCACCGGCTTAATTATGAATAACTATTATAAGTTTTATCTTAGATTAACCATAAAATACTTACTACCGGCTTTACGTTTTGATAGTAAGTAATTAAAAGTCAACCAGTGAACTGGCTGTGTTTGGACATTTTAGTATAAAATTACTTATTAACATATTATGTGGGAGTTGAAATTGTATATCATATTATTTTTCTCCATTAAAATGTATATTAAATTATTTTTTTTTGTAAACAGTGCACTATATTTTATTAAAAATAATTAATGCAGTCTTATTGAATATTAAATAAACCTACTAAATTCATTGCTGATGTGATTAAAATACAACTTTCAATAGTATTTCATTAAATTATTGAAGAAATAATACAATATAATATATAAAAAGCCATAGGCAAAAGACTGTATAATTAAGTTAATACAATAATATATTATTAGACAAATAGCGATCAAATATAATATTTAATCACATAGGAATTAATTATTTATAGATAATTTGGTTTAATTACCACACTGGCATTTGAATAATTATTCAGTCTAAATGTATTCTAACATTGTATCCCCGTTTGTACCCCTACCTTAATCAATATCCATCGCAATACAACAGACGTCTCAATAACATTATAAGCGTTAAAATAGCAACAAAATGTGTCAGAAGTCAGAAATTTACATAAAGTATGCCTTGTACTCGTATGCGGTTTAGAGATAAATATATTAACTAAAATACAAATTATAAACAGTGATTGATTAAATTGGATTAATTGTTTTTTTTTTAAATTTATAAATACACATTATGACAATTTTTTATTTTAAAGCTAGTATTTATTCAAACTTTAATTGATCACAAAATGAATTTCCGTATTATATGGCACGTGTCTTCAACAGATGAAAAATGTTCAAGGATGAAAGGTTATAGTTTAAATAGTTTAGTAATATATTCTTAAAATAACTTATAGTAATTAAAATATTTCCAATATGAATTAAAAACTATTTGAAACTATTTTCACTGTTGTATTCAACAGTTGTTCTACAGATAATTCTCTTAATTGCTTTTGAAAATACAAGTCTTGATCTATTTATTTTGTAATGATCATTATTTTAATATATGTATGTAAGCTTACTTTATATAGATTTACATTTTTTCACTAGCCTTGGAAATTTAATAACTATTATCTTTGCTCACTGAAATAGTGAAAACATATCTTATTATCTTCTGCCATCCTCATCTCCCAGTGGAGCATTTAATTTATTTCTGACAGAATTCTTTTTTTGTAAATATATTTATTTAAAATTTTTGTTGATAATTATTTTTATTAATTATGCAGTAGAAGTCTTTGTAAGTAAACAGTACTTATATATTGAAGATTGATAGAAAGACATGAATTATTACAAATTTAAGCTTCCAGTAGAATGCATAATACTGAATCTTATGGAATTTTAAAACTATTTTTAAAATACTCTTTGCTTAAAACACCCCCTCTTCAGCGAGACTTCAGTTGTGGTCAGTCGAAGGATTTACTCGAAATAAAAATTTGGTAGAAAAACTTCTCTCGGATCTTGAATTTTCCTTACTATTACCTCTGCTTTCGAAATAGATTTGTAGGCTTTACACTACTTAATTTAATTGTTTAATTGTTTCGAGTGATAAAATTATACGTGTCCGTTGTTTGATTCTTAGTTTTCGAATCGCAATCGAATGACAATCCTCTTCTTTACTAAACACAAATATTCTTAACTTTTTACAAATTTTCTTGCATGGCCAACTCATTTCATTTTCAATATTTAGTGGTGAATATGCAATCGCAACAGATTTGTTATCATTACACATAAAATTCTTAATATATTTTAAAATATAAATTTTTACTAGATCACAATATACTTCAAATAATATTAACAGTACGAGTATGTGTAATTTTAAAGTTGTTAACTTGTCTTAGCTTCAAGTTTTTCACCCACTAAAAAAATGTAAAAAGAAAATGTGTTTGTTTACCTACACAAATATACATATTTAGTGTAAGTCACTAAACTATTTAACTTACTCCTTGCTTCGAGAACTCATCACTGCTGTGTAAGTGCACTCTTCACCACACTGCAAAAACAGAGCAATAAACTTACCTAGTCAATTTTGAAATGTTATTAACATGAGAGATGTACACAAGCGCACAATGCTTGATGTTTTTGACTACAATACATAAACAATTAATTTAGATTTTTTCGCGTTTCAAGTCGAATCAACTCAACGCTTTGAGATTGATACAAAAATCCACCATATTTTAAAATTTTGTTACTTATACGTACGCGAGTGCCAGTATTGACCATTCATACTCCATTCATGCCTCGTGCAACTAATTTTGCTTTCAACACACATACAAAGACAAGTTAATCGTTGCTTACGAATGAGTTAGCAGAGTTAGCAGAGTTTGTTGTGCTTTTGGTTGCTTATAAATAGTAACGCTGTTGACGCTAATGACGCTGCTGAATTCAGCGGAAGTTTTGCAAATTTAAAGAGAATCTTTCGTCTTAACGTAGTGAGCACAGCAGAGAAAAGCACACGTGTAAATGGTTGGTTAATATGTACGCGCAGTTTTATGCATGTGTTTCGTTGTGTGTGTTGCTTAGCGCAAAGTGTAAAGTGCGAATTTAGCGGCAATATTGAGGTACGACAATGACGCTGACAACGACGCTGACGCCGACGTTGACGACTAGTGAAGACAGTGCGTTGTGGGATACAAGCACATTAAGATTTGTTAAGAAATTAAGTTGCTGTCGTTTAGGCAGATCAGTGGCTTAAGTTTTAGTTGAGTTTGGACGGTTAAGCGAAACGCATGTGTACTCACGTGTAAAAGTGTTGTGTGCGAGTAAATTTCATAGATACAAAGCATAAATATTGCCAAAAAAATAATTATTAATAAAAGAGAATCAATAATAAAAAGTTTATAACAATTTTCATGTGAATTCGAGTGCGTTTTATATATCGAAAAATTAATTTTAATTGAATAAAGAGTAAGAAATAACAATTTTTATATAAAAGTTTATAAGAAAAATTAAAACTGACCAAGAAAAAATTAGCAATTTAGATTAATTGCAAAAGTTTGTGTCTTACGTCTTTCGAATGAAATAAAAATTTTGAAAAAAGGAATTTTGAAAAATTTTTGTACAAAATTTCGTAAATTTATTAATACTCTCAATAATATATAAACAAATTTTTGAATCAGTGCATAAAGAATACAACGTAAGTGTTATATATATTTAAATAGTAAAAATAAAAATTTTTTAAAATTTAATGAAATAAAATATAAAAACACAAAGTCCATATTATTGTGTATGTTATTGAGATTTTTGCAAACAAGTTTACTGGAGATACTCATGCCACTGACACAGACTGACACTTGCTAAAATTTTAAATTCATAACCCAACCTGACAGGAAATTAATGAACAATTTTATAAATTCTATTGAAGAAAAAAAAAAACAAAAAATAGACAAAGAATTGCTCAATGGGTCTGTTTTTTCTTATTTCGAAATGTTTTTAAATATTTCAACAGTATTGTAAGAACAATGAAATTTCCTAATAATATAAAATATTATGATAATAACTGAGTTAGGAATTTTTCAGCATTTAATATTGACAGTTCGTCTCACAATATCCTCAAGATTATTGAAATCCACAATATCAACGACGCTTTAGAATAGAAAATCTTATGATTCTGCTGAGTAACGAACAGTGGCAGCATACAAATTGATATAATTTTTTTATTTTTTATTGCTTAATATCTTTCTATTGTTCATTACAAACAAATAAAAAAAATGGTAATAAATGCCTCTATTATTATTAATTTCAGTTCTCTTTAAAATAAAGCCTGTAATTTAAAGTTTTTATTATGCACAAAGTATAGTCATTATAATACTTAATAAAAAAATATAATTTGTATGCATATTAACCAGTTGACGTTTAATAATTATCTTATTAATTAATACGTACTGAGCACTACATCGATATTGTCCTAAAAAAACTTTAGGAAAGTACGTCTTTGAAAATTTGCAAACATATAATTAAACTGCAATTCCTCAAACTATATTAGTTGACCTTTCAATAGTAGTAAATAACAAAATAATGTATAACAAATACTTAATATTAGATGCTTTAACTAATTAATAATTAGATATTTTGTATTAGACTGACCTTTTTTAAAACATTCAAAATGTGATATCAGAAACTTTATTTCCTGATCATCTATTTATCCTGATATATAAAAAAAATTTAAGGAAGATAATTAGGACAATTGGAGTGGAATTTTTCTATTGGAGTGTTGATAAGGTATCTCCCAACAGTATTCCTACATTTTATTATTATAAAATTGCAAGAGTAGGACGGTCATTATAACAGATATTGCACGTTTTCGACATTTTCTTCGTTATCATGACTTCAAATAAGTCTAAAAAGTTTCTATTTCAATTATTAATACAGTAATATATCGTATGAGCTAAACTTTATATATTGTGTCACATTTGTTTTGTTCAGGAGGCTATATCAATATATATATATATTAACTAATAACGTACCGGTACATTTTCAATAGTGACTTATTAGGAACTTATTTAGAATTATTCATGAGAACGACGTTTTGTAATAACGCTGAAATAAGTATCCCTCAATTACATATTTAATTCCATAGTGAAAATTATTAGGACTTTATTAAGGATTTTTCATTAGAACGAATTCTTTGCAATGACATTGAATTAACTATCCATCAATTTCCTCTTCCTCAAACCTTCCATTAATCTGAATTATGTATTAATAACAATCTGAACTTGTGATAACAAATTAATTATTTTAATTGTTTATTTAAATATTGCTTTGAGTTCTACAAAAAAAAATGCGCTCAAAGTAATTAAATAAAAACATACAGATGAACGGTCGAGAATATAATTACAAAATATTGTACATAAGGTATCGCATGTTGTCGCATATAAACTAGTTTAGTTTAATTAAATGAATTCTTTTTATTCAATATGTGGTGAGTAATCAATAAAAATTCTACGATTAATTAATTAGAATAATGCATCCGATAGGAGAATAAAAATAATAAACTGCAATGAAGATATTGTAAAAACAACATTTAAATATTACTGCTTTTAATATTAATCAAAAAAAAATATTAAAACAAAAATTAAAATATTAAATTAAATTATATATAATAATACGAATTTAAAGAATTAAAAGAATTATGACATATTCTAACAAACAAAGTAATTAATTTTTGAACTCTTAATTTAATTTAGAACACTTTATAGGTTAATTTCCGCAATTTCTTTAGCAAAGTAAATGAGAATTATTTAGAATTTTTATTTGAAGAAAAAAAAAAACAAAAAAATATAATAATTATTTTTACTAATAAAACAAATAATAATTTTATTCACTCAAATCAAGAGTCAAATTTTAATTATAGTTTATTATTTTCTATTCACTATATTGTTAAAATCTTAATTCTTTTTAATTATATTATGTGTAAATAAATTATTGTTAGTTGCTTATATAGCTAAGAGCAATAAAAGTTAGGTTAGATAAAAGGTCAACAACAATCTGTGCAATGTGCGATCTTTACAATATTAGATGTTTTTTTAACAAGACTGTTCAAAGTACAAAATTGAATATAATTTAGAGGAGCTAAATGAATGTAAAATCAGAAGTAAAGTTAAACTGAGTTGTTTTAAATTTAATATTATACATTTTTAAAAAAAATTAATTTATTATTAAATTATATTTGACATTGGTCATATAGTATACTCCTTTTTAATAAATATCAATATTAATTATTGAAGAGAAAAATAATATAAATTATTCCTTAGAATACATTTAATATAAATTGAAGGTTATATGATTATATAGTTCTTACCCATAGCATTATTCATTACCAACAAATACTTGTGGGATTACAAAAAGAGTCTAATAGATAAAGTACAATGATATTTATTTTTTTTTCCTGAAAGATAAAAGCGGTTTTTTATAGAATTATAGTAAAATAACACAATCGGTTATATCATTTGTGTTTCAGATTAATCTATAGAATTATACTTGCTTTGTTCTATGGGTGCTCGTTTATGTACATATAGAGCTATTTAAGAAGTTGACTTTGACTATGCCAATTGCTCACAACATTCCTAAATTTTATAATTATGAATTTGCAAGAATAGGACAGTATTAATAACAGATGTTTGCATGTTTCCATCTCTCTCTTCGGTTTGCAGCTTCAAAAAATCTAAAATAGGGTACTACTTGTATCTCTTAGTAGAGATGTTCATTGCTTTTTTAATAATTGTAAAGAAAGCGTCATTTTAAATAGCTTTGTATTATAAAGGTTTCCGATATTGACATTATATACCTCGATTGTTCACATTTTCAGTAATATCGATACTTGCTACTATTACAATGTATGCTTTTTGAATCTGTGCGAACCGGTTTGGCACTTACCTACTCAGTCCATCTTATTTACTTTACACTTAAATGTTATTTGAAAAAATTTATAAGTTTATATATATTTTTTATTGAAATTTTTTTGTGACTTTTATTTTTAAAATTTTCAACCAATTGCTTGAATTTTGAAATATAAGTAATCTAAATTGAATGACTCATATTTATTAAAAATTTTTAAGCTACATAATAATGAAATATCAGTTTTGCCATATAAAAACATGTATCTATAACGCGTTTTATACGGCA
>NC_051847.1:220985261-221013557 GCF_002237135.1 Teleopsis dalmanni
AGGAAGAACAGGAACAAGATGATAATGCTGAGTAAGTATTTCAACAATTATACCCGAAATAATTCTAATGTAATCCATTCTAATATATTATTGATCTATTATAATAGATTTGGAAGTTTGGGAAAATATAAAAATATTATATTGCGTGAACGTGATCGTCTCAACGGTGAAGTTTTGGATCTTGAGAAGCGTTTACAATTGCAAAGATATTATAGTGAATCTTTGGAATACATTGTCAAAAATAACGAGGATTCCATAAATAAACTAAATGTACGAGTACGAGTTATGTTGAGTGAAAAATCAAGTTTGGATATTAAGGTTAGAAATTTGAAAAACAATTTAGATGATCAAAAGGAACTTACCCAAAGGTCAGAATTAAAGCTTGAAGTGGTTAATAGAGATGTAAGTTAAAAATACATAGTTGTAAAGAAATGAAAATATTATTGCATGATTTTTTTTAATTATATATATATTAAATAGCTTTATGAAACCAGCAACAAATTGAGTAAAAAAACTTACGACTTTGATCATCTGAAACTGGCAGTTGATAAAATGCGAAATGATAATTCTCTTCTAAGTAAACAAGTTCTGAAAAGTGAGGACGATATCAAGGAGTTACGTAAAGAACAGAAATACAATGAGGAAGTTATACGAAATCAACGCTTGGAAGACACGGTTAAGAGAAGATTTGTATTAATTTATTTTAAACAATAAATTGAAACATTTTTTTACAGAGTAAAGCAAATGTAATTCAACAATTAACTATAAAATTCAAAAAATCCATGCAAGATTATGGCTCCATGTCATCAAAAGTTTACAAAATGAACAAAATAAATCATGGTCTAAATGAAGAAATTGTACGCTTAAAGTAGGTATACCAAATATCATCGTGTACTAACAAATTATGCTTAAAGTAAACAAACAGAACCATTATCTAATGTCATTTATTAAATTATAATGCTAAAATTATTAAAAAGTAAATATTAAATAAATTTAAAATAGATTGAGCCGTCAATTTAATTCAATTTAAGTACGACAACACATCTTTCTATATTTTATTCTTGTCAAAATGCAGTCTCGTTCTTGTATAGTAGCATAATGGAATACTTTCTAAGCAATATATTCTTGCATGGTACACAGATGTACATCCCAATGGCGACATTCCTTCCTTCAAGAAGCAACCGTCGATCTCTTTCAACATATTATGAATTTATCGATGATAATTCCAATTGGGTCAACATTACTGAGGTCGACTACAAACGTGTATTAATAGCTGTTCATATGACTGCAGTGTCGTCTTCAAGACCTCGGTTATATAGCAACAAAGTTTTCAACCAGTCTCCGCTGCGATGCGATAGAAAGTTACTTGTTGCGAAGAAATACGTTAATTGTTAATATACATATTACCATTATTTCGCCCATCTGTTCTAATGTTTCAATGCAAACATCAAATTGTGCCACAGTGATCTCTGAGTCCGACCTATTGAAGTGGCAAGGCTTCTGCGTCTCGATCCAGGCTAATTTATCTTAGCCTTATCTTAATTCGTGTATTCATTCTGTAATTTCTTTCATGTTTCCTGCTATATAGTCCTCCTAGTGCTACAATAACCACACATTTTGTTAATCTCTTTTACAATTACGCAAGGTGAAATAATCTACATTTGACTTTTAAATTGTGAGGCTATAATGCATAACGCATAATTGATAATTATTGTTGTTGTCATCCTAATTAAGTGATTAATACTTTTTTTAGAAATCAAATAAACGCTCTAGAAAAAAGTATAATTACATCGGGACACACATACGAAGAGTTACGTCAAGTAAAGGATAATATACTTCGAGAACGTGATGTCTTGCGCAGTGACATAATAAAAACGAATAATATTATGGCTGATCTAAGACATCAGATAATGGTGCAGAGCAATACGATGGATGCATTGCGATTGGATATAAATAAATTCAATGTGAAATTAGATGAGGCTAAAATAAATGTTTTGAAAGCAGAAAGAGAACGTGATGAAATTTCACAAGAAATGGAATCACTACAAGAGCGCATAGAATATCTCCAAGGTGAGTATACATAATATGCTTTAAGTAAATTATGTGCAAATTACTGAACATTTGAACAAATTCATTTCTCAGAGCAAGTGCAACTGAAGACCAATCAAGTTACTGATTTAACGGAAAAATTGCAGCAGAAAAATTTCGCATTAATTAATGTGAAGAAACAATTGGAATCAGTACATTCCGAAAAAATGATACTGCAAAGGAACTTGGAAACATGCACTCAGGAAAGAGATAATTTTAGAATATTACAAGCGGTAAGTTTTTCATAAGACTTAGGATCTAATAAAATTTTACAAATTTTACAAATTTTACAAATTTAACATATTGGTTTCGTTAATTTAGAAAAATACTCATCAAATATCGCAATTAACAAATGAAATAGCACAAAATCAGAATAAGATTAATTCACTGAATATGCGTATTGAACGTTTGAATAATGATAAGAAGGACTTACAATCCGAATTGAAGAATAAGGAGAATTTATTGGCAAGTGTGCGGCAAGATCTAAAAGAAATGAAGTATAAAAATGAGCAATATATGAAAACTATAACCGATGATGAGAAGAAATTTATGAGAATCAAGCAAAACTTGGAGGAAACTAGAAAGGAAAAAAATTTAGTCGGTTTGCAAATGGTACGCAGAAATGACGAAATTATTTTACTCAAGGAAAAGTTGGATGTACTACAATTAGCTTTAGATCAAGGTAATTATATCAAATATAATATATATATATATATATAATATATATTCTATATATAATATATATATAGAATATATATATGATATATATTTAAAAATTTAGATTCAACTTACTATAATTTGAATAGTATATTAAGTATAGCCAAATCCTAAGCAATCCAATTAATAACTCGCCACCTTGAGGTGCATTTAAGAATGTAAGCTGACTTTTGCATTTCCAATTCTTTGCCTGTGTATTCAAATTTTATTTATTCATTTATGGACATCATTTTCATAATATATACTTTAGTTACTCAGGTTCTTTGTTCAATAATCTTCTTATGGAATTTGATGTAATACTTGTATAACATAGAAGATATCTATGTTAAGCTAATAATGGTCGGTTACTATCAATGGTAATATTCTCTATCTGTTTTAAAATGGACCAATTGTTATTCTCTTTATTAGTGTAACACAATAATACCACAAGCGGAACGACCTTAATGCAACCAGTCTTTTTTTTCTGCTCCAATGTGCCCAAAACACGGAGATATGTGCTTATAAAAGGCATGACTATCACTGTTATAGGCCAATTCAACAGATGAACAACATCATGCAGCGTAGAGTTGTAGTTTCATTAACAGATCCATGTGGATGTAGTACAATGTATGTATGTAATGTGAGAATTACTATAATATAGAGTATGTGATATAGAGATATAGAGTATAATATTCTGTGTTAATTTAACATGTTCCATATATTGAAATATATTATAAATTTGTATGAAATTTATATAAGTAGTAAATATGTAATAGCAGTTAATTTGAAGACAGTGAACTTACTTATCATTAGGTTTTACAAATTATTAATAAAATTTTTTTTTTTTAATTTTTTGTTTACAGGACAATCACAATACAATCAGCGTGTAGAAGACATACGTCTGCTAAAAACAGAAATAACCAAACTACAAACCGAGCGTGAATGTCATAAAAGGGCTTTAAATAGTACAGCCGATATGAGAGAAGAAATAATACGCCTCAATCGACTACTTAATCAAGAACGTGTAAAAGTGCGTGCTTTAATGGAAGATACGAAGGTGCCAACTGCAGTACACCGTTGGCGCATACTTAGAGGTGAAGATCCCGAAAAATTTGATTTGATGCAGAAAGTTCAAGTTTTACAAAAGTAAGTAGAATAATTAAGAAAAATAAATAACTTTAAATAAAAATTTTAGGCGTAATCTTAAGCAACATGTCGAAAGAGGTAATATAGAAAAAGAACTATATGAAACGAAAAATATGTTTGATGCTTTGAAAAGATCTGTGGAAAAATTACCAGCAAGCGATGTGAAAAGGAAACTGTTGGATTGTAAAGTAAGTTACTGGTTAAATTATTATACTTTATATATTTACAATTATGCAATTTCTAGCGGGTTTTGGAGAGACGGACATTAATGTGGAAAGTATGTCAAAGTGAATTAAGCGTTTGTGAAGTTGAATTAAAAACACGTCAAAGCATAATTGATGAACTCAGGTCACAAGTGGCGAAAATGACAGAAAAAGAACGTGTGCGTGGAGAACATATAGAACCTCAAGAAATATCCACTGAAAACTATGTGGAAGCCATTTTTGAATCCAGTGATGATCGATCATGTCTGGTACCGGGTGTAATTAACATTGCTAAAAACGATCAAGAAGGAACTCCAAGAACACTATAATAGTCTTAATAATGATTTCCGTATGGATCAAAAATGATGGCTTAAAATTGGGATATTTTGTAATTTTCAAGCCATTATATTTGATCCAAATGGAATGTTATGTGCTAGATTAGATTTGGTTTAAGTTAAATTATTAAAGTTAGTTTCTATTAAACAGAAATTGTCTCATAAATGTTAATTAATCTAAAATGTTTAACAAATAATTTTTAGGTGACAATTTAGGTTTAATATTGTGGTCCAATTGATTTGATTAATTAATAAATTTAAATTGCTGATTTTGAAATACTTTGTAGTATAAGTAGTATTTGTTATTATTGTAAAAATAATTGAATTTATTTTGTTGAAGTGTGATTTACAACCAAAAATTAATTAAATAATTATTTCACTTTAATATCCTCCTCCAACAATCTTAAATCCGCCACCCAAAACCCGGTGTGTATTTGGTGGAGCAGAAAAGCACTGTGCTTGCATTTGCACTAGTAATTGACGCTCTTCCAGTAGTTTCTGTTTCTTCTTCTTCTCTTCATTCAATTGTATCTTAGTGCTATTTAAATGACATTGAAGCTCTTCCAATTTGTTGTTATGACCTTTGTCTTCTACATTTTTAATGTCTAGTTCTGTCTTTAATGCTTTGATTATATTTACTTTTTGATTAAGTGTAGCCTTTTAAAAATATATATAAAAATCTTATTATATAAATAATACTAAAATATATTGCAAACCTTTAGCTCATTTAATTCATCCTTGATTTTGTAACTGGGTAATTTGAGCATAAATTCCTTTAGAGCGCCATATAACTGTTGAGATTCCTGCAGTGCACGTTCTTTTTCCACAGAAGCAATATTTTGATTAAGAATTTGCCTTTAAGAAAACAAAAATAATTATTTTATTATATATTATAAATTTTAAATAAGATATGTTATAAATACTTTTGTAATGTTTGCTGTCGTTTAATCAGGTCCAATCTCTCTGGATCTGTGCCGCCCAAATTTCGCCAACGATGTATATTCATTGGTGTCAGCATTTCATCCTGCAATGCACGTGCTTTGATGCGTTCTTGGTTGAGTGCACGATGTACTTGGAGGAGCTCATGCCTGCAATCCACAGCGCTCTCACGATCCTTTCGCAGTACATTGCGTTCTGTTCGTAAATTCTTGATTTCTAAACGCATTATTCGCATATCGCTTTGGCACTGTGAGAATTGCTTTTCAGTTTGATCGTAAACACTTTGCAAATTATCTAATTTGTCTTTTAATTGTGTGTATTCCTCATTACGCTTAGTTAGTGCAGAGTTTATGGAATTTTTCTCATCCATAAGATTGTCAAAGTATTTCTTTTGACGAGCTATTTTGATATTGTCCTCCTGTCAATAAAAAGTTTATAGAATAATATTATAAACATTTTATATTAATAAGTTATTAGAATAACAAATAATTTAATAATTTTATAAAATTGTAAACGCTGACCTGTGCGGATTTGGAGTAACGATCGTTTTCTTTCTTTCTCTTAATCAATTCAGATTTGGTATGTTGATGTCCTAATTGGAAATGTCTTATATTGGTTTTTAGGTAACGTCGCTCCTTTTCCATTCTATCGATTTGTAGTTGTAGTTTGCTAATTTCTGCATCCCTATAACTTACCTTTGATTTTAAAGTCTCGACGTTGTTCTGCAAATTAGTGAGTTGTTCCTTCATTTTTGTTTTATCGTCTTCAGCCGAGCTTAACGTACGTTGAATGACTTGTTTTTCATTTACGAGTGCATCTTGCTGGGCTTGAAATTTAGAACATTTGACTTCAATATCCGCCACTGTGCGTTTTAATTCTATTTCACAATTTTCTTTTAGGCGAATTTCATCTAAACGATAACAATAATGGAAATATATATGTTTAAAAAATTTTTTAATAGTAAGACATACGAGAAGGTATATTCCATTATTTCATATATCTGTCAAACTAATATTACCTACCAATACATACGACAGATACATACGAATGATAGCTTTTTATAATGTTCATAAGCTACCACAAGCATTGGCGTCTAAGTTTTATAGAACAAAATGTTATTTCAAATGGAATTTAAATGTAATGGTGTGATTATATTTGATTGGAAATTAGAACCAGCTATTGTTAGTGAGCTCATCTCAAAGGGAATAAAATGTTTATGTATGGTACCATAAATCGTTATAATAGTACAGGCAGTGCCGCCAAACGCTATAGTCGTGGACGAAAAAATAACAACATTACCTGAAATGGTTCGGTAAGTGAAGGCTTGACTTGAATGAAATCTATGTCGTATAGGTAATCAAATGGCCTAAGAACTGAATATATCCCCACAAAGCATCCGATGCATATTTCAAAATAAGCTCAAGGTAAAGCCTTACAAGTTCGAAGACACCAATGCACAAGATCTGACACCAATGCAACAAAAACTTAGACTCGAAAGACCAAAGGAGTTGTCATCGGGCTAAAGCGAATACAAAACAGTTTGTAATAACATCATGTCATAACTACATGAAGAACTAGTAACACAATCACCTTATCAGTTTGTACTAAACACTAGTTTGTTCGTTGCAAATTAAAATAGGAATTAGACTATAATTATTATATTAAGCAATTGTACATCGCGACCTAGAACCTTCAATAATTCAGAGAATTTCTCCAAATCTAACTGATGCTATAAATTGTAATTTTAAACCTACATTATACAGATTTACGAACTCCTAGTACATATTTTAAACAACCTACACAGTTGCGTTAGAGTAAGTCCCCAGTTTGCATCGTAAGCTTCGTCTCCAGCTCTGTCAGAATTCCGGTAATGTTTCTTAAATTAATTTCACTTATAAGCATACAATCTTTAAATTGTTTTAGATTGAAAGTCCCAAGTCAGAAGCAGCGGGGTTGCTCCTTTGTCTGTAATTTTTGCCGAAAATTGTAGCATAACGCAGAACCCATATCTATAACCAGAGCATCCCATAATTATTGTGGTACGAAATGTGTTGTACTTTTCAACGAAAAGCATTCCTTATTTAAACCTGTTTTTTTTCACCCCCGATCTCTTTTGATTTGATAAATTTTCAGTAAATATTCTGTATTCCTAATAATCTTAGAAATTGAACAAAGAAAATGAAAAAATTTGATATGTTTCAGATACATTTTATAAAATCTAAAATTTGGTTTAACTTATTTCTGAAAAAATTTATAAAAAAATCATAATTTAATTGTTAAAATTTTAAACTTACTTTGTAGTGCGTCAATCTTGTCAATCAAAGTTTGGATTTCATCATTTTTCTTTGATTTTTCCTTTTCTACTTTCGCAAAGTCCTTGGATAGTTTTTTATATTTCATATCCATATTATTTATTGTCTCCTGTAAGGCCTTAATTTCGTGTTTTGTCTCTTGTACCAAATTTTCAGTTTCTTCCAGTGTCTGCTGTTTTAGTAACAAATTACGTTTGAGAAGATCACGTTCTTGGGTCAGATTATTATTGTTTTTTTCGAATTGATGAACAACACGGCGCATAGCTTCCAATTCTTTTTCTTGAGTATTTAATTGTGTTCTAAATTGATAATTAAAAACGATGTAATAAAATAAATTTATGTGAAACAAGTATTTAGTACGAAGACTAACTTCAAGCGGCTGGAAATTTCTTCAGCCGATCGTTTAGTTTCCTCTACATTCGCATATTTCCGTGAAGCATTTTCTTGAGATTTTGTAATTCGCGCATTTTCCTGCTTTAACTTGATGAGCTCATCTTCACGTACCTAGAATTAAAGTTTTATATATTCCAGATATGTAATATTCGCATTATTATTGTTTATTTTAAGCGATTTATAATTACCTTCAAGAGGTTCACACGCTGCGCTAATTCTCTTTTGAGTTTATCACGTTCCTGTGTCATATATTCTAGATCAACTATAATCTTCGCCAATTTATTACAGGTAGCATTATGTTGTGTATTCAAATGTTCTAAATTGGTTTTCAGTGAAAGAATCTGTAAATTTTGTCGTACTTTTACTTTGATCAAATGATCACTTTGGTTTTTGGTGGTGGTGACCAGTTCTGTATATTTCAGAACCTCACTTTTAGTTTGAGTTAAGTCAGTTTGCAGTTGATCTATAAGTTTTTTGTTACTATAAGCATCAGTTGAAAATTCCTAAAAATAAATATAAGAAAATGTTAGTGGAGAGACAAGTTTTTGAAACAGACTCACATCCAATAATTTAAGCAATCCTTTATTCTTTTCCTCCAATGTTTGTGTCATACCTTCTACCTCATTTGTATACATCCGCTGGATATTTAACCGCTTATTCATGTCGTGGATTTGTGTATTCAATTCATCGATTTCAGTTTTATCACTCTGTTTGCTATATATAGCACCACCGATATATATGTATATATAGTATAAGAAAATAATTATATGTTAGATTTATGAAACTATTTGATTTAATTACCCCTGGTAAGTTTTTCTTGTTTCATTCAGCTGTTCAATGGTTTCTTCCATTGTAATTACTTTCTCTCTTAAAAGCACCACCTCGTCCTTTGCTGCCTGCTCACGTGATTGTGCTGCATCCTTTTGCTTCCAAGCAGTTTCTTTGCAAATATGAATTAATAAACATAAATACTAAATCATGTAATTTATACAGTGTATTTGAATTACCAATAACTTTTCTTAACTCTGCAATTGTGTCCTTGTCTAATTCGCTCAGTTCGGCTGCTTCTCTGAGACGTCCATTTAGTGCTGCTATATCATTCTTAAGCTCCTGACTACGAATTTGCTCTTGATGATAATCTGACTTGAAGCGATTGGAGCAAATAACTAAACGCTGGACATTATCAGTTTTTTCTTGTTCATCTTTTTGGCGCAGGAATTTTGTAACCTATATGATTATAATGAAAAATTAAAGTAAAATTAAAGTGGTACTTATATATAAAATATGTAATTTAATATAACATAAATGCATATTTGACCTCTGGTACTTTCTCTAGTAAACTTGTAAAAAATTCCTCATCAATCTCATCAGGCACAAGAGGTTCATCGTCGGAACCCTTTGACCCTAAATCTTCATTCATCTTCTTTAATTTATTTAATAAAAATAATTAAATAGAGTCTTTATAAGCGTTTTTAACTTAATTTTAATTATTGTTATTATATTTTTAATTGTTATTGTTGATTTAGTTTAGTTTAGTTTTATTAAGTTTTGCAACTTTCACTGCAGAAAATTGTTATTGACAAAACCTTTGCTGCGTAATCCAAAATGAAGTTGATTTCTTGGTTGCTAACACAAACCGGTGACCCATCATGGCAACAAGTTGTCATATCGTTTTCGACTATTCAAACGTGTCTGTGCGTTTAGGGAAGTGCAACTGCATGCATTATTTTTTATTTAAAAATTTTTAATGAAATTGCGTTTACGTTTTTAAAATTTTCTATATTGCAGTTAAATGGATATTTTTGAAATTATCTGTCTCGTCTGTTAGTATTTTTTGAATCAATTTACAGTTCCTGTATGTTTAACTTTTGTCATAATGCTATCAGTCAGACCAGTTTGTAACAGTAAGTAAGTAATTGACTTACTCCACATACCCAATGGACAACTGCTTTCAAATGTGTGCTGTCATTTGAACCAGTGTTTCTCAACCCGAAACATTCAAGTGCGGGTAGGAAAAATAGTCAATGTGATTTATAATGACCGGTACCAATGCCTTCCTAAAAATAATATCGTTAAATGAAAAAAATGCATTAGTTAAGCATTAGGTGGTCCTTAGCGATTGAGAAATCCTGATTTAAAAATAATACTCATATATTTCTGATAATTTCAGATATTGTTTTGTTTTCCTCTGGTAGATCTCGTTCCAAATACATTTAGCTTTGTTTATTACAGAGCATTGGTTTAATTCTCATATTTAGAATAAAAATCAATGGTATAGTCACCCCTATCGGAATAGAGCACTGCGATCATTGCAGATCTTTTGTGCTGATTCTCATACTTAGTATTGCTATGATTGAATTGATGGGGACTTGGAAAAACTTATATTGCTTTAAATATGTCCTGAAGCATATTCAACGTGAGTATTCACAATTTACTAATCTTATTTCGATGCAACTAAAAGTTAAATATTTGATCGCATATTTTAAATCGCAAATATCATAGATCGTATATATTTAGAACAAAACATTCTTCTAAAAGGTTAGGGGAAGCTCTTAATAGTGAAAATTAGGCAAAGATCTTCTGGTGGCATGGATAAGGACAATGGTGAAAAGTAGGATCATCAAACCTACAATTCGTAATAAGGTCGTAAGTAAAGGGTTAGGAGAAACACATTATATGCAGGAGTGTTGCTATTTCTTCTTTGGATTCGGGACTAAAGATAAATCGCAATTTACAGTAAAGATTTCTTCACTGGTTTGGCAGAGTTAATGAAAGTAGGCTGATTGGATCTCCTTAACTTTATTCGTTTGATTAAATCTTTGAACAAGGATAACACGTGAAGCCATTTAAAAACAATGGTACTTTTAAGGGCATCTCAATGGGCAATACTTGACCCGAGAAAAAGCGCTTTTTAAACTTAAACTCTTGAGATTGTATCCGTTTTTGTCCGAAGTGTCAACAGTATGCCAAATCTTACTTTAATCGAGGTTGCTTTACCATATTTCCAGTTCAGAAATATTTTTCAATTTTTACAAGGTTTCCTATAAGTTTTCAAAAGTTGGCTTAATTTAAAACGGCACGACTAAGAAAGTTAATCATTTTTAAAACAAAATCTGTGTCCACTCTATGCGTTTGTTAATGTCATGCAATTGAATACTTTGAAAGTTGATTTTAAAACCTAACATTTCTACAGTACTTTCAAATCTCTAACGAATTGACTGTCCACTTGAGATTTATTAACATTTAGTACTTTTATCTGATATACTAACATATATTATTCTTATTCTTCGATCTTTCACCAGCTTAATACATTTTATTTTGCAATCAATATTTTAAATTCTCAGAAAGGTGTCAGAATCCTTTTCGGTATAATTAGATTTATCAAATCTTTTAAGTTTAAAAGATTGTGTGCGTTTGTTACTCGATTAATATCCATCCATTTAAATAGTCTTAAGCGACTTAACAGGTGCTTCGTCCTGGTGCTCTCGATCTGGAGAGCATTTAAGGGTTTGAAAAGTTATCTTGCATTTCGGGAACTGAAACGAATTTCAAGATATTGTGACTTATTTTTGTTTTGAATTTAAAAATTTCAAAATTTATAAGAAAGTAATACGTGTTTTAATGTTGTAAATGTTTATTGAAAGATTTTTAACAGAATTTGTTTTGAAGATCCTTCTTTTGTTTTTCTGTTGCTGTTAGTTAGCACTTTTTCATTTTTGATTTTTATTTCTCTTTTTAATATTTTCGTTTTTTAGGTCTGTTAATTAATATTTGTGTCTCGTGTTATTTTATTTTGTTATAACATCACTTTTTTCAGTGATTTCAGTTGAAACTTTGGCAATTTAATCTTTTAGTATTAGTTTTTTATTTTTTAATGTATTAATTTGCTATCTATAAGTAAGCTAATTGCATGAATGAGTGGTAAATTACCATAAATAAATTAAATCTTCCTAAATATTATTAAAAGTATAAATGCATGAGTTTTTTTTATTTGTTATTTTTAGTGCAGTTAGCTAGCACGTTTTTCTTACTATTTTTTTTTTGTATTTCAACTTTAAAATAAATATTTATAAATAGGTAATACATAACGACGTCTAATGTTGAGTCTTTTCTGAGTTAGCGCATCTGGGCACTATTACTCTTTGATAACTGGGTGTCCCAGAGTCTCAGTCAGTTGCACAATTGTAAGTCTTAAAAAATACGAATTTACTTAGCATATCTAATGACTTCAGAATAATTCAGGTTAGTACTGAAACTTAAGTTATGACTGTGTTTGTGAATTCAGCTTTGAACTTTAACTAAACTTGTTTTAATTTAAAAACTTTAGTAATGATGTTTAAGATTATGATTATTATATTTTTGGTTACTTAGAACTTGAATTTCGAAATATGTAGTCTTTGTTGATTTGATCACAACAAGGGCTTCGAAAAGAGACCCGTCACATGCTTACTATATATCACCATTGGTGCCAATTAGAATACCTGACACAATATTAGTCTTTGACTAATATTTACAAGCATTTGAAGAAAATGTATGATTTTTTCTTAATGTTGTATACATATTATTATATCGGAATGTGATATAGTGTATCGCTACTTGTTACATTGCCGATATGACCGTTGTCGAATAAAGTCGTAGCTAAAAGCTTTTAAATACGAATTTCCTCTCTGGCTAGTTTTCTCTTGCTGTAAAATCGATTTCCGACTTTGAATACATATTGACCATAAAGACAGAAATACAGCCAAATACATCCGTGACTTTTAAGCCAAAATTAATTTGTCATTTGCAATTACGTAGACATTGGCTATGCAAACAATCCGCCGCACCGAAGAAAAGACTGACAAATATGTGACTTCAATTTCGACTTCGACTTCGAATTTCGTATGTCTCATTTGCGTTCATTTGCCGTGTTTTCAAGTTAAACTTTCTTATTTTTACTTATTTTTTTTATTATTGTGCTTCTATTACAACATTTCTTCTGCTTCGGCTTCGACTTCTGCTACTTTCTGGCTCGACTGGAGTATTGAATGGCATATGTGGTAAATGCTTTTTATGGCCACTTTCGGTTTTGTCATATTTTATTTGCCGCTGGAGCGTGGAAATGGTCAATGGTAGCATGGTCCATTGACTCGTTAAATGCGAATTAGAGTAAGAGAAGTTGATGTTATCTACTCAATGAAGTATCTTGTTGCGTTGCGTGAAATTGTATAATTCACTCTGACGCTTAATGTAAAGTATCTGTTATAGGCCGGGTCATACATCATATGGTTACCATACTATATATGAGTAACTGTGTATATGTCTATTTCCAGTCCTCCAAATATCGATTGTACTCCATTAAAAAAAAACTTGGAGTAGTGCTTATCGAATGCGTTTTCTCATAATGCGGCACAGTGCGGCATAGTGTGCAGTGTGAATAATAATTGTGCATAAATAATTTGATATTTAACAATTGATTTATAATTTAATTTCCATAAAATAAATGGAAATCAGTTTTGGTTTCATTCATATGTCGATTTTGAAGTTGAACCAAACAAAGTCTGCAATGAATGCTGTTAGCCGTTAATGAAATTAATTCTTTTGTCAGACTTTCACTTATTAGCTCATTTGGCACTATAAATAGATCAAATCTTTTTGTTTTGTTTTTTGTTTTTTGAAACATATAAAAAACGATTGCATAATATATAAATATAACAATTTCTATTGAAATTTTTCTTTGATTTTTATAAGATCAAATTTGTGAACCACATTGCTTGAGTTTTTCCACGTAGAAAATGTCACACTGAACTAAGTCCGCTATAGTCATTAAAGTACGAGTAATTTATTATCTGCATTCGTTCAATTTTCTTACTCATAAATTTTACGAATATTTTCTGCCAGATAGTTGCACTCATAGTATATAGTGTCACTGACACTGGTAATGATATACTCCTATAATCAAAGTTATCAAAGTGAGTTAACATAGAGACTGACTGACTAAATTTAAGTTCGAAAACTACTAAATCGTGAATTATGAATTTCACTTTTAATGTTCCACAAAGACAAACATATAAATCATTTACTACTATTATTACGAGTATATAGTATGTACTTGTATTAATTAGAAAAATATATTTCAGCTCAAGCCAGAAAATATTTTTTTTAAGATTTTTATTACTACTTTTATTTCCACATAAGTAATAAAAGAGAAGACAGAAATATGTGTAAGTGAGATTTACAACTAGTCAAGAAAAATTATTGTGACATATATCTGATGATAAAAATCTTTATTATTATAATTATTATAAAAGCATACTTCATTTTAGCAACAAAAAATTAAAAATTAAAGAAATTCTTTAAAAGGCAATCAATACTATACAAAACCTGTGAAAGTATTTTTTTAAATAAGATTAATTACCCAGCAAAAAGTAAGATAAAAGATAATATGTAACATAATTGCCTTATCTTGATTTCTTCTGCTGAGAAGGTATCTAAGGACGCGGTTTTTATGATCGGTCACTGAGTATTTAGTAGGCAGACTTATGTGATAGCAGTACTTTCCCATGCTTATTGTAGAGGTTATGTGTGGACAGGCAAAAAATGTTCAGCGCTGACATTATACATATTTTGTGCCTGAATAGGATTTTGAATGATTTTATATATAAGAGCACTTAAGATCATAATAGATACGTAGGATTTAAGTCGGTCAACTAAATTGACTGCCACAATAACTTAATCGAACTTGAACTGGGTCTAACTTATCATAACTTCTGCAGTACATGGTCACTGATTTCTGAAGAAACTATAGCTAAGTATTTGTTATACTCCAATAAGAGTTTACTTAGAATCAGATTTAGGTATATTATTTTCTCTACACAACAACTCTAATCTAGAAATTAACTAAAATACTAGCGTTTCATGTTTCCGATTTATTATAAAACATTCAAAAAATTTTCTAAAATTATGCGGCTCTTAAATTACAAGTGTTCAATTGTATATCCGACTAATAATGAAGCATCCAACCTTATTTCTTAATTAATGAGAACTGAAACATTAAAAAAACTTTTAAATTGTCTAATCCAAGTCGATTCCTTCAACATTGCTCTACTTACTGACATGTAATAGAAGTTTAAGCCTTTATGTAAGATGAACAAGAAAAAGTTGATTTAAGCAAACGAGTTGCAGCTATAGACCACCCATGGGTGTGTACGTGTGGCCATGAAGAAGAATGGTCATGTAAGAAGCAGCCAAAAGCATAGGTAAATACGAATGTCAAGCCAATGTTAATGGTGGAAATATCGCCGAGTGTATAAGGAAAAGTGCACACAAAAATATAGACCTGGTTCTGGACAAACCTAAAAATATACACAACAGTTGTTTTAGTGTTTTATTCTCGAGTGCCGATAGATATGTACTGCAGGTGATATTACATGGTAGGCTGTTAAAATAGATATTAACCTATTCACATCTGATTTGCTTTTGTATATCAAGTCAGAGGTTAAACATTGGCCATGTACGCTTTGCTTATGCTGCTAAAGAAGTAAGAGGTCATTCATTATTTGCCTGATAACTATTATAGTCATAAATCAGTCTTTGGTTGTATATGACAGGGGTTGTAATTGGAACAGGAGTTTCTATAGAAGTGGAGCCCAGTCTAGCTAGCTCATCTGCGCGCTCATTTCTTACTATATTAAAACGCCCGGTACCGGAACTATTGTTATCTTTGACCTGCCGCTAATGTTAATACCTTGCCTACATTCTTGCATTACTCTAGACGAAATGGAGACTAATGCATTTACTGAAATGCTAATAATAATAATATACTTTCCAGAGTAAGTATAATTAAATTTTTATTAGTGTTGTATGGAATTTGTTTGAAATTGTTGATATAAATTTTGTTCTAACCATCAGGAGGTCTTATCAGCTAAGATTTGTTCTTTTATATATATATTAATTATATTTAATATTAATTAGTATTATTATTTTTACTAAGAAACAAACAATATTAATAACTCAAATACTTAAATTATTTTTATATAATTATTAATCAGGAAATAAAGTTAAATTCATGTCAATGTTAACATAAGAGACGAAATTTAAGTGGCTGAACTACGAGTATCTTTGGTTGACGGCATAAAATTACTATAAAACATCTGCGTCTTTACACTGTGCCATGAATTGGGATTTTTGTATCTGCAAAAACAAAATTATTGAATAAAATTACAAAATTTTTTTATTGTTTACTGATAAACTTGATTTGCTGTTTACAGATTGATCAGAGATTTCCTACCAACTTTTCACTCTTTTATATCAAAACTGAGAGCGACTGAGTATTTTCAAGTCTTTTAACTTTAAATGTTGAAGCAAAGCTCAGCTCAATGAACTTTTAATGTATCTTAAAACAGATATTTTAAATAATTTATATATACTTTAGTAATTTTACAATAGAATAGCTGGTTTAAGAATATATTATATATATAAACAAAATTATTCACCTTTCAAAAAGAATTTATTTCATATAATAATATATAAAAAGCGTTTTAAAATATATTACATATTTTAATTATGATATGTATTTATTTTTTAATTTATTATATTTTTATTACATTTATTTTTATTGTTTGTAAATATTTTTTCACTTTCGACATTTACTTAATGGCGATCTGCAATAATTATATGTAGATCTTTACATTATACATACATACACCCCGTTTCTATCACATAACATTAATATATTCTTAATTAATTTGTGTTTAATTAATTTTGATTATATAAAATTATACACATAAATAGTAATATGAATAAATAAATTTATTTTTGTGTTTTTGCTATTCCATACTCTATAATCTGAAATATAGCGTAAATATGGCCTTTTGACTTCCACTAAAAAACAAAACATTGAAATTATTTACATTTTATTTACATTAAACTATTTTTTTTATTTACACGTTGTACTAGTTATTCAATCCCTGTAGGTCTCATGTTCACTAAAAGAATTCATGGGTTTGAATATTTTTTGACGCATTAAAATCAATTTGATTGATTTGCTTTGAGAACCTCGTGAACTGTCGTGATGGACAGCTGCGTTTCCGAATTTTCATTTGCCAAAACCTATTCGAAATATTTTCTCTTTGGTTTTCTGTTTTGATTTTGTTTTACAATTTTACTAAGAAAACAATTCGTACTCAACCTCAGTGGCTTAGATCGACGGTAAAATCCATAGAAAAGAGCTTGGAGCTACTATTGCATTTCCTACAAGCAGCAAACTATTTTTTGGCGCTATACGCTAACTAGATTAGTATACCTACTTGGTTTAAAGAATATATAAATTAATAATTACTTAAACGTTTATTAAATTTTATTATTGAATTTAAATATTATTATTGAATTTAAATATTATTAATAAATTAAACTCCAGGTTATTAAATATCAAAATTAGCTATTGAAATCAATTCCTATTGTAAGATTATTTCAGTCAAGGCTAACTACAAATACATTTTTTTTATAATAATTATATCTAATTATTTTAATTAAAACTATGATTGTAAAAAATATACATATAAGCTATTTTTATAAATCGTTATATAAATTTAAGTATAACGTTTCCGACTTCAATGTGATAATTGATTATTTTTTAATTTGAATGGGTTAAAGGTCATCCTAATATTTCTCTCGTAAATAGTTTGTAATATAAATTCAAAAAATATTTTATACACATATATTTATTTTTTTATATATTTTATATATATATATTAAGAAATATCAGGAACTCCATAAAGTATACGCATATAACATAATGTTTATTCTTGATTGTTGATGTGTCAATTTAGCTATATCTGTTTGTATATAATATGTAACAAAAAATATATTCAGAATTCAAAATATAATATTAGATCTAGTATAGTTTACATATGAATAATTTAGATATATTTAAGTTCATGATTACGAAAAATTTTGCATAATTTATTGTAATTTTATTTGATTAGTTGCTAACTACAAATAGTTTTTTTTTTATAATAATTATATCTAATTATTTTAATTAGAACTATGATTGTAAAAAATATACACATAAGATATTTTTATAAATCGTTATATAAATTTAAGTATAACGTTTCCGACTTTAATGTGATAATGGATTATGTTTTAATTTGAATAGGTTAAAGGTCATCCTAATATTTACCTCGTAAATAGTTTGTAATATAAATTCAAAAAATATATTATACACATATATTTATTTTTTTATATATTTTATATATATATATGAAGAAATATCAGGAACTCCATAAAGTAGATATACGGATATAACATAATTTTTATTCTTGATTGTTGATGTGTCAATTTAGCTATATCTGTTTGTATATAATATGTAACAAAAAATATATTCAGAATTCAAAATATAATATTAGATCTAGTATAGTTTACATATGAATAATTTAGATATATTTAAGTTCATGATTACGAAAAATTTTGCATAATTTATTGTAATTTTATTTGATTAGTTGCTAACTACAAATAGTTTTTTTTTTATAATAATTATATCTAATTATTTTAATTAAAACTATGATTGTAAAAAATATACATATAAGATATTTTTATAAATCGTTATATAAATTTAAGTATAACGTTTCCGACTTCAATGTGATAATGGATTATGTTTTAATTTGAATGGTTTAAAGGTCATCCTAATATTTCCCTCGTAAATAGTTTGTAATATAATTTCAAAAAATATAGTACAGTATATAGTATAGTTTACATACGAATAATTTAGATATACCTAAGTTCATGGTTACGAAAACTTTTGCACAATTTATTGTAATTTTTTTTGATTAAGAACTAATACATAAATTATAATATTATATTTATTATATTAAATGTCGATACAAATTGAGATATACTTATCAGTGATTCAAATGTATATTTCTGGAATATATCTGGAAGTTTTTAGAAAAGTATTTTTTTTGTAAATATAATTACGCAGTATTTATTATGCAATTTTAAACATTAATCGAGATACAGGGTATTGATTTAAAAAATAATAAAATAAAATTAAAAGCGAACAATACGGTTAAACCATGTTTTTAACTCAACAGTTAATAATAAATTAATATAAAAATATTTTTTAAGTTATATGTATATTAGTTAAGTTGTGAGATTAGTCTTAAAAATTAAATGCTTGCCATATTTTTATTTTTAAAATAAAATCCAAAAAATAAAAAAAACTCGAAAACATTTATATAGGTTTTCTATATAAAATATATACATTAAATACTACAAACTTTTATTCGCGGGTTCCAATTCTGTTTCTTGATTACTCGCTATTTACCTCTCTAGTTTACAAACAACTCTGTCAGATGAGTAGAGTTTTCGGTAAAACTTTCAAACTACGCTCACAAAAGATCGCTTACTGCTTCAGTATCCTTAAGAGCTAAAGTCTCTTAATTAGTTAGGGATTTTATAACTAGTCTAGCAATAAACTAGTGTCTTTAGTGTCTGGTGTCTAGTTTTTAGACTAGTGTCTTGTGCTGTTTTTAGAGACATAAGCGAGAAATTTCTTGTTTTTCCGCTCACTTCAGAGTAGCAGAATTTGTTTTCACTGGCTAATGTATACATTTAAGTTGAGTTGAGAGACGGTTGTCTTGAAGAGCACAGAAAAATGGTAAGTATTAATGCAACTGATTATACCATGTACAAAAATTTGACAAATTTACAACAACAATAATGTTATCTTCTGTACTTGTAATATAGAAGTTATATGTAAGTAAAAGATTCATTTTAGTGATAGTGTAAATAGTAAAGTGCATTGATTTTTTTAAGGTAATAAGTTATTTGCAATATAATTTACAAATGTTTGAAGGGTATATCAACAAGAAAGAAAATTACTTCTGTAATGGAAATATTTTTGAAGATTGATTAACTATTTTTTTAAATAATCTTGATGAGGTTTTTTAGTACTACAAAAGTGTATCACTTGAAGTACTTCAAGTGTGTATTAAATAAATTGTGAATTCAGAATTTTTTTTAACAGATTACTATCATTTTTTTTATCCACTTTTAACTTCTGCAGTATTTTTATCTCACCTATACTATCTTCTACATAAGTATTAGTAGTAGCAGTCACACTAAGATGAATGCCTTATGAGTACTGATGTTCTATTATTATTGAAAAGAGGGGATTGTACACTGCCACTTAAAAGATATATTGTTCCCCCTAGTCGCATTAGAGTGTTTCTCCAAGTCCAATTTCTTTAATGAAAGACAGTGTAGAGCCTATCTTTCTTAGTCTTGGATCCTTATGATCCATGAAATATCCTTTTAGTTGTTTCTTTATTGTTGTTCTATGTTTTCAAAAAAATTTCATTTTATTTGACTTTCAATTTATTTGATTTCTATTTGTTTCTGTTAGCTTATTTGACAAGAGTTATGGCAAGAGTAGTCTTAACTAACCGAATATACCGACAGCGTTACTTTTCAAAACTGAGTATCTCAACTGAGTATCTGAGTCTCTCTGGCACAACTGAAGCGGTTTCGTTTAAGTGTAAACGAAGTTGCTCTCTTTCGGAAGGCTTTGTTAAGCCTAAACAAATTTTGCTGCTTGTAAGTTGCGTGTTCAATTTGTTAGCGCTTTCAGTTTCGTTTTGAAATTCGTGCGGTTTAGAAAGAAGATCGCGACCAAAATAAATTTTGCACAAAAGTCAAGCCAAAGCCGTCTGAGTTAACAATTCGCTGCGGCTAACCGATCGTGCAGTTGTTGGTTAATATGTGCGCGCATGCTCAAAAGTGTCCAAAAAAACGATAAGGCAATCAGATATTTGATATGAGAAATACGTGTTTTTTTCGAAAACAAAAGCAACCACTTTAAACGAATAATTTACACAAAAACGCAAAGAAGAAGCAATAACAGAAGAAACAGTTGAAGAAATACAAATTTAATAATACTACATAATTTGTTGCTCCCGCACTAGTTTCACAACAAATACAACAACAAATTTTCTATTTAAAAATTTTCGGTGTTTGCGCCAAACATTTTCCGGGTATTGTGTTTTGTGTTTTGGTTTTAAATTAAACGAAGCAAAAACCGAAAAATACATATTATAAAAATTAAATTAAAATAAAATAAAACAAATTTTTTACCGTCTTTTATATTTTTATGCGAAAAAATTCAAAAATTAAAAAATTACTGCCACACTTTTGCATTTCATTTGTTATAATTTCGAGCAATTAAAGTATTAAAAATGGCACCCAAAAGAGATACAACACAACAACAACAACAAAGTCAACAACAACCGGCTATTGATATCGAAAGGATCAAACGTCATTTCAGTTGGTCCGATCCGAATGCAATGTAAGTGAAAATAAATTTTTCATTTGTCATTTGTGCAGGTTTACGGAGAAAAAAACAAAAGACTTAAGAAACAAACTTGATTATCTCAGGATTAAGCAACTCGTTAAGTTTCTAAAAGCAAAACATCTTAAACTAATTTGTTTATATTATAAATATATTTATTAGTGAAGTGAATAATTGAATTAGGGAAATGCACGTTAAAGTATAATTATTATTAAAATCGTCTGCAATTCGAGTAATTTGATGGTAAATTGAGGGAAATAGTATATTATGTCGGTATGGCAGCGAATGTTAGTATTTATCAGAGTTTCGAGTAGGGAAAATTAGATTAAAATTAAGAAAATTAAGTGTTACTATTGTGAAAATTTTGTAAGATATTATTAAATAAATAAATAAATTTGATAACTTTTAACCAAAAATAAGAAATGTATATTTATGTAGAACATTAACCCTTCCATCATCCATAAAGAACAACCGAATGATCAAGCACCACATTTCGGAAATCAAACCTCAAAATATCGTTATATGCCCTGAGTTTCATTCCTGTTCGACATTTATATCAATAAATAAATATTTACATAAGTGCAGTGCAAAAAATCCCTAGGAAATTTCAATTTACTTTACCTCAATTTACTCGAACTCGCACACTGACTAAAATGCTATGAGATAATTTTGACATCAGTATAATTAAAAAATTGAACAATATATCATATAATTCTGTGAAAATTCAATGAAAAATTGAATATAATATTTATTTGCTCCTTACCGATCCGGAATGTGTTCAATATTAAGAGTTATAGTGATATTACACACGATCGAATAACTTTATTTGTTTAATCAGTTATAATTGTTAATTTATTTTTTTTATTAATACCATCACTAGTATTAACTGTAGTTATTAATGATCTAAAAACACCAACTTGGTTTTTTGGTCTAGCTATAGATGGTGATCCCTTTTGATATCAATTATAATGTATTTTGTTCTTTCCGACATTTATATGTATATATTTTAATTTAACCAGAATTTGGTATTAAAGAAAATTTTTTAATTTATAAAATTATTTTGAATTTATATCTTAATTATTTATTAAAATTTGATATAAAAAGTATTTTTTTCAACTTTGAATTTAATAACTAATAGCTAACTGTGATAATCATACTACTAAAGTTTCTAGAAATGCTAGCGGTTAATGAATATTCTGCAAATATTTTATTATATATAAAAATTTTTTTTATTAATTATTAAACTACACTTTAAACTTAATTCGAAGAGATTTTAAAGCTATTTTACTTCTCATAAATTGTTTATTTATTCATATCTTACATAGAAAATTATTTTTAAATTAATTAATTCGAATGTTTATACTTATGTATAGTATTTTATCATATATATGTTATCACTAAAATCATTTAATATTTTATTCATTCAGTAATTATCTCAGGTCTTCTTTTTGACAGCTTAAAATGATTAACTATCCCAAATTAAATTAAAACTTAATGCCAATAATAAAGAAAAGCTTTGAGGGCATTTAATTATTCATATGTTTTCAATATCTAATTAAATAAAAAGTTAAAATTAGAAATAAAATAAATTTTTATACTTTTACTGAAAATTCCAATGATTGATTAGTAAAAGGCACTTTAAATTCAATTAATTCGTTTGAACTACTCAAATTCAAAAATATTTATTATTATTGATTAAGCGATATTTATACATATAAATAATTTTTATGTACCTATGTACCTATATATTAGTTTTTATACATATTTTTTTTTGTGACGTCCATGCAAATTTATAGTACAATAACATTAATGTTAAATGACCAGTTATAATATATAATTATAATATATAATTATAATATATAATTATAATATATAATTATAATATATAATTATAATATATAATAATATAATTACTTAATAAATAAATTAAGAAATAAATTTGAAGTCGTTATTAATCAAACAAACATATGTATCTTTGAAATATATATGGTAATAATTTTATTACATTATTGGTAAATTAATTGACTGGTAGAATGTCATTGTTATCACTCAGTCTTTAGATAGGTCCTACGTTTTAAACAATAAAAAATGTTATGAACTGTTGAAACGTGTCATGCTTCCTTAAATGCCCATCAAATTTTACAACAGTCTATATAAATGACAATAGAAGTGATCTTAGATTCACCAAACCTAATTTAATTCGATGCCACACTTTACACACACTGGACTTAAGTCCCCACTTTATTGCCGGCTATACTAGAGATGTGTTTTTGTACTACTTATAATTTAATACGACTTTCAATCAAACCTGAGCCAGGTGTTCAAGATCTTTATAGGGAGTTTGAACAAATTTGCTGAGTTTTATATATTTAAAGCCGTCAGTTTATAGTAGGATAAAGTAAGATAAAAATCAATCAGATCACTAGGTTTATAGCGCAGTGGAGAATTGTAATCATAACAGATCTTAACTGTTACAACTGAATTTAACCGAACAAAGAATATTCAACTTTTTAATTTAATCCCGAAATATCTAAAGAGCTAAACAGTTTGAAATATTATTTTTGAGCGTTTTATATATGTTGTGGAACGTTGGGACACCGCACCGTCCAGCAAGTGGTCCCACTGAAGTGAAGGATTAGCCGAAATAGACCATGAAATGACTTAAGGTCTTTTTTGTTCTTCGATTCTCTGATGTCGTTATTGAGTTAAAGCTAGAGAGGCGTCCATTCGCATAATTACATCTCTTGTTATTGCAAGCAGCTCATTTGGCTTGAGGTTGCCTACCAACTCATCACCAACCCTACGGTGTCCCAAAACTGTCATCCTCCTGCTTGGCAGTGCTGAACATTGGCATAATATATGCACCGCTGTCTCCTTTTCTTTTAGGCAAAGTCTGCGTCCTCCTCAAAAAGAGTTATCTTTTTGAGGTGATAATTGAAGCTTCCATGTCCAGTAATCAATGAGGTCAGCTAACTTAGGGTGCTCCGCGGATAGCTAAGTACTTTTATCGCTTCATTGGTCAACGGTTTCGGCCTTATGAGCTTAGTCTGTCTACAAATGCTCATCTCTCTCCATCTGTTACGATGAAGTGAAGTTAACCACTTATCGACATAAGCTGCAATCATGTTGTAGTCCAAAGGTATTATGGGGTCTGGGCAGCAGAAGTTACTACGAGCATTAATTTTTAGTATATTTCTATACGTATTTTTGCAAATTCGCTTTCGGCTTCATTAAGAAAACTCTTATATTAGTATTAAAAACAAAATTACAAAAAATTATGTTATTCTATTTTCAATTGTATTTTATTTTTTATATTAATACATTTTTTATAATTTAGTATATATTACCTTTATAACTAGTAATAGGATAATGCAATTCCTTATTTAGTTTATAAATATAAGGTATGATCATGCAGTGATTTCTCTTTAAAAATGTAGAGAAAGACTTATTGCAACTATAATCTAACGAAATAATATATATTCCACCTACTCAAAGCCAATGTTTAGTTATGAAACTATTACATATAGTTAGTTATTTTAGTTAGTAAAGTTATTTTGAATATACCCAAGAATACCTGAAATTAGTTGATCCAGTTTGAGTCTATATCTGTTCTGTGTAACTATTTATATCGGCCCAACATGGATGCTACTTTGTGATGCTTTATAAATCGATAAGAAATGACATATCTTAACCAAAGCTGGTAATATGAATATGAATAAAAAAATACTATCTGAATCAATGCTCATTCTTATAGATACTTTTGGAACAATAGGAAAGGAAAGATTTTTGGAAAATAATAGTTTATTGTTAAAAAGTTATTGATTTGATTTTTTTTTTTTGAACCTATATAGATGCAAGTTAGTTGGTTTTAACAAAGCAGATTTCGACATGACTCAATAATCCTCTTCAGATGACTGTCTCTGCTCTGTATGCGCCTTCTTCAGTTACACACTCAGGTGCGATTATAGTGCTCTTCTGACTTAATCATTTCAATGGAGATACAGTGAGTATACATCTTACAACATGACTAAGCGAGTGGAGTAGCTGGATGTCAAGATATCTCAATGTCATGAGTAGTTTATTTAGCCCATTAATTCAACTTCATGAGCTTATGTACATTAGTTGTTCCTAGAAATGTATAAGGATATATGTTTTTTGGAAATTTGAATGGAAAGTTTCAGTTTAATCAACGAATATGTAAATCTATAAAGAGATGAGGGTCGTTAATGGTGTTAGGCTTTGGTTTAAACTTCAACAAGGTTTGATATTATATAAAAATTTTTTCATATGAAATTTAGTCAATTTTTCGTGCGAAATCGATGTTAAAGATTTTGGTGTGATTTTTTAGAGTGTTTTCAAAATTAGTTAAAATTTGACGTTTTAGTAAAGTTATAAAGTTTTAATTTGGTTTGCATATAGTAATAACTTATGCATCTACTACTGCATATTGGCACTAAAAAATAATTATCTGAAACTAATAGGTTTTAGCAGTTTAATGATCGCACAATTGCTGAACTATAAATTTAATTTTAAATCGCAGTTACTATGGAAATCTTCTATAAACACACGTTCGGTATGTTTTGTTTGTATTTTGTAGAAGTTTTTGTTATGCTTGATGATTTTTATGTACGGATAATTTAACAAATTTTTGCTAATAACTAAGAATGCCTTAGGATTTATATAATATAATTAAAAGACTAAGACTCGTTTTCGAATTAGCCTGCACAAAAAGCGTTCACTAAAAAGCGTTAATGTGAAACAACAACAACTTAATTTTGCAATAAAACATTTGTGAGCATTGAATATACTGAATACACTGGAAGAAAAAGTGCGGATGAATAGTGCAACTCGTTTTGAAATCTCAATCGCTGCAACTGAACTGACGAGTACAGCGCGTCTTGTGTGCAAATACTCGTAGATGGCGAAACGAATTCGCAATCGCAAACATCCATTATGTTTAAATAAAATATCTATTAAATAATCTATTTTTTTTTGCGTTATGGTACGCGTACGAACACTTTACTCGTCTCGTACGTTAACTAATAACTAGTAATTACTCGTAGGTGAAGTAAAAAACCAACATTAGGCAGTTGTTGATAGCTTAGAAAATTCTTTGTCTGTGTAATTTTATTGTTTTAAAGTGAACAATACTCGAGGCTAAAGCAAAAGTTAATGTTTGTTTTGTGCTTTATTTGATCAAGAATTATTATTTTTCTGCTAACACAAAATGGAAGTTTATTTTCAGCAGCTCGATTTTGCAAAAGTAAAAGCGTTTATTTTATACTTATCGCATATTCAAGGCAAATATCAATATTGTTAGATAATAATAACTTTAGTAAATATGTACCCATTTAAATACGAGTATGTGCTAGTGTTGGTAGTACTCATAATAACATAATAATATAAAAGAATCATTTACGTATTTAAAATTGTGCGAGGCATTCATACCAATGCCAGTGCCAGTGCTTTAAGGAATGGCTTGAATTTGATAACTTTTTTCCAACTAACTAATTGCCAAATTAAACAATTTCACTGAACTTAAACTCACATTATTGCAAGTCTTATGTAAATAACTATTTAATAATTTTTTTTTGATTATAAAATGATGTAACTGATAATAATTACAGTATCCGGCACGGAATGTTATATATAATATATGAATAAATAATATATGAAAGTGTTGGAAATATTTGCGAATTTATCTCAACCCAAAGTAGAGCAATCAATTATTTAATCAAATTTCACATTTCACATTCAACAACATTCCATCATCCCATTAAAATTGCTCATTATAATTGCTCTAAAAATGGATAGAACTGTTCATTGTATGCATTCTTTGTGTTGATGAATATTCAAAATATATATTCTATGGAACTCGTTCTAAACATGCAAATTAGTAGAATATTATTACGGCTTATTTGACTGTCAAATCAAATATTAATTTATTACTTGTACATAATAAATGACAACTAGAGTCATCCGGTGCTTTAACTTGCTTATCATTCGAACAACATTCCTCGTTCACATTACAAGTAATTAAATATTTTACATAAGTGAATTACTTTTGAATAATGTAAATAGTTGTCATAAATATAGTAAATTAGTAAACTAGATTTTTTATTACATTAATAAAAATTTTTATTTGTTTATTAAACAAAAAAAAACTGAATTAGAACTAGATTTAAGAATATTTTAACCACTACCTAAGTCTTGTTTAACTTTAAATAATTAATGGTTTTATAAATACTAAAATTACTTATCAGCCACTGAATTTTATCTCAGCATTAGCCTTCGTGCCAGGCACAAGTACTATATGACGACCCTGTTGCTCTTGTTGTTAACATCAATTGTAAACAGATGAATCTGTATTATCAGAGATTCTACATCTCGTTTTAGAATAAATTGCCTTACATGTGAACAACTATATCGTTTGTATTTCCTAAATAATTTTTATATATTCATTTATTACAACAAGTATTAAATTAGTTTATTAAACTAAGTAAAAATTTTGAAGGCGAAAGAGTTTATTATAAAACTAATGTGTTAATTAAAACAAAGTTTATATAAATATACAATATATGCATATATATGTATACAATATGTATGTATATATATATTCAAATGATACATATATTATAAAAATACTTGATATTTTTTGGTGTGCGTGTAAACTATATAAAACCTCTCCTGAAAGTACGCTATTTGAAGTCGCATTAAGCCTATAAATATGCAACACTTTTTTGAAGTTGAGTTAATATGCTTCAGTTCGGTTTAATTTTTAATAATAATATACATTTTTATAGTAATTGAATTCATTCTAATTAAACCAGAGCTGTCCAGATCAGATTCGATTGCGGGTC
>NC_051847.1:221013657-221029116 GCF_002237135.1 Teleopsis dalmanni
CTGTCAAGTCTGGACTTCATGCTAGATAGGATTGAAGAATCTTCTATACACAAACTTTGGTAAGTAGAATACTACTTCTTAAACTGGACAAATTTATGTTTCAAAATTAGTTGTTAATTACAATATTGTTTCCTACCCAACTGATATTTTCTTTTCTAAAAAGGATAACAAGTGAATTTGTAATTGTTTTCTATTTTTTGGCCGCGACTGTAGAAGGGTCAGTTTAGCAAGATTGTAAGTTTATATTATAATATACCAAGATCGCAAATTATCTTAAAACAAGTTTAATTAGAGACAAAGGGAGGTGCTTTAATGAGAAACTATCGGTACCGATAGTGACGATGTTGATTTATTGGGAACATTGAGAGTAACGGATTATTTATAACCAGAGTTGCGAATCCGTTCTGAGCTGGGCTCTTTTTTGTTACTGGAACTTCAGCTTTTTTAGTGTAAATAAATTTAACTGAACATTCTCGAACCACTGAACTCACCTACTTTAAAAACAACTGAGATGTATAATCCTGATTATAATTCAGCATGAAGTGTTACCAGTTTATGACAAAAATAATAAAAATAAAACGAAAATAAAATACATATAATGAGAAATTATATGAGAAATATCATTTAAAGCAATAAGAATATCATATCATCTATAAATATATAAATTAAAACATAATACGTACTGATTTGCATTGATAGCGGTTACCTCAACATCATTAATAGTTTGCGGTACCCCTAATTCAAGCTCATGAAGATATTTTTCATCAGTGCCTATAAACTTTTGAACTAAACGACCTATAAAAAATTAAATAAATTAAAAAAATTACTTTTACGTTATAATAAATCACATTATCTATATACTAACGTGTTATAGGCGTCACATACAAAGGCATCGCAAATTTTTTTGTTAAACCCACATAATGATCGGCATGGAAGTGCGTTAAGAAATAATGCGTAACCCCCGGAATTTTACCAAATTGAAAAGCATCTACTGCGAATGTGGTATGTTCAATGGTTTTATAATTTGGAATAACACGCGGCTTTCTTTTACGCGTCTGTTTGCCATTGCTTTGCTCTTCTGCCAAAACATTTGCGTCGGAAGCTTCCTTACCGTTTAGCATATTGTAGTTATCAGGATATACTTCAATTGAAACCATAGGTTCTCTTGGGTTTAAATTTGATGTTTTTTCCTGTGTAGTTATTTTTATTTCCGTAGTTAGTTTCGTTTCCAGAGTTTCATTGTTTTGATTAATAGATGTGTTATTAGCACTGATTTGTAGCGATGGCTCGCTTTTAATACTTCTTAGTGGCAATAGTGGCTGATTAGATTCTTCATCTGTGCATAGATCAATACAATCCACTACATTCACTGATGTTTCTTTTCCCTTGGTTGCACTTTTCTTACGTGTGCTTCTCACTGGAGCCTTTTTGGCCGTTGTAGTTGCGGCGTTATCTGCAATTTTAGCTTTCAATTTGACTGGTGTTTTCCGTTTGGGTTTATTAGCATTAACAACAACTGCACTTGTTGTTGTTGCATCCGACTCAGTGTCATCAACAAATAAACGCTTACGACCTTTCCTTTTGACATTGCACTCTCTTTTGGGATTTTTCCTTACACTTGTTACTTGTTTGTTTTCTTTTTCAAATGTTGTCGGCACTAAATCATGATTTACGACAAAGTTTTTGGTACTACTTTTAAAGTAACTATTAATCCGTGTTTGACTAGGGGGTAATTCCTTTTTCTTTGTTCTGGGCTTCTTTGTTATTGTTCCTTCACTATCTATCTTTTTGTCATTTGTTAATGGTGTATTGATATTTATGATATTCCCATTACCAACATCCAAAGAGACTTGAAAATTATTTTGATCATTTTTCGTTGATTTTTTTCTAGTAGCTTTTGCTGATTTATCTGCTTTTGTTTGTTTAATTACTTTTACTTCTATTAGTTCACTAATACTGCGTATTTTTAATCGCCCTATGTCCTCCATATCCCTTAAAACACTTGTAGAAAAACTAATAACTGTCAAAACACCATGGAAGTTTTGGCGCTAAGTGAGTATAGTAGATGAGATACTCGCCATCTAAGCAAATTTTATAAATTTGATTTATGCATGAATATAGTTATAATTTTCATACATATGTAAAAAACACCGAATGCGTAATGATCGATGTGAAAGATATATACAATTTTGAAAACGAATCTATGATCAAAACGAAAAATATTATATTGTTCAAATCCCTGCAAGTTAACTCGCTGCATATTACATGCAATGTCTGTTTCACGAGGTACTCGTTGTAACTATGAGCAACACTGTATATACACAAGTATATAAGAGCATCTGAGGGAGCGCTCCCTTTAACAACATAGACTTTACTCGTACATTTTATTTCAGCTTAAACTTGTGTTGATGTGTGAATCAGCTGTTTTGGTCTAAATTAAATTTTTGTATTGTTTATATGCGCGGCACTGTTGTTCTCACCAGACTCTACACAAAGCTATTCCATGAAAATCTGTGTAAAGATCATAATATATCACTTTTCGCTTAAGCTTCGTAGATGACGAGGTTTTTCGTTCCTAAAAACAGTGCTTTTTAGAATTTGTGTCTATTATAGAAGACTATGACATTAACAGATGTGATTTAACTCTCTGCATAACATGCTTTATTGACATGATCAGAAATACTGTACAACCGCTGTTTCATTCGACATCTGTCTGTCTACATAACATGGTTCTATGTTTCCAAATCGTTTTGTTCGACGGACACTAAAAAAACACTAAAAATACACTACCTTTGGGAAAAGTAAGCTAAAAATACACTGCCTACGTGAAAAGATCGTTAAATAAACCACTACCTTCGGGAAAAGAACACAGCTCGAACATTAAAAGTCGAATACAAACATAATTAAAAATTGTATTCAAAATAAAGCAAATTATATAAAAAAAATTTTATTTTTCACATTTGGACATATATATATCGTATGTTTTAGAATTATTTTGCTGATATTTTCTTTTATTCTTTATTTATATATAATATAATACATTTGGAATATATTACTGAAATTAAACACGAATGTTTTTATTCTGTTTAAATTATCATACATATCTCATTCTCGGGTTTATCTCGATAACCCGTTAAAGTTTAGTCATAAGTTCACACTACGACAAAAAAATTGTAAATAGATATGGATTTATAATTACTAGTCTAAAATTAATTTTATTTTATAAATTCAAAACAGAAATGGAGGAACGGGTGAACATTTTTAAATTACTTGGAAAAATGTTAGTGTAACAGTTGTTTATAAATAAATTTTCAAGCAAAAAGAATTGGTTTGTTTGTGTGGAAAAGTGCGGAAATATAGGTCTATTCTACTTTAGCAAGAGCCTTTAATAAGAGACTTGTAGTTTTTTTCTTCACTCTATATTAACAAAAATTTATTTTAAAATAAATTATTAATTACAGTCGTTTGAATTTAACCGATCTTCTCTGTAAATAGCTTTAGTGATATGCACCCTATACGAAAAATTCTTCAAAAACAAATGAACAAAAATACTAATAACATTTTTATTGGAAATAATACAACCCTGACTGAGAATAGAGAGAAATAGTTCAGTAGTGTAATATTTTTTATATTAGGAGGACGTGGTTGTTGTTGTTGCGGAAAATTTAATACAAAATATTTTACAATAATTAATATAATTCTTTTGTGTACGTATTTATATATTAATATAAGAAAATTGAATAAAATAACTATGGAAATAAAAAAATTACTATTTGATATATATTTTTATATTAATATTGCTAGTTTACACAAAATTGTGTGAAAATGGAAAAAATCTATAACATACGATACAAGATAGAAAAAAATGAAGTGTTATGATAGAAAAACAAGTGGAGTGTGGAGTGGAGTATAAGTGTATAAAATGAAAAGTGGAAAAATCAGTCAAAGAAATTAAAACATATTAAGCAGCAAACAAACGTAGCGCACAAAATAAAAAGAAAATTAAATATGTACAACTCCACGCGCTGTTGAGAAAATATAATAATAATATAATACAATAGTGAATTCTTAAAAAAAAAAAGAAAAGAAATCACTAAGGAATTGTAAAAATGGAATGTTTATTTGTACATAACAACAATAACAAAAACAAAACTCATTTAATAACAATAATAATTATTTTCCTACAGTTTGTGTAATATGAAAGACAATGTGTGATGAATATATTGCTTCAAATGATTTAAGCGGTTTATATATGTTAAAAGTTACACTTTAAGTTCAATATACATATATAAATTAATGGAAACTATAACAAAATTAAATTATACACAAAAATGAAAAAAATAAATTTAAATCACAACAGAATTCAATATAATTTAAAAATGTCATGAATTTTTACTTCGATAATACCCTGCATAAAAATTAAACCAGACATCCGTATAAATATATATAATAAATCATATATTTTTGGTATACTTATATGCTTATAAATATGTCTATATGTATATTATACCATAATAAAACTTTAGCTAATTTAAGTTGCTTCAGTAACGATTTAGTGAAAACGTCATCCTTTAACTTGATATCTTCGCATTAAAAAATAGCTTGTAGAATTTCTACACTCTACTTCCAGCAGCAGAGTATTAATTAAGCTAACAGATAGTGTTGTCAGATGTTTGTTGTTTTTCAGTATAAGTGGTTATTATTAGTGTTTATTACGGATGTAAACTGTAGATTCTGTGAAGAGAACGAGGAGTCGACCACACATATGCTGTTAGAATACCCTGCGCTAATGCACATACGGAATAGGCTCCTGGGAATGTATATTTTTACGGAAGAGTCAATAAAATTCTGTAAAGTAGGTCCTATACTAGTTTTTATTGCCGCAACAGGACTTAGAGACCTATTCTAAACCCAGAAGGGGACACAATAGTATATAAAACTTCATATAAATTGTTCAAGTGAACCGTTTTCAAGATATTAAAGATTTTTTGAGTGCTTATTTTTTTCGATAAAATTTCCTTTGAAACCACTAAGCAGAGTATCTCTGTAAATATTGAAAATCGGTGATTACGAAATAGATCTCGCCACTTGACAATATAATCTGCATATCATACACTGTAAAGGCGGTGCACTAAAAATATTTTTTAGTGTTTCACCTGTATAACGAACACGAACACAGAGTATATTTACAATTAGTTTAAAATCTAATCAACTGCTAAAAACAATTAGATTAGATGAAATTATTTCCCGCTACGTAAATTATTTTTATTATTTCAAATATATGCAATCTTAAACCTCCTGTTAAACCTCCTTCTACTTTAGTTTCTTATTCTTCCTTTATTATACTGCTTTATTTACTTACATTCAACCAAGTATAAAAATCGTTTTACTTTTCTCTGTTCCCCCAATTACTTCTGTCTTATTATTTTAACTAATTTTTATTTTTCTAAACTCATCTTTATATCTTCTAGTTCTTATTCTCTCAATTTTTAATTTTCATTTTATGATTTTATATCAATCTTAAAAATATGTGTTGCTCTCTTTATAACTGATTCAAACTTAAAATTAATAAGTGGCTGAAAAGAGCCACTCAGACTGATTTTGATAATACAATTGCCTACAGACAAGCTAAAGAATCCATCCAAAAGCCGCAACTACGGTGCTACTAAAGTTGAACAGAAGTGGCATCCGACTTGTCACAAGGTTTCAAACTGGCCATTGCGGAGTAATAAAGCATCTATCGAACCTAAGTATCACTAGAGACAATAGCTGCAGACTTTGTTACGAAGAATAGAAAACAGCAGAACACGTTCTGTGTCAATGTGATAGTCTCGCCAAACTCAGACTTCGGTACTTATCAACTGCCTATTCACTTATAACGGAATTAGGCAACATCTCTTCAAAGAACGTAATGAAGTTCTTAAGTGCCACTTGTCTGTTGAACTAAAGTGGGTATGTCACAATAATCTTTGCCAACTCTTCTATTCAGAAGCTTCAAGTTGGTCAAAGTCAGGCTCTCCGAAGACTCTTCAAAGTGCCATGGCACATCCACACAAATGACATGCTAAGAAACCTTAGAATAAATCCGGTCAAAAAATATATAAGGGATAGAGCCCTGAAGCTATATGCGAAAACCGACAGGCTGCCCTACTTAGCACTATCTAATCTCAGAGTAATCACTAACGGACGGGGCGGTACGCAGATCTTAGATCAGTCATTGAATGATCACGATGCTTACGAGGAATACTTAAATTACTCTGCTGCTGATATTCCCCAGCTATCAAGGAGTAAAAGTGCCCAGATGCACTAACTCGGAAAAGACTTAACATTAGACAATAATCCTCAAAGGATGCAGTGAAATGGCGACAACTTTTCAACACTTTTTAAATCAAATCTAAATCAATAGTTTTAGTTTTTATAGTATTGATTGTTCGTTTAAGAAAGCACTGCTATAAGGATCTATACCTTAGAAATGTGACTGTCTTCCAAAATCACAATAATAAAACGTTAAATAAAATTAGCAAGGAAAGGAGCTGAAAAAGCTGAAAGCCCATCAGAATTAAGTTGATAAATATTATATATCTCAATTACATCAAAAATTGATGCTTCTGCTGACATTTTAAAGTTGTTAAAATGTAGCGATAGAACTTAATTTCCGACAATAAAATATCCTTTCTTCTTTTTGCCAATTTTATTGATACAACTGCTGCTGTTGACAGTTCTTTCTCATGCAAAAGCTCTACCAAAACATGTAATTATTCATTATAGGCATCATTTTGATTTGAAGTGATATTGTAACTAATTCAGATGAAGTAATCAAACTTTTATCGTAAAAAAGTAGAAAATGATCAAAGTAAATTCTTGGTTATAAGCCTACTTAATTTCAAATCTCTTTCTTTGTTCTTGTGATATACATTGTGACCGAAAAGCTTCCGGAAATTTTAAATAAAACGCAAAATTCTTAATCTTCATCAATATTTATTTTATCTCCTTCAAAATATGCTCCATTAGAAGCGATACACAAATGCCAACGTTTCTTCCAATCATCAAAACATTTTTTATAGGCGCTTTCCGGTATGGCTTTGAGTTCCCTCTGCGAATTCTGTTTTACGTCTTCTATGGATTCAAAACGCGTTCCTCTGAGTGGTAATTTGAGTTTGGGAAACAGGAAAAAGTCACACGGTGCAAGATCAGGTGAATACGGTGGCTGTTCGATGGTATTTATTGAATGTTTGGCCTTAAAATCGTTGATAATGTTGGCTCGGTGCGAGGGAGCATTATCGTCATGAAAAATCCATGAATTATCCTTCCACAATTGAGGCCACCAAAAGCAAAGAGCTCTCACGACCGATGCCTAGCTCTCGTGCTATCTCTCTAACACTCACATGAGGATTTTGGAACACGATTTCCTTTGCCTTTTCAATGTTTTCGTCGGTGGTAGAGGTCGAAGGTCGTCCAGAACGCGGCATGTCTTCGACGGTCGTACGACCGTCCTGAAAGGCTTTGTACCACTCATAAACTTGAGTTTTCGATAAAACTGATTCCCCATAAGCCTTTTGTAGCATTCGCAACGATTCTGCACACGAAATTTCGTTCGAAACACAAAATTTGATGCAAACTCTTTGTTCAATATTTTTTTCCATTGTTTTTTTCGCAACGCACTACTGAGGTGAACTGGTTTCAACAGCTGCCGTAAACGAACTGTCTGACAGATCGCGCTCATTTTTGGCATAGTAATTAAGGACAGTGCTGCCAAACTACATAAACTTAAAATATCGAAAAATATACAGCGCGCGAATTTTAAATGAGAACCTCCGAAAACTTTTCGGTCACAATGTATGTATTGTTTCCTTTTCTGTATCTCTGCTTAAATTTTCATTACAATATCCAAACGTAACAAAAATTTACAATATGCAGATGTGTTTTTTAAGTTTCAACTAAATATTGTTTATTATATATATATTTCATATATTCATATCTATTAAATATGTTATTATTTAGATCACATTTTCTAGGCGATTTATAATGTGTATTTAATGAAAAATATTTTAATATATTTTCCGATATCTTGTTTTTGGTCGATAAATTATTTTATTAATAATTATTTACCATTGCCTTGATTTTGTAGGGTGTTTATTTGTTTCACTAAAACTGCTTAAATTGTGTGATACATGAGCCAACGAATACTTTTGCACAAAACTACCAGTGACTAAATTTAATTGTAGACGGTTAGCGGCTGTTATTAACTTAATGAAAAAATATGCATAAATAGTAAAAAAACATGTTTTCTCATTTTTTAATAATAAATTTATTTATACATATGTATATATATTAAATACTTTTTATTTAAATATAATATCCATAGCAAATAAATTTAAATTAATTTTTTTATTTTGTTTATTTATAAGACCATAAAGATTTTAAAGTAAAATACTAAAATTTGAAAAATCATTTAATTATATACAAAAATGTTTATATATTATTATTTCATTTTGTTTATATATTACACATGTTCTTACCATATTCAGAACATGTCTCTATACAATATTACTTTGAGCTATCTGCATATATGTATATAACATATCTACACATTCCAGCATTTGTGTTTTCAGCTGGAAAATTATTTATTTCCCCTTAGTTTCAATATTTCGTGATTTTCATGTGTATTCTGAGTAATTTTGTTTTATTACAGATATATCTAAATTTTCAACTACTTTAATAAGTCCAAGCAGTAAAAACAAAATAATTTTTCAATTATTTATATTCGAAATAAAATTTTAATTTTAATTTCAATCCTTTATAAAATAAACAATTATATTGGTCACATCAATTATATATCTTGTTTTCTATCTTATTCCCAAATAAGAATCTTGCCTGGTCACATAACCCACATTATATATGAAATTAATTTTGATATCCGAAAAAGATTGCATTGATTGTTGTTGTCTATTTGCATCAATAATTCATTAATGTTGCTTATATTCTCTACTAATATGAAACGAATCCCATATTTTTAAATGATTCTCATTAAACCCAAAAAGGTTGGAAACTAGAATCAAAAAACATTGAAAGATCTCTTAAAGCTTTTAGCCGCTATGAAAAAATTTTATTAGCAAAGCCGACAGACTTAGGTTAAGTTGATCCGTTGTGAAGGGACATGAAGACAGTACTCACCTAATCAAATTATTAACCCACGTTGAGGCAATTCGTTGGTGAACTTGTTGAAGACATAAAAACAAAAAAGGTGTCTGATGGTTTCTCATATCCGTAGCTGCAACAGTAGTTACTGTGTATAATATATATTCTATAGGCATGCTATAAAAATGTCAACCTATAACAAAGTGTTAAGATTTTTTCTTCTCATTGAAATATTTATGTCTCATTACATATGCCAAATGATCCTCACGTATAAATATGTTCCTCGATTCAACATATTTTATTAAGAACTTTATTTTTCATTATAAGTTTACAGAACATTTAAAGGAACATCAATCTATAAAATTGATAGATTCCTAATCGATCGGCTGCAACATATTTTCCTTTTCTATCACTGTTGACTGGCATACATACTATATGTGTTACGAACAGTCAAATCAATCCATTTAGTTTTCCAACACTTGGCGATTATATAAAACCATACAAAATATAAAAAAATTATACTATATGTATTATATATAATATAAATTGACAAGTTACTTATATAAATTCAAACACATTAATTACCTTCTTCAACTATCTTTAGCTTTAATTTAACTATCATTCTGTGTCAAAATGAAACCATCTACTTTCTAAACTATTAAATAGTTTTATATAAATAAATATAATTTAATTTACTTTAATAATATTTAATTACACATATATTTAATAATTCATTAATTGTAGAATTCAAACAAGAATCACGTACACAAATGCAGTCCCCAGTTTCAATTTCGTAATCCAATTTTTTATTTTTAATACATCATCCATAAAAATATTAATAAAATTTAAATCAGTAGCCGTGCGTTTGCATCGTAAACATTTATTAAAATACAAGTACGTCCATACATGAACTCATATATTTAATACTTTTGTTCTGTTAATTTGAAGTGTACATCAATTATAATTTTTTGCTACACTTCGACGTAATTTAAATTCCAAAGTTTTTCTTTATTTTCATTGTTTGATAAATTGTTTTTAATTAAAATTTTAATTTCTTAATTGTTTTGAATATTCATAGATCAAACGTTAAGTTTTCCGAAAAATCTTTTCTAACATAAAATGTATTTAATATTTATACTGTGGTTGTTTTTTTATAAATATTCAACACAGATATTTATCCAATTTTATTACGTATAATCAATTATAAGCACATTCGATAGAGTTGGACTAAATTCTTTAAATGGAAAAAAGAAATCATCACAGCATAAATTATCTTTTCTCAAGATCCGTAAAAGGTTCTCGTCTTTTGGCTAAGAATCTATAACACTACACTTGCATTAATAATTTTTAAACATTTATTTTATTGGCATATAAATATATTTCAGCGGCCACGTTTTTTCTTTGTTGGTCTTCTGTTATCAATCAAAAACAGCTTCAGTTTTATTATAACCTTTAAACTCCAATCTATATGTTTAGGTGATATTTCTAAAAAAATAACGTTTATATGTTATATTCGTTGATATTTTATGTATGAACATTAGGGTGCCATTAAGGCACCCCCCAGATCGGTTCATTTTACTAAAAAAATAATCTGTGTAAAATTTTAGTTCAATTGGATAAGTGGAAATGGTGCCCCAAGAGCCTCAAAGATTGGAAAATAACGATTTTTTCCATAAAATTCATCTTTGATTACTTATATCTCCGACATATTTAATTTTACATAAAAACTGTCTTCCTAAAAGTTATAGATCTATTTAAAATAAACAATTCACTCATACAAAGTTTTTCTGTATTTCTAATAGTTATTGAATAAAACAAAAAATAAGTTGAAGTCACCCGATTGCTAGCTTTGAAAGTACTATGAATGTTATTGTCCGCTTCAGCTTTACAAAAAATTTAATATTTCTAAAAAATTTAAAATAAATTCAATATATCTAAAATTTAATCTTTCTAATAATAAAAAAGTACTAATTCTAGGTTTGTCCGACATAATTTTGATTATTTTAGTTAAAGTTGCTGGAGCAAAGTATCCTTATTACAACTTGGAAAACGACGGCGGTAATCGTTAACAATTTTAGTATGTACTGTTTTCGATTCTCCTTTTTTGTTAAAATTGAATTATAGTCCAGCATTAGTTTCACTCCTCGCTATGTCGTATCGTTTACTACTTTCAAGCTTAAAAGCTTTCAAAATGGCTTTCAATCCAATGGCTTTCAAGCCATTTTGTGGTGCATATTTTCAAGAAGCCATCGCACAACTTGAAACGATTAAAAATGTTTTTAGTATTTTTGTATACAAACTGTTCAATTCCCTTTTCGACGATTTTAGTTATTTTTGCGCTATCTGTTGATACTCTAATGACTTCCTTGTCATCACTATCTATATTCAAATTTGAAACCATATTTTTCTTTGTCTCAGGTGATATATTTAAATCCAAAAAAGCAAAATGAACAAGCTTTGATCTTAAATATCAAATATAATTTTTTGATATTGACTGAGAATAGAAGGAAGATTAAAATCTTGAAAATGAGCTTTGACTGATGACAAAGCATTAAACCATACTTCAACATACACTTTAGTAATAAATATACATGTAGGCAAGAAGGGTAAAATCTGGCAACGCCGGCAAAAAGGAACAAGAAGAAGCTTTAAGAAACAAGCAGTAGTGGGTAATAAGTCGTTGAAGTTGTCAGTCGGTTGTGCGCGTTTAAGAAGTTACTTATTATTAGTTATTAATTAATTAACGTATATACACTTTGATATTTTGGATTAAATAAATACTATTAAATAAACATTCCTACATACATATACCGCAAAGAGCATTTTCTTCTTCTGTAGATAATTTGAACTCTTTCCTTAATAAAAATATTTTTAATACATGCATGGCTTTCGTCATCCATCTTGCATGATATATAGCTCCAGGAGGTCGAAACTTTACTGTACAGTTCGGCTTTTCTCCTAAAAACATTAATGCAAGTTCAAGAAGTTCCCTATAATCATCTCTTGGTTGGTTATCCTTACGAATCTTATAAAGGAAACGAATATTTAAAGAAGACATCTCGGTAACACTTTTTAATGTAATCACTTTGAATTAATCAATACGATAAAATATTATAAAATTCACTTCGCATTCCAATGAATAATACAGAAACTCACTTATAACTATACAAGTATTGGACTTATTTTCTACCAAATTTAGTAGACAATTCATTCATTGAACTCATTATTCAATAACTATTAGAAATACAGAAAAACTTTGTATGAGTGAATTGTTTATTTTTACTAGACCTATAACTTTTAGGAAGACAGTTTTTATTTAAAATTAAATATGTCGGAGATATAAGCAATCAAAGATGAATTTTATGGAAAAAATCGTTATTTTCCAATCTTTGAGGCTCTTGGGGTACCAGTTTCACTTATCCAATTGAACTAAAATTTCACACAGATTATTTTTTTAGTAAAATGAACCGATCTGGGAAGTGCCGCGAGCAATTTTCCGACTTTCGAAAATTAATGGCACCCTAATGAACATTCTTTAATTTGACAGTTGTATATTTTAATTGGTAGTCTTATTTTTATGAAGAATAGTTAAGCTTTCAAAATTACGCTATGTCCTTCGCTATGTTCTAGCAGGCGCCCTAACACGACGGTCATTTTCCTGGGGGTTCCATCTGCACGGCTGGATTAGTAATTCACTATGATATTAGTAATCACGGCGCCATTCCGCTTACAGCTTTTTATATGAAATTATTGTTGTAAAGTATAATAAACACATTTACTTGAGAATTTTATAACATCAGAAATCTCGTGGACCCTTATTCGCCGATCTTCCATCATTAGATCATTGATTTTAGCCATCATATCTTGAATTATTATTTTATTTGGACGTCGTCTCGGCAGTTTAATATCTTTGGAACTTATACGATTACAACAAAACTTTGGCAAATTAGTTTCTAATCATTTTGTATGGTGCTGGATGTTTTTTATAATATAAAAAAATTGTTGTTTTTTTTTCCAAAGAAAACAAGAATAAGTTTCTAAGATCACTGCTGATGGTGTTTGGCAGTACTTGGAGTAGCTGTATAAGCAGCCGAAAAATAAATTTTATTGAAATGAATATATTCTTTATATTTAATATTAATTACTATAGACATATTTTTTTTTCGATTTTATATAAATTTAATTACAATATATTTTTAAAACTTATTTAGTGTACTTATCACTAATTTATAAAACAATTTCAAACCTGGATAAACAATTTTCGTCTTCTCGTATTAGCTATCTACTTAACAGATCTTTATTAACAGATACTCTGTTCTCTATTTTGGACTTATAACCATACTAACCACACTCTCAAGAGTTTTATAAAATCTTTGTTCTGATCTCGTCCCTTCAACTCTCCGAAGATTTTAATTTTTAATGATCTGAAATTCATGCATATATTATGTTAATTTGAAATGTGCTTTCAGTTTGCAGAATTGCGCTATTTATAATATTTTCATTTCAAACTCATGAAGGATTTAGGTTATTTATTGTGCGATTGTACGAGTATGTATACAAAAAATAAGAAAAACAATACATTAAAAATTTAATTGAAAAATTTGAAACTTTATGTACTCAAGTAAGAAGTAAATTTGCCTGTTCGCTATTATTAGTTTTAGTTTAAATTTTGATCTCATCTCCTACAATTTTGTTTACATTTAGCAACTTTGAAATATTTACAAAAAATTCTATAAACAATTATTTTTTAAAAATCATTACAAAATATAAAAAACTGAAAATTTGACGCAGTAATTATATTTCCTGCTCTTCTCTGAATTTATAGAAAAATTAAAGCACAACGAATCAACCGGTTTCATTACCCAAGGCTATCATTATACGAATCTCATCACAATCTCATTAGTCGATATTTCGTAATTACAAGAGGCCTAAAAATGTGAACGAGCAGCAACAAAAACTTGGATAAAATTTTCGCTCACGAAATAAATTGATTGTTAACCGACAGTCAACAGTGCGTTCCTGTTGACTACGCTTCGTTCGTTGTCATATTCAACTTGGCAACGAACAGCATATATAGAAGTTTCTAAAGATGTCTACTATGCTTCCACTGTCGACAAGTGCGTCTGGTACTCATTTGCGTCCACAATCATTAATCGGACCGGAACGCGAACCTGTACATTTTACCGTCAATTTAGTCGGCGCACCACCAGAAGTCGAGCAGCTTGTGGAACAGATCAAAACTGTAGCAGAACAATTTCTCTATCATTGGAAAACTTTTCCAATTGGTAAGTCCATACCCAACATACGGTATTCTCAATTAAGTTTTTAATACAATTTTTTTTATTATTTTTTATAGTGCTTCCACAGCCATTGTCAGCCACAACGCTCGCCTTAACTGCTAGCAATGCAACGAATAGCGTTAGCAGCCGCAAGACGCGTCCCATAAATTTGCGCGACCTATTTATAGCGCCACCCTTTGATGAGCTCGATGCTGTTGCATCCGATGGTAATGGCGAACCACGTCGTTTAACCAACTCACAGCTAAAATCGTTGCGTGAGAATGGGTAAGTTTATCGATTAAAAAATTTCCGTTTTTAATAAAAAATTTTCTATTATTTTTATATTTTTTTATTTATGCTCAAACTGCTGCTTAAGAATTTCATTAAGTTTAATTTACGCTTTAAGGTTTTTGCTTTCATTCAAATGAACAGCAAAGTACGCAAAAATTAGGTTGATTAATTACAAATAATAATTAAAAATTAATATTAGTGTAAACACGGCATCTTTGGTACTTGCATTTGAATTTGGAAGAAACACTTAACACCAGTCATTTGCTAAAAACTTAAATAATAGTTTGGAATTATTGAATAACTTTTAGTTTACTTCTTAACGCTACTCTACTATTACTTTTATTATTATCATTATTATTATTAATATAATTATTCACATTATAATATTTTTCGTTATTTCGTTAATTTTGTATTTAAAATTGAACACTTCTCTATACTCAATATTTATAAAAACAATAAGATCTCCAATATCTTGTGCAATATTGAAATATTTCTGTAAAGCTTGCAAAAGGATAAATATGGAAAACCGAAGAAATTAACTTTGGAACAATTGGAAACAATACGTAAAAATGGGTAAATACGAATTATTAAACAAAAAATCGTCTAAACATTTAAGAAATGTGTTTCCTTCCCCTTTTAATACAAACAAAATAAAACAAAATATTTTAGATTTCAGTGTTTACTTGAAATTGTTATGTTGTAAAAAATTATTATTATGTATGAAAGATCTTAAGTGTTTTCTATGTTGTTT
>NC_051847.1:221029216-221039502 GCF_002237135.1 Teleopsis dalmanni
AAAACATCATCATCAATTCTCACAAAATGACCAATCCAGCAAAGCTGATATATTCATTCGGATGCGATAGACATTGCAAACTCACAAAGAACTAAAGATCTTGGGAAGAACTTTTCTTTCAAATGCCATCTATTCTTCTGCACCACACAGAAGTGCAGGTAGATGAGCAACTTAACTTTTGTATGTCTAAGGAGAGCTTTATTCAAGGAGTCAACAAGGAGACTTCAATTGTCTACTGAGCCCATAGTGGCACCTACTGACACAGATAATTATTCATCATTGTGTTTTGTTGCAGCGGTGCCAAGGTAGATGAGACTCTCAACAGATTTGAAAGTATAGTCTCCAGTTACCAAGTCGATGCTCGAGTCGATGCACATTTCTATCAGTAGCCGACATATACTTTGTTTTGTCCTCTTTCACGGCTATTCCAATTTTCACAGCTTCTTTTTAGATAGCGGCAAATGCAGCAGTAATATCACGCTTGCTAAGCTCTATGATGTTGTTGTCGTTGACTTAAGCAAAGACTAGACACATTTGTCGAATATTGTGTATTGGACTACCCTGCGCATAATCACTTCTTTGACAAAATTGAAAAGATTAGGAGATTCGGGATCTCCTTGTCTGCAACCTTGCACAGTTTCGAAAGACTTAAAGAGGCTCGATCGTACCTTGACGGAACTACGGTTATTCTGCAGAGCCATATTAACTTTTTAGGTATATCAAGCTTAAATATGGCGGCTTCGGGATTGTATTCACGGGCTTTTTGTTAGGAATTATAGCAGTGTAAATATCAAATCAATGGTGAAGTGACAAGGCTGAAAACTGCACTGATGAGGTGCAATCAGTAAATTCGCATGTGGCCCCATCTTTTTGCATAATACGTATAGTCCGACTATTATCAGCGTTAATAAAGTCATATCTTGTGTGACATTTAACTGTTGTATTAATCAGATACAAGATCTTTAATATATTAACTTATCATTTAATTTATTTAACTTGTATGAGTAGAATAATAAATTGAAAATATTAATCTCTTGAAATATAACAGAAACAATAAATATGAAAGCGTGACGTAACTTTATCTGTATAAACTTTATTGAGCATTAAGCAGAGCTATTCCGTTCTTACATAAATATTCCACGACATGCCAAATAAAATAGAAAAACTAAAACAAACAGAAATTGCATAAATTGCAAAAAAGTGCTCGGAAAGTAAAGAAAACTATTAGTGCAATTGGAAAACATTAAATTGCAAATGATATCTGCAACAATAAAAACCACACCACTTCACAATGGCGTTGCCATAAAATACAAATCAGTAATCCCTCTGCTCTCCTACGTAAGCACAATGAATGTAGCTGATCTAAAAGCAGAGCAACGGCACCTGCAATAAAGCTGTCAATTAAAACAGAGCGGCATGAGCAGCAAATACAATCTTCACCTCACTCACCCTCGCCCCATTATCATCATTCATCCATTCATGATAGGAAAAACATAATAAATATATTCCATTTCGACCATATCAAAAATGCCCGCTAAAACTGCCAAATGTGAACGCTTACATGAGGCATTTAAGCATTTAAGTGTAATAAAGATCTCAACTATGAAGTGGCATGTCGAAAATGGCGATGAAGCAAGAAGCAAGAAGTGAGCTCAGTCAGTGCAACTGTGCTAATTTACAAGAGACTGTACGAAAAGAGTTCTCATTAAATTTACTAAATGGTTAAATGGTCTTTTACTAAACTATTTTTACATACCAGAGAGAGAAAGAGATGGCAACATCTCTTTATATGTTTTTTTTTTGAACATATAAATACAGCAGGAAATAGTTGAGATCAAATAATTTTAAAAATGTCAGAGTAAAACTGTCTGTACCATACATAAAATAGTTTTAAAGTATTATAAATTAAAAACTAATAACTATCGACCCATAATTTACTTACACACATAGACCCCACCTCCTTTCGTATTGGCTTGTTGCAAGTTTGTGAATGAGGCTGACAAAGCGTTGCTATTACCAATTGGGCTATTAATATGCCACATTTGCACTTTCCACAGTTTAACGTTGCAAAGGAAACAACAAAAAAAAAATAAAGCACAAAAAACGTAAGTATAAAAAATAAAGCAGAAAACCTCAAAAGCAAAACGATTTTCATTTAAAATGTCGTCATATGCCGCAGCGCAGACAGACGAAGTCGAATGAAGAACAAGAAGTAGAAAAAGACATTAACAACCCCGCTTAAAAGTTAGACAGGTTAATATGGTTGCAGTGCAGCAATAAAAACGCAAATACTTAAAAAACATTTAAAAAGTAATAATATAGAAACATTGAAGAATATGTGTATTGTATGAAAGCGAAGGAAAGGAAAAAATTGCGCATGTGTATTGCCAATCAGAGCAGAAATAAGCAGTAGCTCCACCTTCAAACTTGACTATTAATTACAACAATGCTGCCAAGTCCATACAAAAATGAACACATTAGCCATAATATTAAAGCGGCAAACCAGTTTACACTACACAAGTAGAAAGAGAAACCATGTGTTACAAAAATTGGGCGGCGCTTGGCTCAGTGGCTCAATGGCTTAGCAAAGCAAACAACAGCAGCAGCGGCAGTGGAAACTACCATTATTATGGTAGGTTATGCACAGTGCCATAAATCCAATATGAACAATACGAACAATATGAACAAGTGGTGCGTGCGGTGGAGTGCTGCTGCCGCTGTTGTTGCATTTCCAGTCAACAATTTGCCTTGTTATGGCTAAAGAGAACAGCAGACAGCAGAAACTAATTATCATAACACAAGGAAGGAAGTAGTAAAACTGGTTTAACGAGCCACCCCTGCAGAGTTTTGTGTTTGGTTGATTTGAAAATCAAGAAGCGGAACAAACGCTGCTCATTTACTAGCTTCCCCTGTCATAGAGCGGTAACGTTAACAAGAGCGCGCGCGTTTTCCATTTGACTAGACGGTTGACACACTGGCGTTTATTCACAAAAGACGTTGCCAGCTTTTAGTTCACGTTAACACCTCAATTCGTTGTGTTTGTTTTCGCGGTTGAAAATTATTATTGCGTGTGTGGAGCAAACCGCGAAATGATTTTGTGATTTCGGTTGCATTTGAAAGATTTGAATGAAAAAAAAATTTTAAATATTTTTTGAAGCTTAAACAGTGAAAATAAATTGAAATAAATGCAATTAATCTATAGAAATCTTAGCAAAAACAATTTCTTAAAATTGAAAAAAAAAATTGTTTTCTATTAAATCATTTTGTGTGAAAGATTAAAGTTAATCTAATCTAATCTTATTTATGAAAAAACTCTGACTTAAACAATTCATTAATTAACAATAAAATTTGCCAATAAAAAGGCAAGTTTTCTATATTCGTGCTTAAAAAATTATCAAATTGGCGCCGCTACTTACAATGTCAGCTCACGAGGACGATGATCGAGACGATGTGGAGCAGGAAATTCATGTGGATGTTGACTCAGATTCGCGTATGTCTTGTGGCAGCGGTTCGGATGTAGATATGGATGGTGGCAGTTGTTATGATGAATCCGAAACTCCACTAAGGTATGTTGTAAAATCTGGGAATACAGTTATAAGCTCTAGTAAGTGATAAGGAATATCGTAGGGATAGATTAATTTTGAAAGCTCTAGAATGTGATAAGTGATATTGTAGCGATAGATTAATTTTAAAAACTCTAGAAAGTGATAAGAGATATCGTAGGGATAGAATAACTTTAAAATAAACTGATTTTATGAAAAGAATAAATTTAATTGTTCAGTGGCAAACAGATCTTAATTGAATATTTCTCTGGCTATGTAAAATAGTTAAATTAATTAGGGATATTGTCGATATCTGTACAAACAAGAAATTCAATTTTTCCATGTATTTTGTCATAGGTCATTTGTGAATTATTTATTAGAAATCGTTCTGTGAATCCGTCTGGAATACCATTTGGGTGCTTTAAATTGTAATATTTCGCAAGAAAGTGAAAAGCTTGTGATCTTAATATTAGAAATGCTAACGTTTTTAAAAGTATTGAGAATAAATACTTATTTATAATTGAAATGATTTTAGAAGAAAACCAAAATCAGAAAAGAAATAAACTAAAACTATCACAAATTATTGATTTGTTTACAGAATTACCATAATTGCCCTATATTGTTTTACATATGTTTAATTCTTATGTGTTAGTAAGAAGTTATTATTTAATTACAAATATTTTGACAGTTGTAGATTTTTTACTTCAGACAACTTTTTTGAATCAGAGAAAATAGAATCTTGTCGTATGCCGTGCCAGTTAAATGTTTCAACTTTTTCCACTTTGTATAATATAATTGCGCTTTCATAAAAAAACACAATCTTTTCTGTATTAATAAAATTTTATAATACATTTTCAAAAATCAGTAAGAACTGAGAGCTATATACGTTAAACGCCAAGTCAAATCAAGTTACAAAACCCCGACATATAATTTTCTATATAACATAATAACCCAACAGGCGAAAATATCGATAAATTATTGACACTGCATTGATACTTAAGAATCAACCATCGATGCCTTAAAACTGACGAAAACATTAATATAGCATCGATGCCATTGTGATTCTTTTGGCATCGATACCACTATAAACTGCTGGGAACTTTTGCTGCTTTTATAAAAAATTGTTCTTTTTTTTATAACAACATAATTTTTTTTATGCTTTTAGTTAGAACTAAGAGTTAACAAAAATTAAAATCAAACTTACATAAAATATGCCGTCCCGATTTTTTACTCTCGTTATAATATTAAAAACTTTTGTTTTTTTTATAAAACTCTTTTTTTATTTTAATATAATTTTGTTTTTGAACTTTTCTAAAAAAACAGTTAAATTTGGGCACTTACAAAAAATTAAATTCAAATTCCTATAAAATGTTCCGTTTTTATACAAATCTAACATTTGAATATATATATATATATATAAACATTATTTTATAGTCGTGCATTTTAATCACAATTAATACAATTTAAAGACCACGAGTGAGGTAAAGAGTAACAACAAATTAAATTGTTTGAATAAATCAAATCCAAACAAAGTTTAAATATTTTTCATTACTTGTATTTTACTGGTTTCATACCAGTTTATCGATAAAACTTTATCCAATTATCGACTAATTTAAATATTTGCAACTGATATGAACTCATTAAGAGCAACACTTTTGCACTTATTAATCTAAACACTTTCTATGCATAATTAATAAGTTGAGGCTTTTAATTTAATATCCAAAAAATTATTAAATTATTTAAATGAAAAAATATTACCATTGAAAATTAAGTGCCGACGGCTGAAATCAAAAACATTTTAAACTATTTTACGATCGAGTCCATAAAATCTATAAAATCTATAAAATCCGTGTCTTAAACGATGTTTGGTCAACAATGAATTAAAGTTGCTTTTATGGCGAATTGATGTCACATTTAATAGCGAAAACGACTAAAGCTTAAACAAATAAAATTTGTATAATTTACACATTTCCAAACAAATTAGTTTGTCAATTCATTTTCGTAGGAAAGCACAACCCATTAAATGCGCTTTTTTATCTACGATCTTCAAAAAAGGTTGAGAAAGAACAACAACACTAACTGCTGCGCCTGGGTTGCCAGATATCACATACTGGGTCGTAAAGATCACATACTAAAGACAAGAACAATATGCATTCAAAACACTAAAATCAAAAACAAAAACAAAAACAATAATAAGAGCAGTTGAAAAGACAAATAGTAAAGCAAGAAATGGACAGACAAAGATGCATTTATTTACATTTTAATTACGTGAGGCGTGAGACTAAAATGTTTGGCAATGAAGAGAAATTTGTATTTTGACTGATAAATCCTATCGAAAGCAGCTCTCATGTTTACACAAAGAGTCTTAATAAGTGTAATTTAAATTCAGTTTTAATTTTAAAAATTATTTTTAATAAATAAGTTTAAAATAATCTTCACTAATATGTTACAATATAAAAAAAAATATATGCAAATATTAAGTACATAATATTACAAATACAAATAAGGTAGCAAAATTGTTAATATTTAATTAGTAACATATATATTTTGCTATATATAGTAGTTTATTATATTAAATGAATTATTTTTATCATTATCGGGTGCCAATATAATAACAAAATAAAAGCTGTTAGTATAAATCAGTTAAATACGATTTTAGAATAATTTTACTAGACTTTAATTTTAAAAAAAGAGAGAAAAGATGGCAACAATGAGTTAAATGTGAATAATCTTATTGAAGCTGTCACCAATAATAAGCTACAAAGACCATCTTTTTTACAGTGATTTCTTGCCATTAAGGCATTACACCGCGGTGTGCTTAACATATGCATCAGTAAAATGAAACGATAAAAGTGCTATTGAAAATTCCAAATTATTTCGTCGGTACCAATAAAGCAATGCGTTTGGTTATAGTTACTACCTTAGTAAGAAACCAAGCCCAACTAACACGTCTACTGTTATTTGGAGCACAACATCGGGTTATAAAATGCCACACCACATCGAATGAAAGTAATGAAAACTGTTAATCTACTGTTAATCCCCTCTTATGACAGGCATACCTTATTTCGGGAATATTCTAACCCCTTAAATTAGCTTTACCTTGATGGTGCATTATCCCATCAAATAAGATGAAGATGATAAACATTTGTACGCTACCGTTTACTCTATTTACTCTAGGTTACTTTAGATTTGAGGACACTATTTAGTTTTCTAAATAAATTTGCTAAGACTTCAAAATGTATAATCATATTAAAAACGAATATATCATATTCTAAATGTGACCACAAGAAAAATAAAAAAAATTAAAAAAGCTGAATGAAGCTTCAACTAAAAATTGTTAAAGCTTCCAGGAAACTGAATTAGATCATTTTGTTTATATTATATATTATAGTAATCGTGTTGACGTTAAGTTGCCAACATATCAGATATTTAACAACTTATTTATTGACTTATTTATTGATTTCTATTTTCTTCTGCTTACTTAAACTTTTACCACCATTATTGGAAAAGTAACTATAAGACCTTACTTAAAGATGCTACTTGTTAGAATCAAAGTTTTAACTCTTTTTATAAAAATTACTCTCTACGACATTTTAGAACCCATTTTGATCCTCATCAATGAATATGTCACTTGATGTATCGTTTATCTATTTTCTTTATGGACTGTTTCTGACTATTAATTTACATGTCGCTAAATAAATGTAGTGATCGGACAAAGTGTCAATTTTCAGTGACCTGTCCTGAATATATGGTATTAATGATTCGTAATACTATTTGGAGATATTTAACCTTAATAGAAACGATGATGTAGGCAGGCATGCATTCATGTATAAAATATGGCTCCATTTAGTGCTTTGAATTCAACCGAACTGTTCTAATACAAAAATATCTAACAATAACTTTATAATATATGTATTTTGTGATTAATTGTATCACATAATATTCACCATTATCAAAGAAAAAATAATGACATATATATAGTGTTATTTGAGGATTGAGATGATAACATATACCTCCAATAACATAAAGGTACACGTGCATGAATATAAACATAAAATGTTTATATCGATGATCAAAGTATATGAATTGTACTCTGAATTACACTTTTTTCTGACATATCCTTCCGATCTAGCCACCAGTCTGACTACTTGTTCACAAGCCTCACCAAGTGATATTCCGAAGAAAACGTTTTACTTCGCATGATGAAGTTCGCAGATACAGGGGCCTGATATAAGGGTTTCGACGAAACGTGCTATAATAAAACTTTCAAAATGTTAATTTCACTTTGAAATAATTGTATTGAAGTTGAAGAAATATATAAGGTCGGTAAATCACCTTGTTGACATATAACTATTAATTGAGTTGCAATGCAAGCATTTCAGATTTTATTTCAGCTTCAATTGCACTATATTTATGCATACTGCAATATTTTCTTATATAAGTCTAATGAATTCCTTATATTATGTCATGTAGTAACTATTAAATTGTTATCAAAATGTGTTCAATTATTAAAAGGATTTCTCAAAGTCGTGAGTAGCTTACATGAGTAAGCTAAAGTGCCTTAATTCGCGTGTTAGAGTATCACGCAATTGAAATCAATGACATGTGATATGTAAGTTAATTAATAAAATTTTTAAATTTAAATAATTTACATCGTTTAAGTTATACAATAAATTAACATGACTTTTAATGTTTTGCAATTCAATATTTAAGAAAAAAAAACTAATTTTCAAGTGTGCAAATTTTTATGTACTTATCAACGCACCGCGCAGGCCAGGCCGTGGCTGTTTTATAAGCTGAATGCATTCTCTATTAGTTTTAGGCCAATGAATGTACAACTCAAATTAAATTATTTATTCTGCATTCGATAATTAATTTTAAAAGTTTGTTAATAAATTGATTTTTTGACCTTATTACAAATAAATTGTCATTAACTTTAACACCCACAAATTGAAAACATTCAATGACATTAGTTTAATTATATACAGAACATGATAATATATGTGGTTTTAATGCCACTTTGTAAAAAATAAATTCAATATTACAATAACAAGATTTGTTCACAAAAACTAATGTGAATTTAAATATTACAGTGAATCACTACAATCAGAGCAAACACGTTCCTCATCCAGCGAGAATCTACCATTCAGCATATCACGCCTGCTTTCGAAACCCTTTGAGAATAATAACAAAAGTCCTGACAAGGACCTGCAAGCTGAACACGATTTAGCTGCTTATAAACTAGCAACGAGCATAGCGACATCGACCTATGGTGGCGCTACTGCACTTTATAGTTATCCACATTTATATCCCACAGCAGCAGCGGCTGCTGCAGCCGGACATGTACTACGTGTGCCGCCACAAAGAACGCCGCTAACATGGGCATTACCACCGTTGCATCATGCGGCGTTAGCACATCAAGCCGTCAAGGATAGATTAGCAGGTGAGTTGCAATAACTTAATTGTCTGGAAACGATACTTAACGTTTTTTAGTTTTTAATGATTTTATTTTACAAACTTGGGTTTAAGTTTTTTATGGATACTGTTTTATTAACCTTTAATGCATGTTAATGATTATCAAATTGTTTTCCTTAAGTCTATAAAATTTCTGCAATTTTAATATTTATTATAAGTTGCTACTTACTGAGAATAAAAATGAGTAGGATTTTGAAAACATTGTGAATAATATCTAAAAATATGAGAAATAATTTTATAGACTAATTTTTATAAGATTTTAAATAGTTGGGAATAGAATAGTATGTATAATAATTATTAATTACTTGATTAAAAATAAATGATATTCAACTTTCAATATTTTTAAATGTAAAATTTGTTATTATAAATAATTTTACTGATATGGAAGCACTCTCCTATACTGCCTTTACAAATATATTGTCAGACTTCAAGGTTGTTATATAGAATATAACTGAATTATGGTATTGTTCACTGAAATTTCTAGTATTTGAGATAAATTGTATATAATTATTATTGTATATATTATTATTATTGATAGATAGAAAGAAAAGTTCAAAGCGTGTTATTAATAATCTGAGATGAATGAAATCTCATTTGAGAAGACGTTGTTGATTGCAGGGAAGTTGCTCGGGGTCATTACGAACGTTAAAATCAAAAAAAAAAAAATTGAAATAAATAATTAATATAAAGGTTCAGCCTAATTCACATATATCGCATATGTAGAATATTTCATCTCTAAAAATAATGTCATTCTACTACAAAAATCCAGTTTTTAATTTATCTGTTAGCTCAACAGGATTGTCACTTAAAATATAGATGTGGTAAATTATTGTCATACATCATAATCATACATAATAATCTATTTCATTTATGGTTGATCTTCATTTTCAAACTTATTTACTAAAAGTAGGTTTCAGAAATTAACTTTAATAACTTTCTTTGTAATTCTTTTTGAACATTAAAGTATGCTATTCTCCAACTAATAGTTACTTTTATCGGTTAGTTTGATAGGATAGCCACCAAAAATTTTAATGTGTTTGGTGAACTTTTAAACATAATAATTTACTTTATTCACTAACAGTCAATCTTTATTTACTATTAACTTGGTCCTACCAGTTACCACTGTTCATGTGTGTTGTTTTCAAACCTATACACAGAAGTTGGGTTTCAGAAACTGAAATCAATAGTTTTCTGTAAACCTTTTCGAACATACGAGTAGTACTTTTAAAATTTTCTTTTATGTAATTTTTATAGGGAAGTTGTATATTT
>NC_051847.1:221039602-221055988 GCF_002237135.1 Teleopsis dalmanni
GTTGAGAAATTATACTACATAACCTTATATATAACATTATATTAGGCACTTTATTTTACTTGATCTTTTTTAATTAATATATATAGTTTCTTTATTTTAACTCATTAGAGTTAAACGAAATACCAGGAATTGTTGTATAGTTTAAAACAATTATCTATCCGTGGTATTAAGAAAAAGATGTACACTTACTAATCTTTACATTGAATGCTTAGCTGTCTATTTTAATTGAAGTCGTCTACTTAGATTAAAATCAAAGATCACTAGAAAGTGTACCACAAACAAAAATGAAACAGAAAGAGACAGAAAAATGCAAAAAAAGGAATTAAATATGCGTACAATTAAAAAAGATACCAGCTACTGTGTTTAGCAATTACAACACATAATGGCACGTAGCCATACCAAGTCATACCAAGCCAACAACAACGACAACAACTTTTACTATCGCAACAACAAAGCGAACTCATAGCAAACAGTGGCCATTTGTATGGCAACAATGACAACAACAATAACAACAAAAATAATTGTTAGTATGAAGCACGCACCTATTTAGTGTGCGTGCCACATTGAACTTATTTATACTTTTTAATATTAAAAACAAAAAAAAGCAACAACATCGCTATAAGCAATTTCAAGCATGTAAAGAAATTAAAAAAAAAAAAAGTAAAAAAAATTTGAACGTTGTTTTGATTTTCATTTTCTCATTTTGCCGCTTAACATTTTTGGCATTAATTAAGCCTCATTCTCTTAAGAGTTAAGACAAGTATCATCATGTCATTTGCTGAGCCTACATGATCATCTTCGCTAAAATATATCATATGTATTTCTTTTTCTGATCTTACCATTTTTGCTTTGTTTCTGTTTCTGTTTCTGTTTCTGTTGGTGTTTGTGTTTTAGTTTGTGCTATTGAATATCCTGCTAAAGTATAAAAACGTGTTCGCCATCAATACGCAATCTCGCCGTTTTTAATACCACTCCACCTCCCAGAAGTGCTTATGTTCTTTCAAGCGTTTTCATACCAAATAAATTTGCATTAAGGTACTCTTAAGTACAAGTCTGGCTTATTAATATGCCAACCTGCAACCTGCAAAAAGGTTTTCTTTCAGTTGAATCTGTTGAGCGACTTTGCAATGGGTATTGATTTTTATTTATAATATTGGAACTGCAGATCTTCTGCTAATTTGTTTACATACTGAGCTTCACTTGTTCGGCTACGTGTTAGCGCGGTGTCTGCTTATCAGAAGCTGCAGCTTTACCGCTCGTGCCCATATTACTGTGAGCTCTGCCCATTGGGGAAATTTGCTGCTTTGCTATTAAAAATGTCAAAGAGGATTAATTAAAAACCCAAGGTGGCTATCGAAATCTTCATATGTGATTAAAAATGCAACAGATTTATAGCAAGCATATATAAGTAGGCTCTACAACTCTCATGAAACTAATTATTAATATTTTGTTATTACATTGAATTATATGAAAGTTCCATGAACCATATTTATATAATATATTTGTAAATTTTAGTGGAAAAAATTTCTCAAATAATACAATCATATATTTTATAGAAGATTATTTACTTATGTATTTGGACATTACAGACGTAAGTAGATTTTTAATAGCTTTCACCAGTCAATCCGATCAGTAGTTTGTTGATGCTAGTTAGTAGTATCAAGTGCTTTTAAATTTTTGCTCACCTGATCCTTCCATCGAAAATACGATCTTTCCCTACCACCTCTTTTAACAGTTTGTATCGAATAAAAAACCTTTGTAGCCGGAGCATTTTTTCACTTCGCACGATATAGCCACTTAATTTTTATGCGTTTAACTATGTCAATATTGTGGTTTAGCTCTCACAGTTTATCATTCCATTTAATTTCATAATCGTTGCCAACGCATACGCACTATAGATTTTCTGAATATATTTTCGCTCGGATGCTTCTAACGCCTTCTCATCACTGTTGATTACTATCTAAGCTACTATACCATACTGTACTGTATCAGCAAGACAGGCATATCCACACAAAAATAAAAATCTTTTAAATACAGGTATCGAAATTCGTATTTTAATTGTAGTGGAAGTAGAAAATTAACAATTGTGATATGACTTTTTTTACATATAATAAGTCTTTTTGTCCTGACCCAAAAAAATGCAAAATTGCACTTACCTAATCCTAATATATCCTAATATGTATTGGAAATCAATGTTTTTTCCAAACTTTGGAATCATTCCCATAGTTTGACTTCGAATTGCGCACAAGTAGCTAAGACCTTGTGTATTTCTTTAACTTCTGTATTCTATTATTAATATGACAGTACTGGTGTGACCTGATATTTAAATTTTGTCGGAATAGTCCCACTTTTAACGATAGAGTCCCACTGACCGCTATATCAAGCACATGTTATGATTTCTAAACTGTTTTCAAAAAACTTTTCGATTAATCAAAAGATTATTTAGTTACCGACTTCCTATAACCATTCTATAAATCAGGGCTGTCCAGATCAGTTGCGATCGCGGGAAAATACAAATTTTGTGTAATTTCTGTTCTGGCCGCAGAAACAAGCTCATAGTTGTTATTATAAATACATTATAACATTATAAATACAGTTATAATATTAAACTTAGTTTTATTCATTTGAATTTTAATTTATTGGTATATCATCAAAATAAATTAATGTGGTTTTAACAGTACATCAAAAGAAAATTTACGTGATTGTAGTAGATTAAATACATGAAACGCACAAACATTAGAACTTTGGACAGCCCTGCTGTAAATCAAACTCATACTTTTCTATATCACAACATTATAATTATATTTATTATATATTATATTAAAATTATATTAAAACAAAAAAGTATTTTAAAATTTTTAAAGCATTTTAATATAATGTTAATAATGTCAAATTTTCTTTCAATTTCTTACTGGATAGTATACATCAAATTCGTTAAATTCTTGAAGAATTTATGTATGCAAATTGTTGATATTATATTTCAATATATCTTTAAAAAAATTTTTTAAGCCTTATTTACTTTCACCTCAACCATTGCTTACTTCAATCATCGAACAAAACTTTGTTTATCGTGTGATATAGATAAAATCCTTTTTAGTGAGATATTGCTAAGCAAATATTGCATATCAAAAGTAAAAGGATATAGCAAAAGCAATGCTGATATGGTTATGCTAAGTATTGATTTAAATTGAATTGACATTTGTGCAGGCACCAGACAGCAAGCTGGGCAGTTTCATGCAGAGCACCTCTCATCATCTCTCAGCATTAACTCATTAACTCACAGCAGGTATGCTGCATAATAGGCTACTGAATTTAAAATAGGTTGTTGTTGTTGTTGTTGTTGTTGTTGCTGTTTTCGTTAGGCCTTACCACTTACCAATTTACGATTATTTTACGATCGTGTCGTTTCATACACATACTGTTTCGTTAAGTCCATAGTGAAGCTTGAGCGAAGTATGCATATGCATGCCTATGCATATGGATATGTGTTAGTATGATTGAATAAATGAGCTTGACTTGGTGTCGGCATGATGCATTGTGGATAAATCCATTTGCATTGTGGATCGTTGGCATTCTTGTGGATCGTGCACACTTGCTGCTGACGTTCGAATGCGCTGTGCTGTGCTATGCTGTCGTATGCTGTGCTGCTTTAGTTATTTTAATGAGGTGGTTTACATGACTTTTTAATTTTAAGCAAAAAGGAATTAATTACGAGTTGGGCGGTCGCAAGCTGACAACATACACACAAAGGTGGCGAACATTTTGCGGCAATTTTTATCTCACAGCGATTGTCAGATTCTTATTCCTTTCCTTTGAAATACTCGTATTTTCGTATAAGAACTTCAAAGCAAGGAAATCAATTTAATAGACAGTAAATATATTTAATTTGACAATTTCGTTCCGAAGCTCTGTGCTGATATTGGCTAAGTTGAACATGTTTACTTTAATTTAAATTAAAATATTTTCATATTGATTTTATTTAATTTTTTATTTTATTTTACCATATATTGTCTTGTCTTGGATTGCACTGTCTTGCTATTTAACTGCGAACAACCGCTAAAATGTATGAGTAGTTCCCCTAAGTAATAGTATTTTTCTGACTAATTTTAATGTTCATATGAACCGAACCGCCTTTTAACTTTATTAATTCTTTTGTTTTTTATCATCAATTTATTTTGTCCCTTGTTGTGGTCTTGGTATTTACTGATAAGTTGGCGCCTTTGCTTTTACATGAAAATGGAAGTTTTTAACAATTTTTACGGAGTGTCCCCTCCGCTTGTTACCTAAATTTATGACTACTTACACAATACAGTTTAGTTCGACGTTATTTATCTGTTTTCTGTTTTGTGTTTTCTTTATTTACTTAATTAAAATGATTTATAGCCGAGCAGTTCGTGTATCTTTGTAAACTGTAGGTGGTGCATAACTAATATGTATTATGTTGCTTCTGCTTAAATATTTAAAATATTTTGCAAAATCTATGAAAAATTATATGTCCCACGCGTATCTTGGGAAATTGAATAGTTTTGTTAACCGCATTATTTTAGCCGATTGGGGAAAAATGCAAGAAGATAGAATTTCCCATTTAATCAATCTGGTTTTTAAGGTAACACAGATATCCCTTTTAATCATCTGATTGTCAAGACTTAGAATTGGCGGTATATCCTAACGTAACCACAATATTTAGATTCGCATATTCAACCTAACAATACATGGAAATGGTCAAAGGATTTATTGCATAAAAAAATTAATTTTTGAATACATATGTTCAGCATAAATGCTTTATTGAACATTCAGCTCAACTTACGAAAAGAAAAGTTATAAATAAAATTTATATATGTAACAAATAAAATGCATAATCACAACATTAAAATAGTGCCTAACAGCGGATGCTACCTTCATTTGAGCACAAAATTTATGCTTAATTAATATAAATAAACGCCCATTAAATTGTCTTTAATAGATTCCACGAAATAACCGTATTATATAAGTTATCCCAACAATTAAAGAATTACTTATCATCTTCTATTTCTTAGATGGCTATTACATACGTGAGTAATCCTTGACCGCATTCAGTTACTTATGCTACCCAGCCTGATCAGTGGCAGTTGGTAATATCGAGTGCCTTCATGATGTTGGTAAATGGTTTCGTCCATTCGCACTTCAAAATTATAGCTTGTACAATACTATCTAATTCGATAGTTTTTGCCAATCCGTAAAGGACGATAAATCTTCCGAAGAATTTTTCTCTGGAATACTTCTAAGGCTTTCTCACCACTGCTGATAATTATACAAATCTATGAAGAAATGAAGAAATCATGATGATTTAAGATTTGATAATCAGTATCACTATATCAGTATCGATTATTGCAACCTAACAGATGTAACTGATTGAAACTTTTGTGATATTATGCAGAATATTTAAGCATTATTATATTGTATATTATATGTACCTATGTATATATCAGCGTGAAGAGTATTGTAGCTTTTGAAGAGTCAAGTGTGTATATATGTTAATAGTCTTTTTTTGAGCAAAAATTGTGTGAATCAAAAATAATTTCAACATCTCATTAACACAAACACTTAAACCTAAATAGTGTACAAAGTTTACAAGATACTTAATCGTTTTGGGCACCATTAATTAAAGATTTATGTCTCGTACTTAAGCAAAGTATTTTACTTTAAAAAGCCACCATAGATTTTATTTTGCATATCTTTTCTTAAAAGCAAGTGACTTGGTTCGTACTCTTGCTCCCGAGTATAAATTATGCATACTAAAAGCTTTCTACATTATGATTTTATGCATTTTTGGTGAAGTAAATAAAATTCCCTAAACTATGCTATGTTGCCACATGTACAAAAATAACATCTTTTAAATTTTAAGACATAACGTTGGTACACAAAAAGGTGTAAAAATATACAGTATATATGTGCGCCACCACCCACCATATACACAATAACACAGCATGTTTTTTTCTGGAAGCCACAATGTATCTTCAAAAGCTGGTTGTATCTTGTATCTCGTTTTTTAGCAAAAATCATCTTACCAGAATAAAACATTAAAAGCAATAAAATTATGTTTGTGTTTCCGCATCCGCACCCATATACTCTTGCCTCAGTGTAAGGATGTGTAAAGGATGTGCTTAACATAGGCATGCTTTCGTGCAAAAATATATTTAAATCTAACTCAAACCCTTTATTTTGGGTGTTATACGTAGAAGAAATATGGAATGCCTATGTATCTTTTGAAGGCTTTGCAATTTTGGGTTGCCTCATGACATTACATCCTTATGAGGTTTAGCTTATGTGGTGCGATAAATGGCTTTTTATTGAAATTGATATTGAACCAAATATTAAAATGATGTTTTGGGTAAACGAGTTTTAGTGGTTTGAAGTGTTTTTGCGATTTGTGTTTATCTGTGCTGTTCACATCTTTATTTGGTATCCTTTTTGTATATAGAAGAGCAATGATATGTATAAAATTTGGATTTTAGTATTGATTAGATTCTAAATTTATTGATGTCGTGAACATAAAACATTTCTTCTGAATTTGACTGTATATAAGCTTTTTTTAGATTTTTATTTTTAAATATTTGATGCAACGTGCCACAGTAAACAGTGGGAATGCCATTTATTTATTACCAAAGGATTAGATAAGCACTTATGAAAGTGAAAATAACTTATATAAAATATTTGATTTATCAGTTTTACACAAATGTTTTTTTAAAAATATAAAAAATAAATAAACAACATAAATTTAAAAACTGAATTGATTTGCATTTTTTACTACAAATAAAAATTATTGCTTACAAATTTTAATGTGTTTATAATTTATATATATTTTATATAATTTGTATTTAATTTAAAATATATTATTAAATAATTATTAAGAAGTAGCTTTTAATAGACATCTTCATATAATTGATAATTAAAATAAAATAATACGATGTTCAGACAGCCAAATTTCTTTAATATCGTGTAAATAAAATTAAGTTAATTTCGAAAGTGTTCATACTGCCCCAAATTAAGGAAATCATATGTTTTTTGTTTACAAATCCCATTTGTATCTGGGATATATAACTATAAAGGATGGCATTCAGTAGTTTAGTTAGCTTTAGTGGATTAAAGGTATGTGAATTATTATTTTTCACTCTATTTTAAATTAATAAAATTTACAGTTCTTCTCTATGTTCAAATTTAAATATTTGCATTATTTTCAAAATATTTTCCCAATTTTATTAAAGCTAACTGTCACTGACATTTATGTAAAAATGTCAGTTTTACGTTATCTCAACTTTATCTTTTCCTTTACATTTATCTTACTCATAGTGGCATTTGAAATGTCGCTTAATTTCAGCCTTTGTTTAAATGAAATTAAGGCCATTTTCCTTAATTTCGTTCTAACTTTAAAACTGCATTTTGTATAGAAAAGACAACTTAATTTTGCTAAAATGAAGATGAAATTAAGATTTTTGCGATATTAAGGTGTGTCTAAACATAGTATAACACAAAGACTCATTTAAAAACTTAACTACTTTTAACTAGAAAAAAAAAATGATTGTAGCGGTATTAGAATATCTTCAAAAAATTTGATATATATTTAATTAAATCTACTTACACCTAAGAATTTATTAAGTAGTAATTTATTTATCTTACAATTATCAAATGATTCAATAAGTATTAATAATTTTTATATCAATAAGTCCAATAAAGTACATATTTTTAATTTGTTTAAACATCTGTTAGATGCTATATGTATAGTATATATTAAATATATTATTTATAAACTAAAAATGGTTTTGTAACCATATGTTTTACTATAATTGTGTTTGCATCTACTGAATCACATAAATTTTACTCTATTTATAATATATAATTACTTGGTTGGTTGGTTGGATGCACTGGTAGATAACTTTCCGCTAACCTCAATGGGCGATTTCGCTATTTTGTACCCATATTTCTTATGAAAAATCTTAAGACATAAAAAGACAAAAACTAATACCAATCTGCCGAATTTATACAATTTAATAGATCTTTCGTCCTTACCGGTGAACAGTCTGGGAAATTGTCAAAAAAGTAATTCCTAAAAAGTTTTTTCTACTGTTGGCTAGAGTCGGTTTTCCCTGTAGGTTTCTGCAACACCTGCAATGAGTATTAAAAGCAGTGATCATAGAGAACTGCCGTAAGCTTTGCAGTATTTAAGCAGCTCCTTTGAATGAGTTCCCAAGATCTGATCTTGTTATGTGATGGCCATACTAACCGGGAATACATATACAGCATAATACATTTAGTTTTAGTTGTATATTTAAATAAAATACATAGCCTTTTCGTATGTACTAAAACAGCTGTCGTCATTTTATTAATTCCTTTAAAATGTACAAAACGTATTAAAGCTCAACGAGGGCTAACATAATTATGTTATATAAATTAATGTTATTAACATTGTGTGTATGTTCTTTACATTTCCAGTTTTAAATTTCACATTCACATTTAAAAGGCATGCAGTATAGAATACACTCTACTATATAAGCTTATTTATTCAGAAAAAGCAAGTTAAACTAAATTGCAAGACATTTATTTAAAACTGATATATATTTTTAAGACTTTATTGAAAGCTTTTATATATGTTATTCATATCTCTTCATTCCGGCCTGTTCATTAAATAACACGGCCATTCAAATTAATTGTTTTATGTCAACAAGATTTTTTCCTCTAAAGCGAGCAGATTGTCACAGAGAATGTTCTGCATTACGTATTAATAATTTATTTGTTTATATCCTAAGCATGGCCTCTCTGCGTTGGGACTGTAAGCATTCAGAAACATTTTAAAACATTTTAATGTATAAATGTTGCATTTTCACAGAGGCGCCAATAATTGTACTTCGTGGAGACTATTAAGATAAGGTGGCGACAAAAACACAACATGCAAAGGCACAACGAACAGAGCCGGCCACGACGAAGGGGTACGTACGTACACTCTGCGTAGAGAGAAATATTTCATATTTGGTTAAAAGCTGAGTTTTTCGTATCTATTAAATAGCAAATTGTTATTTGACAACATTAAAGTATACATTATATATGTGCCGTGGCAAGAACTGAAGAAACACGTTTAGCTTTTTGACTGTTTGACTGTTTGAATGTTTGACTTTTTGCTAAAACTAAAAACACTGCAAAGGTCAAAATAACTGGCAAAACTTGCCGTTGATCCTTTGCCAAGTCATAAGTGCATTGACATTCAAACTAAAAACTCTTTAAGCACTTTGTAAATTATTGGTTGATTATTGTCTTCTGTATCTGGCCTTTTCTTCTCGTTTTGGTACAATATTTTACTTAACTCATTTCTTATCGGGTTTAATAAAATGTTAAAACAGCAACAGCAACAGCAACAGCAACGACAACAACAACAATAGCTACAACAACAACAATGTATACAGCAGCACTCATATTATGTGAGGAATTTTAAAAGGATCGTCTGCTACACGCCTGCGCAACTTGACATGCTGCACTTGCGGTGTTTTGTCGTTTTCATCGTCATCGCTATCGTCATCGTCATCGTCTTCGGTAGTCTGGGCCCTGTAGTCAAATTGTGTATAGACTCTTTATTTACACACACAATTAGTTAACTAAAAAAAGTGTCTCCTTAAACACAAACTCACAAATTGATGACTCAACTTTCCTAATGAATTAGTGTCGCGTGCGTTTTAGCTAAAAACTATGATAACAATTTAAATCCGAGATAATAGACCAGCAATTAGGATTGTAGAAACTCAAGGGTAAATTTAAGTGTCTAATTGATTTCACAGCAGGTAAAAACCTTAGATTCAAAAGACTCAATTCATAACAATTTCTCTCTAAAAATTATGTGTAGGTACCGTAGTTAATGTGTTGGGAACAAGTGCTCCGGAAGTAAATATCGGAAATTGCTTGTTATCTTTAGAAAATTTATTATTTCATAATTTGTTTGGAAAATGAGACCCTTAATTATATCATTATTAATTTTTCCAAACACATTAATGAATTATGTATGTGTGTGGCTTCATTTATAAAATTATTATATTACATATGTAATTACATTACATTTATGTTTGTTTATAACGTATGTTTGTTTTTTTATGTATATTTAACAGCTGCATTTCCCATAGCCCGTCGTATTGGTCATCCTTATCAAAATCGTACACCACCGAAACGAAAAAAGCCTAGGACCTCATTTACCCGCATACAAGTTGCTGAGTTGGAGAAACGTTTTCATAAGCAAAAATATTTAGCATCAGCAGAACGTGCCGCACTTGCGAGAGGTTTAAAAATGACCGATGCACAAGTGAAGACGTGGTTTCAAAATCGTCGAACGAAGTGGAGGTGAGTTATTAATATAGAAATATAAAAGAAAAGAATTGTGGTATAAACCATCTCTAGTTATGAGCTCAGTAACTAGACTATAGTTAGTCATTTATATTTAAAAAATGGATTAACATAGTACCAATGTAAGTCATAAAAAAAACATTTACTCTATAGTAACGAGATCTTGAATACCACTCATATAAAAATATAAAATTAATAGGTAAGCAATTATTTATTTACTTAAATGATTTTAACAATATGTTTTCGGGTTTGGAACTGGAGCAGCACACCACTCCAGGCGTTTCTCTGCATGCGCTCTTTCTTTAGTCTCATATACTCGTATCAAGTGTGTTTAGTGCTCCTCTAACTTGATCACTTTACCGGAGACACGGTCACCCTTATCGTAGCTTATCAATGGTTTATTTAATTAGAAATTGATAATTCTAATTAAATATCTATTGTTACTTGAAAAAGCTAAAAGAGATTATAATGTTTTCTGTGGTTGCACAATGTATGCTTAGGTAGTTGACATAAGTGTAGCCAGGAAGTTCCTTTCTGATAAATTTGGCGCTGATCTATAATATTTAGTTGGGTCATTACCACAAAGGCACTCTTATCATTTTTAAACATTTTTTGAGTTTACTTTTCTGGTTTTAATATCCTGTTGTTTTTAGAACACTTAATTTCGGTGTTTTTATAATACAAAATATATTAAAGTACTTTTCAGATACGGAAAAGTACTTTCTACAATTTACCCAGTAAAAAACGGTACAGCCGTCATCGGAAATGTCTTGAAGTCATGTTTTTACTGGTAACGGATGTAAATATATGACAATCATTTTGAAAATTTTAAACAATTCATCCAACAAAGGGATGAATGATGGATTGTAACATTGTCTTGCAAGACAGCATTTTTTATTAGGCAATAAACGTTAAACGTATATATATATAGTAACACATTTCCAAATGGTTATTAAAATTTTTCTTAAGAACTCTGAAACTGAATAACTCTTAACTGTCAGATTCATATACAATATTATAATAATTTATACATGCATTATTTGATAATATGGAGTACTCATAATGGGTATCTAAATTTGTAAGTAAAGTAAATACTGTTTTACTCTATGGATTGAAACATATATTATACTTTTAATGTAACTATTGGTTTGAACTTTGATTGTTAAATAGTATTTTTTACAGAAAAATTTGAGAACTTGAAAATGTTTTGGAAAATCGAGTTTTATTTAAATTTCTACTACAATAGTCTTATTTAAAGAATACTAGTAGCTATATGTGATAGAAAACAAATATGTGATAATATTGAAAGTCTTTTAAGTTTCCAAAATTTCTGATAGATTGGTAGCTTATAATATAATCTGTATATATAATAAAAATCATATTTATTGCTTTAACAAAGTATAACAAAGTATATATATATTGCGATGATATAGAACACATATTATAAAGTACATATTATATTTTCCTTATTATAGTTAAATTAGTGTGCACATATTCTAAACAACTTAAAGCAGTTTCCTTTCTTCTTAAATTATATCCGATAGAATTAAATTTTTATACCTCATAATATCCTCTTTAGAATCAAAAAAGTAAATTTTTGCATTAAAAGTTCATCAAAAATTCACGAGGACATTAAATAAAGCTACGACAAATTTTAAAATAGATAAATATCCTTGTTGTTGTTGTTTCTCTACTGTTAGCATAGTTGCTGTCACGTTACCCGTAGTTAGTTTTAGAAGCATCAAACTGCTCGTTATTGTTAATACAGAATAAAAAGTTAGAAAATGTATTTTTTATTTCCTCCCCATTTATGGCTGGTTTTAAAGTGCTTTCCATATCAAATTGTTTTCAACCCTCAATATTCACAGGTTAGAATAGAAAATGGAATTTTTTTCCTTGCAGCTAACATCGAAGTCCCCTTTTTTCAGTAAGCCAAAAAAGTAGTAGCCAAACGCTGCTTATTTTCGTGAATATTATAAATTCGTCATAACAAGAATTTTGTGTCCTTTATACAACAAAAATGGCTACCAAACTAGAAAATGTCGCTTTGCTAGTGTTAATACCAACGAGTTTATATTTACGAGTAAACATGGCTAATAATGGTGCGCTTAATAGAGCTACACATTTGCATATTAACTGAATCCTTTATTAACATGAACATAAAGAATTTTTAATGACTTCTGGTCACTCTATTCGTACGAGTATATTTACTCGTCGGGAGCTGACTGCTGGTTAGAAATGTGGCTCATTAATTTGCATTGTTATTCATTAGAAGCTATTATTTTGTGCACATTTATATACAATAGATCAAATAGTTGATAAAAAAACTATTTCATTTTATTTACTGACAACACAGATTATTTTTCATGGAAATACAACAAAACACTGTGGAGGAATTAAGCTTTTACTTTGCGTTTCAATTTACATTTTTATTATATTTGTTCGTATGCATAAACGATTCTGACATGCAAATAGTTGGAGCTAATAATTGATTAGTTGAAAAGAAAAGTACAATCTAATAGTTAGAATGAAAAAGGAATTAATTTTATATATATTAATAATTTCATGATTCACTGATTCGTAAAATTGCTTGCGTGTATATCGCATATTAAATTTATTTTACTTTATAATTATACAACAATTAAAGTAAAATAATGAAGTAACGAGTAACTAATAGCAACATAAAATGTTTTTTATATCCCAATTTATAATTACTATTGTAATTATATTAGTTCTTGATGTACAATGTAATAAAATATTAAATATGCATAATTATTTCATTCTTCGTATTCATACTCATATTTTTACTCGTTACTTTATTTGATTCGTTAAACTCACCTACCGAGTTTTGCTCGTTATCAGCCATTTTAGTCGCTTTTGGTCATAAAAATTAATGATGCAAAACATTTTATTAACATTGGGCAGACGCAATAAATATTTTCCTACTTAAAGCTCATAATTAACTAAAATTTATGGTGCCAAGTTGTTGGGTAGTTTTTTTTAAGTGTAATTTATATAATCATATACATAGATTGTTTCATATCTTGTTAATATATAATGTAGATTATAATTACATAAAAAAGTAATTTTTCTACTTATGCGTACTAACTATTTATTTACATTTTGTTATGAAATACCTAGTAAGAAGTCCACAATATATTTACAATTAATAAACTTCAGTTCATGCTAGAGGGTGTCTAGGGAACACTAAGTTAGTTTGGATTGTTATAGGAATAATTTATTCTAAAGTATAGTTTCGGTAAGGTTTAAAATTTATTTATTTAACATTTTATTAAAGTTAAGCTATTTTAGATATTAGCTATTAGCTATTAGAGCTATTAGAGAAACAATACTATTTTGAATAAGTATTACAGTATATCATCCAACAACTGAGTCCCGTCATTATAAATTATTTTGGCAATATATTATAATCCTTAAAAAACTTTTTCTTTATATTTTTGGCGGTATTGTCCCTAAAAAGAAATACTTATTTTCATTCATATGTTGCACGAGAACGTAGTAGGATAGTGACAGTTCTTCCTCGAAATAATAAACATAGTTTCTGAAGTAGTGAAGATTACTCAGGAAGCAAATTTTAGTGTTTTTATTATTTTCGAGCTATACGTGTAACTTCGGTTGGCTATATATAAAATTTCTTTGCTAGATGTGCCTAGAATTTACAAGTTTTACCTTTGTAAAAAATTTAACTAAAACAGTGCCTACCTCCGATGAGCAACGCGTTAGAATATTCTCGAGGTAACACATTTCTACCGTAAGAAGCGACTAAAATCCAGTGAGCACAAGTCGATACTGTATGCAGTATAAAAGGTAGTGAGTTAGTTTTATTTGCGGCACCCGACCAAAGGTGTTAATCACTGGTATAGGGCCCACAGCATCGGCTGTGATTGAATAATTGAGGTTGATTCCTTAAATGAGAGTATCGGAGTGGCTGTGGGTAAATGACTGTTTTCATTTTATGCGGGTATCCACATCGAATGAAAGCAAAGCATCTTTGAGTAATATGCACAAAAGAATAGCAAAGGTGTTTGATGTGTCTCGCTTTCTCCAAGTTCCCTGTTACGTATATAAAGAACACCGTAGTCTAATACTCTTTAAGATACTATTGCTGTATTTAGGTGAATTCTAATAGAATTTTAAATATTGGGAATCAGTTATGTTATGTTTATACTTGTCGAACATTACAGAGAACAATATAATACAATTAATTTAACATTCACATAACAATATTTTCCCACAATACACCTAAAATTGTCATTATTTATGTTTTAAAAACATGAGCCTTCATTATATAGGTTCAATAAATTTTATAATAAGAATTAAAGCCATATTTTGTTATGCCAAATAATTGTTATAGCCAATTAAAAACTCATTTATTTACATATAAATAATTAGAACATCATTTTACACACTATTTGATTTGCAAAAAGTCATTAACTTATCTTTATTACTTCATTAAAAAGTCAATAAATTTGAACGAGTATTTTTATTCAAATTACCTTAAAAATAAGTCTTATTTATATATATATATACATAAATATTTTAAATGATATAATAAACGAACATTTGTCAATAAATTCGTAAATGACAAAATTCCATTAGCGATTCATAATGTGTTTTTAATAAATTTAATAATTCAAGAATAAACGTTATTAATGAAACAACAAAAAAATTTACTCAAAAAAAAAAACAACATTAATTATTTAAAAAATAATTGAATTTGTATTTATTGTGTTGATTGAGATGGTTTAATCGATTATAATTGCATTTAAAAATAAACAATAATGTTACTTAATTTGAAATTGATTAATGATGTACAAGTATCTGAATTTTTCAATTGAAAAATGAATTTTATGAAACATACTAGAACCAGAAAAAATCATTTAAATAACAAAAGCCAAAGAGCAGGTTTTTTCTACTGCTAACAAATTTGACATGTTAACTGTCAATTGGACAATCAACTTAATCAAATTGTTTTGTTAAAAGGAACACAGAAACACGCTAAACCACACAAAAATTAAACCTAATAAAAATACAGACAGACAGACAGATATACTAAGAATCAGTACATGAGCCCCTTCTTACCGCTAATGTAAAACTTCTACTTCTACGTTTATTTAACCCTGGTACGTTGCAGCCTTCTTCGCAGCTTCACACAGCGTAAACGAGAGCAGCTTGTTTAGAGAAATCGCTGCTATTAACAGAATGACGCTTAAACATATTAACATGAAATACAATATAAGTCAAAATACTAAAAGTCAGGCACATGTTCTGGGCTCGAGAACATTTTCGGAAGTGTACGGATGAGCCATCTAAGATGAGCGGTGAAGCAACCCCTAGTAGAACTACAAGGCTGGCAAGGCAGCCAGTTGCTTGTTTCAAATGACAACGTCTCGTGCAACTTTGGTACATGACGTTTTGTTCCGTGTATGTTATTCCGTTTATTATTCAATAACAATGTTAAAGGAAAAAAACCTAATTAAATTAAGTGCAGCACGTGAGTTGTTTCTTAATAAACACAGGTCGAGCATTTAAATACTCCTTATTGAACATGAATCATTGAATTGAGTAGACTGTGTTTGGTTCAATGGCAATTTTGAAGACTAAAAACTATTTATTATATCATTTAAATCATAAGGAAACACACTACTAACATAATAATACTATTTACTTAGAAAATCTGTGGTAAGCAGATAGCTCAACTCAACTGAGATATACTAAATATTCCGCCCGAAAATTTCATATGATCCATATATGTTTATAGTTACGAAAATTGTAAATATTTCTAGGCATAAAACAAAATTAGATTTTAATTGTTTATAATAAATCTCAAAAGAACTATTGAGTAAATCAACGTTAATCACTGAATCATATCTCAACGACTTCACATCACTCTAATGATCTTTATTAATTGATCTTCAATGTACTTGCCCAGTGTAGATTCCTTGCACTATGTCTTTATAAGTAATAATATATTTATTAATTGAACAAATTATATATAAAAATTTA
>NC_051847.1:221056088-221076052 GCF_002237135.1 Teleopsis dalmanni
GTATTTATGTAGATCTTAAACTATGATTTCGTAACCGTTTACGCAACATTAACAAATTTTAATGATAGAAAATCATTTGAAAAATTATTATATATAAATGTCCCCTTGATAAATACGTCCACGTGTGTCCAAACTTTCTTATTTACCATTTGATGTCTCACATGTCATATCTCATATGCCATGGTATTAAAGTTTATTCAATCTTTCCTGAAATACTTCACTATTCAATATTATAGATATTCTTATTGAGATTTTTCGTCCTTAAAGTATGTATATTTAGTTGTTCTCGATCTAAGCACATAGCAGATATCATCCCACATTTAGTTTAAAGTCGGGAATATAGGATGAATACTTCATCTAACCACAATCAACATAATATTTTATAAATAAACAATTACTTTGTGCTGGAATTCATTTAGTAATATTTTTTATTAATAAGCAGTTTTATATGTAAGTGAATTAAATCAATTATTTAAATATTCTTTTAGAATTGGTTTTACTGTAAGGTCTTTTAAAAGGCTTGACAATGACTCAACAATGAATATATTATAATTTAGTTTAGTGTTTTCAACAGTTTATTTAAATGATATTATTATCTTATTTTAAGGTAATAATTCATTATAAATTATTAAAACTTGTTATGATATAATAAATTTCAATAGGTTAAATAATTTTAACGGATATTCGTCACACATTGCTACTTGAAGTAACTTCCCAACAGTTACTCCTCAACTAATAATATGAACCGCATATAGTGCGGAAAATCATATGAATATTTAATAGAATAAAGTTATGAAAACATTTTAAGAGAGCTTGTTGAAAATAACAATGAAAGCCAAATCAACTCCCACATAATGTGGCACAAAATAGATACACTTTATGAAACACATGTTCATTTATTTATAAATTAATACTAATGACAGACAAAACTATGCCTTTTAGTATTAAACATGTAAATGAGCGTAAAAAGATAGTTTCGTAAAAGTTTTAGCCCAAAAGGCAAATGCTTATTTTAAGTAATACGAACATAACAACTTCATTAAGTTATGAAATATTCAATATGGCGTATCATCCCCCAATTACACCTTCCTTTTGGACTGTCGCTCTATAAGCAGATAATAACCCACATTAAATGCGCACACTCCATGATTTGCTACCGTCAAACATAAAATGGAAATTCCATATTCCTCAACAAACTTCATCAACATTTTACGAGTAATCATCATTATGTTGATTTCATTTCTATTCTATCTTGTATTGTGGGGGGTGGATGGTGTGGGTACTTTAAAATTAGTCCATTTAAGTGTGGCAGTAAATATAGAAAACTGTAATTGATGCACAACATGCTGTTAATAATTTAGTAACTCTTGCGCATCAACAATTCTATTCGATACACAATTGAATTTCCACTAATCCCTTCAAAGTCCTTGCCAAATCCTTTTAATACCTACAAAGAATGGAATATTACAACAAGTGCTCGTTATTGCTACAAGTACCAGTGACGGGGAAATTACTCGTTACTACTATTTTAATTGAAAATGTAATTAAGCTGAAATCAAACACATAACACACATACATATATGTGTGTGTAAACATATTTGAAAATAATTTTCAAAATTAATTACAAAATAATTCTCATTCTCTATGCTGGCGATGATTAAGCATATGACGTGAGTGCACTGGTGGCTATGGAAAACGTTTAGTTGAGCTTACTTAAATGCTGGTACTAATATAAAATTCATTCACGGTAATTGCTTTGCTTGTGAATAATTGATTTGATTAGTTTTAAATTGTGGTTGAATTAGCCTCGTTTGTGGAATTCACTGATATACTAATGACTTTGTTTCAAAATATTATATGAGTATATGCAAAATGGGTAGGTTTAATTAAACGTTCCGCTACCCTCAGACTCACTGGAGTGATAGATAATGATATAACAGTTCCAATGTTTTCATCATTATGGAAAATTAATATCGTTATGTTAATAGTTTTTAAATGTGTTTAGCTAAGATTTGATTGTATTTTAATAACCAATTAAAATTTATTTAAATCTATTATTACGTCTAGAGAAAGAAAATAATAATCCTTTTAATGCAACTGCTAAATAATTGTAATTTTTAATTATTTACAGACGTCAAACCGCAGAGGAACGTGAAGCAGAACGTCAAGCTGCAAATCGTTTAATGCTCTCTCTGCAGGCTGAAGCAATTAGTAAAGGATTTGCACCGCCACCTGCAGCACCCCTAACCGCACAACCTGTAAATGGCGCGCCACTAGCTGCACTGCATGGCTTACAGCCTTGGGCGGAGACACATGCGGCTGGTTGCTAATCCTCAAAACCGTTCTTCAGTGATCAATGCGGCTCATTTGTGATAATGTTGTGTACATAAAAATAATTCTAACTAAATCTACTAAATCTACAACTGTTGTAATAATAATTATAAAACTATGTATCCGGCAAGTAAAGTTAGGTCAACGTGAATCACTAACACTTACTTAATATGTCTAAAGTACAATATATATATTTAACTTTTGCTGGAAAGCACTATTAGAAGTTTGTAATTTAGTTCTAGGTATTAGCGTAATTTATTATTATTTATAAAAGTTTATAGTGTAAATATTATTGCAGAAATTGTCAAGCTTATGTATCTCTTCGTGTAATATAAAAGACCTAGTGAAATAATGATAAACATTTAAGCATTTAAGTAAAGTATTTAAGCAATAGTAATGATAATCAAGAATTGCACAGGAAGTGTCGATAAAACTGTAAAAAAAATATATTTAATTATGCGAAAAATATAAAATTTATTATTCGTAAATTATTGCTTGAAGTATTCTTTAAAAATATACGAAAATGTGCTCTCGATAATTAAATAAAAATTACTTAAAGAAATCTAAAACTGAGTATGAATTATTATTTTTTGTGGTTGAATTTAGTGCTTACATGGTTTTTTTTAAAAAGTTAATGCAATATATAAAAATTAAGTAGTGGTTTGGTAGTCACAATGAAACTTATATTCAATTAAATCTGCTACAAAAAAAACTTTTAATAAGGATATTACTCATTTAATATTTCCAAAAATATCACAGACGATGGATATTTGGTAATGCTTGAAACAGCTATATGGTCAGCCAAACTCAATTAATTAATTAAAATAATAAAAATTTTGTTGCTGTGATTCACTACGATTCGAAACCTCTCTATTAAAAATAGTATAATAGTAACATGGTCACTATTTTACGTTATAACGTGCTCATAATTGACGTTAATCAGATTTAATAATTAAAAATAAAATTTTGAAATTTTAGTTTTCAAAAGGCTCTGCATATAGTTTCTTTCACCAGATATTGGATTAGATGTGGTGAAGTTTTATATTTATTAAACAAAATGTGCTCGCCATCTAGCGGCAACCTGTACACAAACGACGATAAGCAATAACACAATTCTTCGACTACCTTTTATTTGATTTTAATTAACGTGATTTGACTAATGTTTTTACCAGGATAGAGTTTGGGGAATGGTTACCTTGGTTTGCGTTATTATCTTAATTGGATGGGATCACTTAACATGCATGGATTCCCGTCTATATGTGTAAGGATAAACAACTTGACTGTGTGATTATTCGTTTATACTTAGAGTCACAAGGAATATAACATATTGGGCTACTTAGGTGGAACTCCATGTTTTCGGTTAAAGTTTTTTTTTGCGGCATCTTAAATTATCTATTTATGTAGTAATTTTCTTCTCTATTTGGAGTTTTTGTTTCCTTGCTGTGAAAAATGAAAATGACGTCAAATATATACAGGGTTAATAAAATTTAAATTTAATTTGAAATGCAGTTTTCAAGAAACAAAGACTTAATTTATATAAAGTTAATTATATATTAAGAGATACATAAAACAAATTCTTCAGAAAACTACTGTAAATGGCATTTGGCTGGGTGGAGGAATGTAATACGAAAAGGTTGATTGCAAAATGTTGGATAAAATGTTTCCGAAAACTTGTTCATATGACTGGAATAAATACCACTTAATAGTCTCTTTTGGGGAAATATATTTGCAAACATATATATCTTATATAAATTACAATATTCTTAGTAAAAAATGCTTTCAGACTTAATAAAACAAACAGGAAATAGGAAACTATAATTATATATCGAATAGTTTTAAGCACCAAGTTTAAAAAAATTTATCTCAATTCCATATAACTGCTTCCTAAACAGACGGCATAAGTAAAATCAACATTCTCATTTAATAAACCAACAAAAGTTTGTATCAATTTTAGAATCATTATTTGGTATCCATAAGTCGTTTCATATTTAGCTATCAGCATAACTACAAAGGAAGCGTTGTTTCAAAAAAGGATTAAGATAACGTAAACTAACAAATTATAATGACCTTAAATGACACCACAGTTCAAATAAAAATACTCATCTTCAGAGACAAATTCTGAAACCCTCAAAAATTGAGTCACTACATGTGCCTTTCAGGTAGTTTCGACAAAATATAATTTTATATCATTTGTGGTTCGATATTTATTGCTGATAATGAATCTGTTTACTCCACGACTTCAGAGGCGGTGTTTGTGTCGAATATTGCTTTTGTGTATTTTAGGCACCTCTTCAGTCTTCAAAGTCTTCACTCCAGACATCCTCCCATATTCATTTAGCGTCACTGGCGGTGGTCGTTATCATTAATTTGATATTGACAATGCATTTGGAATAAAAGAAGCTGTGAAGTACATGCACTTTATATTTCTGTAGGTAATGAAACTATAATAATAACTATCTGTACCATTATATCAAAATATCATTAAGACAGAAAATATACACAACTTAGAGATTTGAGTAATTTAATATAAAATTAATCAGAATCTCATTCGAATTTTATTGCCTTTTTCATTCAAATGTTGTCTTTTGACTGCTGCATCTTAGCCATATCTTCGGAACAGTCATACTCTGAATTCACTTTTCTGTAAGCTCACATTAAAAATGCCAATAGAACCCCCATTGTTCTCAATCTAAGCTATAGCATAACCTTCACGTAGCACTCCTGGAGAGTCTCTTGATACCCGCTGGATGAAGAACTAATAGTATACCTATAATAAAAAGTCACATCCCAAAGAGTTTGTTATTATTGTTACGGGATGTGGCCGATGGGTCTATTGTGTACCCTTCTGTGTTTAGAGTAGTTCACTCAACTCTGTTGTATCAATAAAAAGTAATATAGAAGCTATTTTACAAAGTTTTATTGCCTCTTCGGTAAGAATATACATTCCCTGGAGTCTATTTCGTATGTGCATTAGTATAGGGCATTCTAAGAGCATAAGTGTGCTTGACTCCCCATTCTCTTCGCAGAATCTACAGTTTACATCTGTATGTATACACAGTCTCGTAAGGTGGTGTTTTAGTTTACAGTGTCTTGTTAAAATTGCTGTAATGTTTCTAAGTTTTGCTTTTGATAGGTTCATATAATCCTGGTGTCTTTTATTGTAATAGGTACCAATAAGCCTTTAATAAAACTTTAAATTTGGATTGTACATAGAACTTGGTAACTGTCACTAAATTTAGGAGTCAGTGAATGACGTGAAGAAACCTTGGATATGGCAACCGAGTGCTTACAACCCCCGAAAACGATATATAGATCATAATTTACAAAGGTGCCTCTAATTAACTAGTAGAAGCTGTCAATAAAGGAAAACCTGACTTAACAGTCTTCCAGGAAATGCGATAGACTATTTTAAAGGAACAGTTTGTGATATCTGCCAGAGTTGCTATGGAAATAGACATGATTTTGCAAGTTTTGTGATTAATATGAGACTTTTAAATTCAGACCAGCAGTTCACAAACCGAACGAAAGGCTTGCTACTATACTCATTAAGGAAGGGACAATTCTTTAGCATCACTATAATTTGTGAGCTTAAGCCCACACAATATAAGCACAACATGACCAATGATGTGATCTACGCGAGACTCGAAGAAATTTGTGACAGCTATCCCACTAACAACGTTGATATGTGTCCGCTCTATAGGTTGTTCATATTACTTATATGTTTATATGGCGTAAAATAATGGACATGATGAAACTGAAGTTACTTGCTTCCAAGAAGTGATCAGCTCATTATAAATTTAAACATTATAAATATAAAATTTGATTATTTATCAAAATTATTTAATTGTAACTACAGTCAAAAGCTAGTTCCTTAAGATATTCAATGATAAGTACCCATATTCACTGAAGTACACTTCGACTGTACATATATTCTGCCACTGAATTTTGTTTATTTTATTTGACTGATTTGCAACTTAAGAACACAATGTATTTAAACCTAAATTATATTATGAAATAAAACAAAAGGAAATAAGATTTTATAATGCATTTTTAAGAACTTCTTAAGACCACCTTTTCAATATGAATACATCAAATCATCAACCGTCGGCATTTCGTACTCCTTAATCAGTGGCATATACTTCCGCACCGAACACAACGCTGTGTTGTCTCAGTTTGTCTTCAAGTTCTTTCTGTATGTCCCTGTTTTCTGGCACAAGTTGTATCTTAAAGATACAATTTGATCATTGCTAATTTTTTTTATTCGCTTTTATTATCATATCTCTTAATGTGTATTCTGGTAGTGTTGCTGTCATTCACTTCCAACTTTAATATGAAAATATCGTTTAGTAGGAAATCTTTCATAAATTGCGTTTAATTGGGCAATTTTAGTTATTTCGCCGCTTTATACTTTAAACATTCATTTCGGTTGCATGTTCCGGCGGAAGAAATAACATTTTATCCTGCAGATACTTTGTCTGTTAATTGCCTCAAGTTTCTTCATGTGTTGATAGTCAAATTAAATTAATTTAAAAATAATTGTAAGACTTAATAAAAATAATTTTTATGATATCATTGAAGAATATTAAATTTAAATTAAAACTTTTTGTCTTATTTAATTGTGTGACATGTGTCCTGAACAATTATATTCAAAAAATCTTGTAGATACTTTTTTTCTTATAAATCAAACAAGTGAAATTCTATGAACTCTCTTAAAATTATACAAAATATTTATAAAATATTTGGTAAAACTCAAAAATAAGTAGTCGTTTCTGTATTGTATGAAGGTGCACCTTATTGCTATCCTTTGTATCCTTTCATTTACAAGGGACCACACACTTTTATATAAAATTAAACACTTTTGGTCAGTTTGATTGATTATTGTAAAAAGTTGTGGACAGGCTCTTGGCAAACCAATCTATTTATGTCCTTTTAATGTTCTGCTTCAAACGAGTAAATACAAAGTGTGGCTGAAGCAACTTTACGAGGAGTGTCATGCAAGAAAAATGAAGGTTTTCTACCAAAAATATAAAAAGATACAAATTGAAATTGACCAATTCGAAAACATCAAATGGTATCAGTAAAAGTTACAACCAGAGGAAGCGCAACAAATGACAGATAAAAGCGGCACACGCAGCATTGGCGCTACTTTACATTGGAGAACCCAGGCGAGTATGTCGACATGTACAGATACGACCTGAAATTTGATTCAATTTTTATTTATGTACGAAGGAAATAATGTGTAGTTCCTTTGGTCATCTGGCTCAGAACCAATTTTTGGGGGGTGTATTTATAAATTCACGTGTGCGATGCAGATTGACCAATGATCAGAAAATGAGGAAAACAAAAGAGGTTTACTGTAAAGAAAAAGGATTTTGTGGATATTAAAGGATTTGTATAAAATTGATATAATGACAGAGGAAAGAAATTGTAATTATTTTTCTTAAAGCGTACGTTTTTAAAATTGGTTTTCCCTCTCAATTAATTTGATTATCATTAATATATGTTCTGGACGAAAGTCACTTAATTATGTATTCAAGGACTAATTTAAAAAAATGTTAGGAAAATAAAAGATGTGTATTAAAATACTTGTAGTTCATTAAAAACGTCATTGGGAACTACTTAATCAATATATAGGCCACTGGTTTGACTTTTACTTAGAGAGGCTAACAGATTATATACTGTATCGACTTTTGGTAGGTATTCTGTCATGGCATGATGCACATGAAAATACACATACACATCACTTTTGACTCACTATGACTCATTTCTAGATAGAGAATATATATATCATCTATGTTTTTTATATTTCTGCATTATGGCTATCATAATACACAAAAACCCTTATAAAAACTTCTCTAAGTAATTATTGTTTATTAATAAATAATAGGCTAAGAATGCACCCCCACTTAAAAGATCAATTGTGTGCTTAAAAGCCCAACTAAAACAATTCTAGACCACAATTTTAAATCTCGTGATTGCTGTGGGTTTAATTTTAACTATTTCATTTCATTTCTTGCCGCCGCTGGTCAGTTACATAGAACATATTCTGATATTTTCTATATTCTTCATGTACTAATTGAATCTACAGTGTTCTGTAAGAAGTTCAGTGTAGAGTTTAATATCGTTTCTGCTAAGATTAAAGATAGCATCAACTTTGATGTGTTCAGAATTAATGAAACTTCTTGACTGCCGCATGCCTGTTTCAGTTCTCCAGTATTTAAGTAAATTTTGTTTCTCCCGTTTACATATCAAGTTATTTGTGAAGCTATTTGTTACCCCGCAGAAGGGGTCTGCACCAATAAAAAGAGTACCCTTCTTTGCTAAGGAGTTTGCTATTTTATTGTCCTCATGCCCTTCATGTCTCGGTACCCACATAAGAGTAACATACTTCTTAAAGACTAAAGTATTGAGTAGTTAAAAGCATTCCCAGACCAACTTTGATTGGAATGAAGAGTTTGCTAAAGATTCTAGAGCTACTTGGCTATACGAAATAATGCATATTTTGATACCTGGGGTGCCTCTGGATAGCCACTCTCTCGCACGCAGCTCTAAGGCATGGACTTTAGCCTGAAAAATGGTAGCTGTTTTTCCTTTTTCCAAATAATTACTAAGCGTACTAGGTATTTTCGTTTAACTTCTGAATATGCTTGAAAGCACTTATTAATATTAATTATTGTACACTTGCGTGAATCTATTATCACTTTAAAAATGTTTATTGTATATTTCTATTAAAAACCTTTTTTAAATTTAGAATAGTTAAACAATCTGGTCTTATAGTGTCTGCAAAAATATTATGTATATATTTTATATAGCTTAAATGTACAACGAAGACGTGTTGATTAATGTCTCAGCTGTGCTTTGATTGAAAACATCAATTTCAATTAATTGCAAATTTCGGCACATTTCTTTATAGTCGTATATTATTCCCCCTCTGAACGGTAAATGCCTTTACATGTCACACGTTCACACCATTTTGAGAGTGCGGGCCTACAATTTTATTACACTCGGCCATAACTCTAATCGAATTTACCATAAATTTTCAACTATTGAATATTTTATGAACAATCGAATGGTCGCATAAAATTGAAATGTATCTGCTTTTTATGTATTTTTAAAGCAATTCAATTTTCAACATTTACGGTCAGAGATAAATTTGTATTGGCAATAACGAAAACGTGTGGATTTTATTTAACAGCAAACAACAAACAACAAACAACAACTTCATCAGCAAATGTCATATACGAGTACGAGGGGTGAACTGCAGCAACCCTCCATAATGGCATATTATGGAGACTATTGCAGCCAACCAGTTAGGCAGCTTCAAACGTACAAGTATCTCACAGCATGTGGAGCACTTCATGACGTATGATCTCCATCGGTTGGTTGTATGTACCAGCATCATTCAGTGTTGACCACTGTGCGGCAATTCACACTTTTCGATGTGATTTTGCACTCAATTGAAAATAAATTGATTAAATTTTCATGTTAAAATGCATTAAAAATGGACTATCAAAATTATTCAGCAATATCTACCATATCTGCCATATCTGCCAATGTACGAATGTATAGTATACACACGAGCCATAGAGATAAAATTGCTTTAATCGCACTCGAAAACTGAAAATTAAAACGTTACAATATCAAATTACTGAAGTTATTGAAATATTGGATCAATGAAATATTCGATTAAAAAGTAAATTCACATTGGATCCATATTTGACTGAAACGTTTTTGCTGTTATTTTGATAAACTCTACATCCTTTTGAAAATATGCACGGGTATATGCACGAGTTGTCATTGACGGAATGATGAGGGTCTTTGTTATTGAGCGTATGGACCTTTTTCAGTACCAAAGAAAAACTTAAAATTAATTTGATAATGTAAAAATGGATTTTGTCAATTGTCAGCTTTTGGAATTGGAAGCTACTTAGAAATTTGATTGGAAAATATTTCAGCAATTGTTTCTTATTATACCTATTTAACGAGTACTAGAAAATTTTAACTAAACTTTATTATAATCAATAAGAAGCGAAGAGGGCTGCTCTAAGAGTAATTACAAACAAGATAACTGGTCTGCATAAATTCCAGAAACTGAAATGCCAACGGACAGGATGATTGTAAAGCATAAATTTACAAAAAACTTTAAAACCAAAACCCAAATAATAAGAGGAAATATGACGGCTCCCTCACCGGTGAGGGCTGAAGCTGGTGTATATTTACTATGCAAAAGATACTGAGAAACACTGGGAAATAATGTAACCATCTTTTAAGCGGAAATATACACCATAAATAGATGCGCCAGTTTCAACTTTGAACGTTACTACCGGAAACGTAAAATTGCAATACTGATTGACAGCCAGGCAGCTATAATGACACTCTTATCCTACCAGGTAACATACAAACTGGTATGTGAGTGCATTGACAAGCTGAACATACTGGGCTGGAACAATCAGGTGCACTTAATATGGATTCCGGGACATACTGGCTTCCAAAGCAATGAAATGTCAAACAAACTTGCAAGAAGAGGTGCAGCTTCAAGAATGATAGACCCAGAACCATGCTGTGATCTAGGCAAAGGAACTCTATCCATTCTTATGAACGGCGCAGAGGAAAAAGAAAGAGAAATCTACTGGGAATTGCTACCAAGACTATCACAACCTAAAACGCTTCAAAGATTGTATAGCACAATCAAAAAATTGTTATGAGTTATTGCGATATTATTGAACAGTCACTGTAGATTGAATAATCACCGATCGAAGTTAGGAACTCAATACAACTCAGACTGTAGATACTGTAGAGAAGAGAGAGAAACTGCATACCATGTGCCTGGCACTGATGCAAAACCTGGGAGGGTATTTCATGGATCATAAGCGTCCAAGATCCTAGGGAAAGATAGGCTCAATACTATCTTTCATTAAAGAAATCGGACTTGGAAAAATACTTTAATCTGACTAATGGACAATAGATCTTTTAGGTCGCAGTGCACTATAATTTTTTTTATTAAATAATAATAATAACTATAACAAAAATAATTGGTTATTTGACTTTTAGAAGTATCGAATCTTTTAAATATATTTCATATATTAAAGAATATAAATTAAATTGTAAAATTAATTCAGTCAAATTGTTATAATCTGTTGTGACTCAAGTGGCTTATATCGATTATGTACATTGAAACCTCACAGTCCTCATCTACCATCTATTATCTATGAAGTTGAATTACATGCCTGAAAAAATAAATAAAAATAACTGAAATATTTTGTTATGATACAATATTTCACATTTGAGGCTATTATTTTTGGTAGAGTAGTTCACACCAACGACCATAATTAAAAACTATTAACAATAAAGGAAATTACTGGGGCGCTCAGTTACTATGTAAACCATTTTTGTCCAATTATTTGATGGCAACTATCTTCTACAAGGTTGGTGAGGTAACAATAGTAGTAAAAATATTGAAATAAAAAAAATAAAATAAAATAATAGTAAACATATTTGAGCGCTCATTTACTTTAATTGGTTTGTTTTTATTTATTTAGCCATATTCATTCATTTTTATTGCACCAACAAGAAGTCAGGCGAATGTATCTATAATTTTTTTGGTTGTTAATTTACAAATGGCGCTTTTTACTGTCGTTAGATACAAAATATTTTGTTTGTATATTTACGGTTAGTTTGAGTTGTCATTACGTATATTTGACAGTTGCTCAGTTTATTGTAGCATAATTACGATATTGATGTCGGCGTAATTGTACGTGGGGGTTTTGAAAAGTAAAACAATATTAACACATATACGTATATATATATATATATATCTCTAATGTGTCGTTTTTTCTTGCACTATTTACATGATTTATTAAGGTACTTTTTTCATACAGTTTTTTTATCACTTTTTACTGTAATTATATGACTTTTTTGTTATTTTAAATTAGTCCATTTAATGGCTTCAAACTAATAACGGCGGAGGTACTAATAATATATTAGTACTGACATTTTTAAATTACTTACAAATTGTTCTTTTTTTCTACTGATATTTATCGCGTTTAGTATTTACTTAACAACTTCATGCCAAGTCGCCTACTGATATTTTAATTTTTATTATACTTAATATTATTTGGAAATCAGAAACAAGTAAATTTTCTTGTGAACTATTAGTATGATTTTGATATTTTAATATATAGAAATGATTAGTTGCTGTAAAAAAAAATTTTAATTAATAATCCTTTCTTAAAGTCTTCAAAACCCATCACTTAGCAGAATAAAGCTAATATATTGTTATCTATTAAATTAGCGATTAATTATTAGTTATATTTAAACATGTTTGACTTCGTCATTAACTTCACATACCCATTTTTCGGAAAAGTTAAGCATATAATATGAGTGCATCTAGTTGTTAAACGGGCCCGAATACTCGAATACATCTTTGGTATGAACCTACAAATAACTGCTTGCTCCTACAGATTACTATACGAGCAAAGGATTAATGTGACGTCTCACAAATTAGTATTACTAATCTGTTTGTACTTTGCTTTAGTTTCATTTTTCTAAAATTTAAATATATTAATTAGCTGTTATATAAATTTTAAATTTATATCAAGTTTCTTAACTGTTGTTAGTCGTATATAGTAATAATTGTAGAGTTTTTTGCCACATTCACAAAACTTTTATGTAAAAATTTATAAGAAAACTGTTGCGTCTCCAAACGAGATAAAAGGAAAATATGTAAGAAATTATAGGTCTCAGAAGAGCATTTAAATAAATTCATTAAAGAATTCATTTTCAAATCCAACAAAAAAGAAAGAAATATTAGAAATCTTTTACTATTTCAACTTGAAGTCCCTTTTTGCCTTTCACCTGACCAGTTGCGTTTTTGATTGTGGCTCTTAAACCGCCTCTCCATTTATACCGAAAAACGCACTTAAGTGGCACTTTGTGCAGATTTTTTGTTAAAGTTTTTTATCTTAAAGTTTTCCTTAGTTTCGAAGGATTTTTGTCTTTTCCCATTTGATGAGGGACGAAATAAAATCTTTTATTTCAGTTTAATTTGTAAATATCTTTTTAACTTCATGAAAAAAAGACAAAGAAAGGAAGAAAGTAAAACTTAAATAAACTTTATTTTTTATTTAAATTACAAGGGTACAATTTCATTTTAGCTTTTCCATTTCCAAATATAAAAACAAAACATTTTCCTTCTTCCTTTGTACGAGTAATCTAAAACGGAATTTTCATAAATAATTGAAGAGCATTAAATTGCCTCATGTTGAATGCTTGAAGGTGAAAAATCACGTTAAATTCCTAAAAGTGGGCTAATTTTCACGCATTTGTAAAGCAAATGAACAAAACACCAAATAAACTGAAACTCATTTTCTTACGGAAACAGCAGTACATGAGTCAAAAAAGTAATTTGGTACAAAAAAATGAGAATATTATGGTTGGTCTTTACTATAAGTTGGAACTACATATAGAAAGAACTTACTGACTGACGCCGAAAATCATAATCCTGTGTAAAAATTAGGTTAGTTTATATCAATTTTGCAAAGTTTAGTAGTATTACTACCGCTATCGTTCCAGCAAAGAAGCTGTTTGAGACAGGAGCTGGAAGAAGCAGACAAATTGGGAAAACTCATTCCATCTTTGATCCGATAGAGTGATCAAGTTTAGGAAACATCAACTGAGACTGATGTACGAGACTAGAGAAAATACGCATGCAGTATAAAGCGTCGTATGGAAATGTTATTCAAAGCCAAAAGCTGATATCACATTGTTATGACCAAATATCTGAGTAAGTACCACAACTGTTTAAGAAGAAATCACACTATAATGATTTTTTATATTTCAATCTCTTAATTGGTTTTTACATAGAATCCAACTAGCAACTGAGTGTGATTGAATTATACTTTTACTATAGTGTAAGGAATATTCTTAGTAGTTGTGATCTTCTCCACTGTTTAGTTGTTCAAATTTTCTTTAAAGACCATGATTCTTTGCTTAAAATATCATAGTATTTAACCCATTTTTATCACTCATAATGATTAGCTTTAATAATGATTCGGTTTTGTTGCATTTGAACAGCATTTTAGGACTGGTAATTCGGTCGATCGAAATTTCCAGAACGGAATCGAGCAAACAACTCCTGGGTTGGGTTCTTCACCCACAGCTTCCTTTCTGTAAAATTCCCTCATGCTCTCGCCAAATTTTTCGGCATACTTTTTTTTTAACCAGTTTCATCTTTTTTATAGTAATAAATGATCTCATAGCTAATTTCTTCTGATATTTTAAATATTTTCGAAATAATATAGGTATATTTTTAGACAAGCGAGGAATTACACTATTGTCTTCTACAAAAAATGTAGACTGAAATGTCACCTTTTAAAAACATGGCAACTGTAATCGGATTAGTGTTGCCAGATAGCCAGACGTATGGCTATAAATCGTAGTTGAAATGATCATCAATTCAAATCGGAGATATTACACATATTTTTGGAACTACTACCTATTATAGCGTACAAATAACAAAAAAATATATAAATACCAAATATCCACTTATTTGGAGGAAGAATGAGAAGTCCGAATAAATGAATTTTTCCCAAATGAATATTAAAGAAGTTTACTTTGGCATGACGGTCATAAAGGAACAATCTGCCTGGGCTCGGTATTAGAACAAATCCGTGGATAGAACTGTGAAAATTACACTAAATTGTTTTCTTATTTGTTTATGTGTGATTTTTGTGTCATTTTTTGTACATACGAGTATTTTGTGAAAAGGTAGCACTGCAAATATAAATGACATTCAAATGAAAAATAATGAAAACACAAGGCTAACAACATAAAAAAGGACGAAAGTATTTTAACTGCTTGAAGTGGTTGAAATAAATCGCATATGCACGAGATTTCGGTACTCAAACATAAAAACTAAAACACACGTTTGACTTCTGCAATGAACTTCTGAAGTCTCTGAGGACCTGAAGCAGTGCTGTGAAGGATATGCACGAGGTATGCACGAGTACTTGCGGGCACTTGCAATACTGAGCGGTAAAAAACAGTGAATGAAAAAAGAGACATCAAAATTGACGAGGTTTGTTTAAATCATTTGAAATTGATGAACTTGTTACCACGCGCGTGTTAAACGACGTTTACATGTAGCGCAATTACATCTTTCCACTTCCTACTGTAATTTTATTGAAGGACATAAATTTTAAGGGTAAGATACGTGCTCTGATACGGTCGGCTCTGACAACAACCCCATTTCTCTATTTCCCTATGTGCATGTGCTGTGTGGAAGCTTTATAATTTTAAATAGGCGTAAAACCATGTTTGCCTTTTTTTGCGATTGAGGCTATCAAGTGGGCTTATAAATTTCGCTACTTGAGTTTCAATTGTGCTGTTGTGGAAGATACTTCGGATACATTAATCCAAACATATTTGCTGTCTGGTGTCAATTGAATAATTGCGCAATGTTGTTTTTAAAATGCTTAATTGAAAGGGTGTTTTGTTATTATTATTGTTGTACATTTATCCGGTGAGTTTGTTGGTGTTAAGCGCAAGCATTTCTGCACCCTCGCCCTCCAATCGCAATAACTGAATATGACTGAATTTTCGCAGGATTTCGTGGTTACACGAGTATCCTGTTTCAAATCGTTTTGACAATTGTACTCAATCGATTGTTGTTTAATGTAATTGCCAGCTATAAAAACAATTGAGGGCGATTCTTACTATTTCTGAGGTCAATCGGAAAGTCGTAGATATTTCACTCCAAAACAATTATGTTAAGCGCTTTATAGATTTAATCACTAGAAATATCAAATATCTAGCAGTAGTGGTAGTAAAAAAATGTGTCAAAATAGTGATTTGATATTAACAAGATTTGATAACAAGTCGAATGCTCTGCTCAAGTAATGAGATATTGCTTCTGAAGCGAAATAAACTTGTAAGGATCTCAGTTGGTGAGTTAGTAAGTTGGTATCAGTAGTTTTAACTTATAATTAAAATTTAAAAATTACTTAATATATAAAAACTATCTAAAGATACAATTTGTTCATTTAATTGAATACTAGAAAACCTATCGCATCTGTGTCGAAGCTTATTCAAATCCACGCTTAAGCCTTTGGGCGTCCTACTGTTTGTTTGAAGATCTATGGTTCTGATGGAACAATGAGCTGTACGAGTTATACCACGACACTGAAATAGTTATGTTATGTTAAGCCTTTTCCGAGATGCCATAAATCTGGGCACTTTTACTCTAAGATAGCTAGGGGGATTCTGCAGAGTCCCACCCATCTCACTGACTCATTTGAGTATTCCTGATAATCTTCGTGATTATTCAATGATTGATCTAAGATCTGCGTACCTTCCCGTGCGATTAGTGATTACTCTGAGATTAAATAGTGCTAATTAGGGCAACCTGTCGGTTTTCGCATATATAATAGCTTCAGAGCTCTGTTCGTTATGTATTTTTTCACCGGATCTATTTTAAAGTCTCTTAGTATGTTATTCGTGCGGATGTACCATGAAACTTTGAAGAGCCTTCGGAGAGCCTGACTTTGAGCAAGTTGTAGCTCAAATAATTTTAATGAAGTCTATATCATTTAGCCATTATCATTTATTTTCGGGTTGATTCTATTGATGTAGAATTTCTATGGTTCATCGACAAAATACTTTCCCAAGTGATTTTCAACGGCTCTTTGGTCAGCCTATTAAGAGAGTTTTACATAGGCGAATACTTTTGAGTATCACTTTGTATATGTTAATTAATTGAATTTGAACAAACCTGATGCATTACATACACTCAAATTATTATTCTCTTAATCTATGATAGTTTAAACAAGTATTTGATGTGTAAAACAATTTTCTGTTAAGCTACAAACGTTTTTGGGGTCCAGCTTTTTCGTGTCCCTTGTTCAAACTCTGTTTTATGCCCCCCACTTCAAAATTCAATGAAATGCACTTTCTTATTAAATATTTATAGCTTCTGCTGACTGTCTCAATCTAATTAAAAAGGGGCTGCTCACTGTTCGTCTGTTCATTCACTCATCTCACTTTTATGATAAATGTCCTGCACTTAAAGCGGAAACTCCTGTTCTTCATCTTTTATGATTATAAATATCTGCATATAAACAAACGGAATCGTGCCATGAGAGATTCTTGCTGATTAGGTACGTCTGCCGCCGTTTGCCACCAGCCGTAAAACTGCAATGGCAAATGTTTATTAAAATATTTTTTAATGTGAGCTCATCAATAAAGGACTAAACAACGTTTAGTCGCACCAAAAGATACAAAAGGCAACTATACAACAAAAACAAAGTCATTTGTCAAACATGAGTACGTTTGTACAGATACATTTCTATGTGAAATATAAATCCTTTATGTATCCGGAAGTTAATTCGATGTCCTGTTTGTTGGTATGTTTGTGTACGTAATTATTTTATTTACAAAATATAAAGAAACTATTAGTTTATGTACAAATAATTGCCTTGCACCTGCTTAAACGTCCACATGAGCAATTTTTAATTTGACTTTCAAATTATGTATCCAACAAAGTACTGCACTCAAGTCTGTCCTATGTATTTCAGAGTTGCTCGTTAGAAAAAGGCACACGCCAACGACGACGAAGTTAATTTTTATGGTTGCATCTCAGACATGCAAAGATAAAACTTCGTATTAACTGCCGATGGCTTATTCTTGTCGGCATATTTAGTCTTTATTACTACTTTTAAATATAGTCAAGAAATCTTATGTGCATAACATTTTTTATGGTCAATAGACCTCAGTTTTTGTGCATATAGGGTAGGTCTTGTAACATACGAGTATCGTGTGTATATAAGAGAAAGAGAATCGTAAGAGAAATGTTTCAGTACCTCTCCTATGTCGACATATAGTTTAGTAGAAATCCTTGCTTAGAATAATAAAATTTACCGTAATATGTTATCAAATCGCGGCGTCTAAAAATTCAGAATTTGGCTAATATTTTTATTAATAAAAAATATTCAAAGTCGTTTATATAAATTATAGAAGAGGTCCATAATCTCATAACCCCCAGCAACACAATAAGCTTATTGTTACGCACTGCGTCTATTAATCTCAAAGCAAACTATGGACAAGCGCTATCACGGATTGGGGGAAAAAAAGGAAAAAAGATGATGAATGAAAATGGGAATGAGAATGAGAATGAGAAAGAACTTAGTTAGTTACATAGCTGTGTTCAGACTGACGTAGTTGACCGTAGCAGAAACCAAGAACTCTATCAGATAGACTCTATTAAGTTCCATCGGTATAGACACATTGTTATTGCAATCTAAATCATCGCAACATTACCGGTATACACCATATGGGATTTAGATTATTTTTGAAGCAGGACTTAAACATTTTGTGAAATTTGGAATAAATAAAAAGTGGAAGGTTTTGTCAATATAATATATGTGATGATATACATAAATAAATACATAAAGGATAGTGTCCTGAAATTATTTGCGAAATCTGACAGACTTACCAACACCGCGTTATCAAATCTCAGAATGGTTTCAGGCTCCTCGGGGATGTGTGCAGATCTGAGGTCAATTATTGCTTAGTCTGATGAAGTGATAAACAATATTCCAGTCAAGGCGTAAAGAGGGATTTTAAAGATACCTCGCAGTTAATAGAGAGTAAAAGTGCTCAAGTGCACTGGCTGAAATAGCTACAACATAATTATATACAGTACATCTTATTCAAGCTCTAAAAGCTTTTGGCGAGTTACAAAATTTATATAGAGTCTCAAATTATATTGATGGAACACTACACATTTTCTATTGATAAATTTCGACCTTTTCTGTTTAAATGAATCATCCAATTTGTTCAACTGATAACATTATCTTTAGAATTGATCATAGTGTTGACTGCCAGATAGTAAAGTACTGTTTTGATAAATACTGACCTTTGAAGTGCTCTAAGCGGGTTTATTTTCTACTTTTTTGTGAATTATGATATCACTTTCCGAACAACTCAAGATATTGGACCATCATCCAATTAAGATCATAGCGTCACACTTATCTCAATTCTAACAAAATTATAAATTAAAAGTAAATTATTACAATTAAACAAAACATCTGATAATTATTAATACTACATTTTGAAACATTCTTGATGAATTTAAAGAAAATATTCTCATTGGGATGAATCTGCTTCATGTTTGGTACAAAAACTATTTGGAAAGCCTGTGTTCATTTCATAATGGAACTATTGATGACTTAACAGCTTTTACTGCTGTGTAATTACCCGACTCTCTCGAGAACTCGATAAAAATACTTGGGGGCTGTTAATTTTACAGGGCTAGAGCACAAGCCTGAGGTGATCCAGTGCGCATCTTGAGTAATGCATACTATTTTTAGAAATGAGATTCTGATCTAGTATCGCAATGGATGTTAATGGTCTACGAGTGGTCTTTTTGGCCAGCCAGCTTAACCTAACCTAGGCTAACAGTTTTTTCAGTAGTGGAAATATGCTTTTATTATTATGAGGTGCAAACAAATACATAGAAATTTTATTTAGATATTTAATTTAGTTTAATTTGCAAGATGACTTGGCACTTAAATACATCAATCAAAAATACTTATTGTTCTTACGATTTTGCAAACGGGAGCAGGATTTGTTGCTTTTTT
>NC_051847.1:221076152-221079301 GCF_002237135.1 Teleopsis dalmanni
AAAATGAGTTTCAGTTTATTTGGTGTTTTGTTCATTTGCTTTACAAATGCGTGAAAATTAGCCCATTTTTAGGAATTTAACGTGATTTTTCACCTTCAAGCATTCAACATGAGGCAATTTAATGCTCTTCAATTATTTATGAAAATTCCGTTTTAGATTACTCGTACAAAGGAAGAAGGCAAATGTTTTGTTTTTATATTTGGAAATGGAAAAGCTAAAATGAAATTGTACCCTTGTAATTTAAATAAAAAATAAAGTTTATTTAAGTTTTACTTTCTTCCTTCCTTTGTTTTTTTTTATGAAGTTAAAAAGATATTTACAAATTAAACTGAAATAAAAGATTTTATTTCGTCCCTCATCAAATGGGAAAAGACAAAAATCCTTCGAAACTAAGGAAAACTTTAAGATAAAAAACTTTAACAAAAAATCTGCACAAAGTGCCACTTAAGTGCGTTTTTCGGTATAAATTGGGAGGCAGTTTAAGAGCCACAATCAAAAACGCAACTGGTCAGGTGAAAGGCCAATAGGGACTTCAAGTTGAAATAGTAAAAGATTTCTAATATTTCTTTCTTTTTTTGTTGGATTTGAAAATGAATTCTTTAATGAATTTATTTAAATGCTCTTCTGAGACTTATAATTTCTTACATATTTTCCTTTTATCTCGTTTGGAGATGCAACAGTTTTCTTATAAATTTTTACATAGAAGTTTTGTGACTGTGTAAAAAAAACTCTACTATTATTACTATATACGACTAACAACAGTTAAGAAACTTGATATAGATTTAAAATTCATATAACAGCTAATTCATATATTTAAATTTTAGAAAAATGAAACTAAAGCAAGGTACAAACAGATTAGTAATACAAATTTGTATGGCGTCACATTAATCTTTTGCTCCTATAGTAATCTGTAAGAGCAAACGACATTAAAATGGGCTTCATCTTTGCAAATCTTAAGAAAATTTTGCATGTCTGGCATTTATAGTAACTTGTAAAAAAGTCGTCACTAGAAAGTGTTAGAAAAAACTTGGAATAAACCAGTTGACAAAGAACTGAGAGTATCGAACTATTTTGGGTGGAATATCTGCCGAAGAAAAGTACAATACGAAAGGAAGTTCCTATGCTTCTCTAAAAGAAAATGACAGAAGCACCGAAGAATCTAAAAATTCGTATCTGTTGCTTATTCTCTAAAAGAGAATGACAGAAACAACGAAGAATATAATAATCCATATTTGTGGTTTATTCTTTTTCCAGATCTATACTTTTGATGAAGCGTTGTGACATAGTCCATCACAAAACTTGTATAAAATTACATATCAGAAGTAATTCGGCTTGTTCTGTGTCTCAGTGGGTTGTTCTAGGTAGTAAACTAAGAAGTTCACTGATCGAAATTAAATTGTCAAAATAAATGCGCTTTACAAAAACAGGTGAATTTTTAATCTAAGTTAAAACAAAACGTATGTAATCTAATTAAAATTAAATTTGGATATCGCCATTATCCACGAGTTTACAAAAACTTTAATACTGAAACTCAAATCCAAACAGAAAGTATAACTTATATATTTACCATATTTTAAAAAAAACAGCTATTTAAATATACTTGAAGTGCTACTTTAAACTTAATGGAAAATTTGAACTGCACGAGGTGGTCATATAGTCATATGACGGAACTTATATTCCATTAAATTTAAAGTAATACTGCTGATATTTCTAAGAACTGTGAAATCATAAAAATTTTTAAGTTTTTATGTCTTTACTTGTGGTAGTTGAAGGAAGAAGACTTAGAGGTAGATCGTACAGCCGGGGGAGTGACCAAGTTGAAGCAATACTAACTATATGTGATGTACTAGACTGGGGAAGGCGCGTAAGCAAAAGACGTCAATAATGGATTGTTATCGTCAGTTAAGTAAGAAAGAACTTGTGTCATTATACCAAAAAGTAATCGATATATATATACTACGTTTTAATGCCGTTTTTTAATTTCTGTTCAGCTCTGAAGAGGAGAAAAAACTGTATTTTAGTTCTTATCTTTCCCCAGTACATGATTTAATATTTTAAAAACCTATTTTCTCATTAACCTGACAAACCTGAAAAGTTTATAAACTTATCAAGTTAGTTTGCAGGGAAGTAACAGGGAAGTCATTACTATTTCTTCCATGTAATCTATACGCCGGGTACTTAGTTTTTTATATCCATTTTGGTAGTTCACTAGGTCTAATATATAAACAACATTTTATCCCTGATGATTTATTTGTGTTTAAGTTTACTCTGAAGTACAAGACTGCCACTTTAACTAAATCTAACTGAACCCAGTTATTTCTATGTTCATACCAAAGATGTATTCGAGTATTCGAGCCCGTTTAACAACTAGATGCACTCATATTATATGCTTAACTTTTCCGAAAAATGGGTATGTTAAGTTGATGACGAAGTCAAACATGTTTAAGTATAACTAATAATTAATTGCTAATTTAATAGATAACAATATATTAGCTTTATTCTGCTAAGTGATGGGTTTTGAAGACTTTAAGAAAGGATTATTAATTAAAAATTTTTTTTACAGAACTAATCATTTCTATATAAAAAATCATACTAATAGTTAACATGAAAATTTACTTGTTTCTGATTTCCAAATAATATTAAGTATAATAAAAATTAAAATATCAAATTATATTTGTCAGTAGGCGACTTGGCATGAAGTTGTTAAGTAAATACTAAACCCGATAAATATCAGTAGAAAAAAAGAACAATTTGTAAGTAATTTAAAAATGTCAGTACTAATATATTATTAGTACCTGCGCCGTTATTAGTTTGAAGCCATTAAATGGACTAATTTAAAATAACAAAAAAGTCATATAATTACAGTAAAAAGTGATAAAAAAAACTGTATGAAAAAAGTACCTTAATAAATCATGTAAATAGTGCAAGAAAAAACGACACATTAGAGATATATATATATATACGTATATGTGTTAATATTGTTTTACTTTTCAAAACCCCCACGTACAATTACGCCGACATCAATATCGTAATTATGCTACAATAAACTGAGCAACTGTCAAATATACGTAATGACAACTCAAACTAACCGTAAATATACAAACAAAATATTTTGTATCTAACGACAGTAAAAAGCGCCATTTGTAAAT
>NC_051847.1:221079401-221086108 GCF_002237135.1 Teleopsis dalmanni
TTTAGTTCTTATCTTTGCCCAGTACAGGATTTAATATTTTAAAAACCTATTTTCTCATTAACCTGACAGACCTGAAAAGTTTATAAACTTATCAAGTAAGTTTGCTTTTACTTGAACAGGGAAGTCATCACTATTTCTTCCATGTAATCTATACGCCGGGTACTTAGGTTTTTATATCCGTTTTGGTGGTTCACTAGGTCTGATATATAAACAACGTTTTATCCATGGCGATTTATTTGTGTTCAAGTTTACTCTGAAATACAAGACTGCCACTTTAACTAAATCTAACTGAACAGTTATTTGTAGGTTCATACCAAAGATGTATTCGAGTATTCGGGCCCGTTTAACAACTAGATGCACTCATATTATATGCTTAACTTTTCCGAAAAATGGGTATGTGAAGTTAATGACGAAGTCAAACATGTTTAAATATAACTAATAATTAATCGCTAATTTAATAGATAACAATATATTAGCTTTATTCTGCTAAGTGATGGGTTTTGAAGACTTTAAGAAAGGATTATTAATTAAAATTTTTTTTTACAGCAACTAATCATTTCTATATATTAAAATATCAAAATCATACTAATAGTTCACAAGAAAATTTACTTGTTTCTGATTTCCAAATAATATTAAGTATAATAAAAATTAAAATATCAGTAGGCGACTTGGCATGAAGTTGTTAAGTAAATACTAAACGCGATAAATATCAGTAGAAAAAAAGAACAATTTGTAAGTAATTTAAAAATGTCAGTACTAATATATTATTAGTACCTCCGCCGTTATTAGTTTGAAGCCATTAAATGGACTAATTTAAAATAACAAAAAAGTCATATAATTACAGTAAAAAGTGATAAAAAAACTGTATGAAAAAAGTACCTTAATAAATCATGTAAATAGTGCAAGAAAAAACGACACATTAGAGATATATATATATATATATACGTATATGTGTTAATATTGTTTTACTTTTCAAAACCCCCACGTACAATTACGCCGACATCAATATCGTAATTATGCTACAATAAACTGAGCAACTGTCAAATATACGTAATGACAACTCAAACTAACCGTAAATATACAAACAAAATATTTTGTATCTAACGACAGTAAAAAGCGCCATTTGTAAATTAACAACCAAAAAAATTATAGATACATTCGCTTGACTTCTTGTTGGTGCAATAAAAATGAATGAATATGGCTAAGTAAATAAAAACAAACCAATTAAAGTAAATGAGCGCTCAAATATGTTTACTATTATTTTATTTTCATTTTTTTTTATTTCAATATTTTTACTACTATTGTTACCTCACCAACCTTGTAGAAGATAGTTGCCATCAAATAATTGGACAAAAATGGTTTACATAGTAACTGAGCGCCCCAGTAATTTCCTTTATTGTTAATAGTTTTTAATTATGGTCGTTGGTGTGAACTACTCTACCAAAAATAATAGTCACAAATGTGAAATATTGTAACATAACAAAATATTTTAGTTATTTTTATTTATTTTTTCAGGCATGTAATTCAACTTCATAGATAATAGATGGTAGATGAGGACTGTGAGGTTTCAATGTACATAATCGATATAAGCCACTTGAGTCACAACAGATTATAATGATTTGAATGAATTAATTGACCAATTTAAATTCTATTCTTTAATTTATAAAATATGTTTAAAAGAGTCGATACTTCTAAAAGTCAAATAACCAATTATTTTTGTTATAGTTATTATTATTAAATAAAAAAAATGATAGTGTAATGCGACCTAAAATATCTATTGTGCCCCTTAGCCGGATTAGAGTGTTTTCCAAGTCCGATTTCTTTAATGAAAGATAGTATTGCGCCTATCTTTCCCTTGGATCTTGGACGCTTATGATCCATGAAACACCCTCCCAGGTGTTGCATCAGTGCCAGGCACTCCCCAAGCACATGGTATGCAATTTCTCTCTTTTCTCTACAGTCTGAGTTGTATTGAGTTCCTAACTTCGATAGGTGATTATTCAATCTACAGTGACTGATCAATAATACCGCAATAACTCTTAGCAATTTTTTGATTGTGCTATACAATCTTTGAAGCGTTTTAGGTTGTGATAGTCTTGGTAGGCTTTCCCAATAGAGCTCTCTTTTTTTTTGCCTCTGCGCCGTTCATAAGAATGGATAGAGTTCCTTTGCCTAGATCACAGCATGGTTCTGGGTCTATCATTCTTGAAGCTGCACCTCTTCTTGCAAGTTTGTTTGCCATTTCATTGCTTTGGAAGCCAGTATGTCCCGGAATCCATATTAGGTACACCTGATTGTTACAGCCCAGTATGTTCAGCTTGTCAATGCACTCACATACCAGTTTGTATGTTACCTGGTAGGATATGAGTGTTATTATAGCTGCCTGGCTGTCAATCAGTATTGCAATTTTACCTTTCCGGTAGTAACGTTCAAGGTTGAAACTAGCGCATCTATTCATGGTGTATATTTCCGCTTAAAAGATGGTTACATTATTTCCTAGTGTTTCTTAGTATCTTTTGCATAGTAAATATACACCAGCTCCAGCCCTCACCGATGAGGGAGCCGTCATATTTCTTCTTATTATTGGACAAGCCTTCCCAATTCTTTTTGTTGTCAAGTTCAGTTTTAAAGTTTTTTGTAAACTTATGCTTTACAATCATCCTGTCCGTTGGCATTTCAGTTTCTGGAATTTATGCTAGAGTATCAAATTTCTCACTGTTGATTCCAAGACCAGTTATCTTGTTTGTAATTACTCTTAGAGCAGCCCTCTTCGCTTCTTATTGATTATAATAAAGTTCAGTTAAAATTTTCTAATACTCGTTAAATAAGTATAATAAGAAACAATTGCTAAAATATTTTCCAATCAAATTTCTAAGTAGCTTAGAATTCCAAAAGCTGACAATTGACAAAATCCATTTTTACATTATCAAATTAATTTTAAGTTTTTCTTTGGTACTGAAAAAGGTCCATACGCTCAATAACAAAGACCCTCATCATTCCGTCAATGACAACCCGTGCATATTTTCTAAAGGATGTAGAGTTTATCAAAATAACAGCAAAAACGTTTCAGTCAAATATGGATCCAATGTGAATTTACTTTTTAATCGAATATTTCATTGATCCAATATATCAATAACTTCAGTAATTTGAAATTGTAACGTTTTAATTTTCAGTTTTCGAGTGCGATTAAAGCAATTTTATCTCTATAGCTCGTGTGTATACTATACATTCGTACATTGGCAGATATGGCAGTTATGGTAGATATTGCTGAATAATTTTGATAGTCCATTTTTAATGCATTTTAACATGAAAATTTAATCAATTTATTTTCAATTGAGTGCAAAATCACATCGAAAAGTGTGAATTGCCGCACAGTGGTCAACACTGAATGATGCTGGTACATACAACCAACCGATGGAGATCATACGTCATGAAGTGCTCCACATGCTGTGAGATACTTGTACGTTTGAAGCTGCCTAACTGGTTGGCTGCAATAGTCTCCATGATATGCCATTATAGAGGGTTGCTGCAGTTCACCCCTCGTACTCGTATATGACATTTGCTGATGAAGTTGTTGTTTGTTGTTTGTTGTTTGCTGTTAAATAAAATCCACACGTTTTCGTTATTGCCAATACAAATTTATCTCTGACCGTAAATGTTGAAAATTGAATTGCTTTAAAAATACATAAAAAGCAGATACATTTCAATTTTATGCGACCATTCGATTGTTCATAAAATATTCAATAGTTGAAAATTTATGGTAAATTCGATTAGAGTTATGGCCGAGTGTAATAAAATTGTAGGCCCGCACTCTCAAAATGGTGTGAACGTGTGACATGTAAAGGCATTTACCGTTCAGAGGGGGAATAATATACGACTATAAAGAAATGTGCCGAAATTTGCAATTAATTGAAATTGATGTTTTCAATCAAAGCACAGCTGAGACATTAATCAACACGTCTTCGTTGTACATTTAAGCTATATAAAATATATACATAATATTTTTGCAGACACTATCCATAAGACCAGATAGTTTAACTATTCTAAATTTAAAAAAGGTTTTTAATAGAAATATACAATAAACATTTTTAAAGTGATAATAGATACAAGCAAGTGTACAATAATTAATATCAACAAGTCCTTTCAAGCATATTCAGAAGTTAAACGAAAATACCTAGTACGCTTAGTAATTATTTGGGAAATAGGAAAAAGCGCTTCCATCTTCCAGGCTAAAGTTCATGCCTTAGAGCTGCGTGCGAGAGAGTGCCTATCCAGAGGCACCCGAGGTATCAAAATATGCATTATTTCGTACAGCCAAGTAGCTCTAGAATCTTAAGCAAACTCTTCATTCCAATCAAAGTTAGTCTGGGAATGCTTTCAACTACTCAATACTTTAGTCTCGAAGAAGTATGTTACTCTTATGTGGGTACCGAGATATGAAGGGCATGAGGACAATAAAATAGTAGACTCCTTAGCAAAGAAGGGTACTCTTTTTATTGGTGCAGACCCCTTCTGCGGGGTAACAAATAACTTCACAAATAACTTGATATGTGAACGGGAGAAACGAAATTTACTTAAACACTGGAGAACTGAAACAGGTATGCGGCAGTCAAGAAGTTTCATTAATTCTGAACACATCAAAGTTGATGCTATCCTTAATCTTAGCAGAAACGATATTAAACTCTACACTGAACTTCTTACAGGACACTGTAGATTCAATTAGTACATGAAGAATATAGAAAATATCAGAATATGTTCTATGTAACTCACCAGCGGCTGCAAGATGAAGACTACACTATCTTGGAAGCGGGATCTTGGTCTCAAATGATATAGGTAAAATCAAACCCACAGCAATTACGAGATTTGAAATTGTGGTCTAGAATTGTTTTAGTTGGGCTTTTAAGCACACAATTGATCTTTTAAGTGGGGGTGCATTCTTAGCCTATTATTTATTAATAAACAATAATTACTTGGAGAAGTTTTTATAAGGGTTTTTGTGTATTATGATAACTGTAATGCAGAAATATAAAAAACATAGATGATATATATATTCTCTATCTAGAAATGAGTCATAGTGAGTCAAAAGTGATGTGTATGTGTATTTTCATGTGCATCATGGCATGACAGAATACTAACCAAAAGTCGATACAGTATATAATCTGTAAGCCTCTCTAAGTAAAAGTCAAACCAGCGGCCTATATATTGATTAAGTAGTTCCCGATGATGTTTTTAATGAACTACAAGTATTTTAATACACATCTTTTATTTTCCTTATTATTATTTTCCTTATAAGCTTATTATTAATTTGTATTGGAATTTCGAATAATTCAACCACAGTCAACTACATAAATTCAACCTCAACTTTTGCTACTCTCCTATACACTTTTATTCTCTTTTAATTTTAAACATTATTATTATTTTAAGTCAATAAAATTTTCGAATATTTCTATAAAGTAATCCATGAATACATAATTAAGTCACTTTCGTCCAGAACATATATTAATGATAATCAAATTAATTGAGAGGGAAAACCAATTTTAAAAACGTACGCTTTGAGAAAAATAATTACAATTTCTTTCCTCTGTCATTATATCAATTTTCTACAAATCCTTTAATATCCACAAAATCCTTTTTCTTTACAGTAAACCTCTTTTGTTCTCCTCATTTTCTGATCATTGGTCAATCTGCATCGCACACGTGAATTTATAAATACACCCCCCAAAAATTGGTTCTGAGCCAGATGACCAAGGGAACTACACATTATTTCCTTCGTACATAAATAAAAATTGAATCAAATTTCAGGTCGTATCTGTACATGTCGACATACTCGCCTGGGTTCTCCAATGTAAAGTAGCGCCAATGCTGCGTGTGCCGCTTTTATCTGTCATTTGTTGCGCTTCCTCTGGTTGTAACTTTTACTGATACCATTTGATGTTTTCGAATTGGTCAATTTCAATTTGTATCTTTTTATATTTTTGGTAGAAAGCTTCATTTTTCTTGCATGACACTCCTCGTAAAGTTGCTTCAGCCACACTTTGTATTTACTCGTTTGAAGCAGAACATTAAAAGGACATAAATAGATTGGTTTGCCAAGAGCCTGTCCACAACTTTTTACAATAATCAATCAAACTGACCAAAAGTGTTTAATTTTATATAAAAGTGTGTGGTCCCTTGTAAATGAAAGGATACAAAGGACAGCAATAAGGTGCACCTTCATACAATACAGAAACGACTACTTATTTTTGAGTTTTACCAAATATTTTATAAATATTTTGTATAATTTTAAGAAAGTTCATACAATTTCACTTGTTTGTTTTATAAGAAAAAAAGTATCTACAAGATTTTTTGAATATAATTGTTTAGAACACATGTCATACAATTAAATAAGACAAAAAGTTTTAATTTAAATTTAATATTCTTCAATAGTCTCATAAAAATTATTTTTATTAAGTTTCACAATTATTTTTAAATTAATTTAATTTGACTATCAACACATGAAGAAACTTGAGGCAATTAACAGACAAAGTATCTGCAGGATTAAATGTTATTTCTTCCGCCGGAACATGCAACCGAAATGGATGTTTAAAGTATAAAGCGGCGAAATAACTAAAATTGCCCAATTAAACGCAATTTATGAAAGATTTCCTACTAAACGATATTTTCATATTAAAGTTGGAAGTGAATGACAGCAACACTACCAGAATACA